>NC_083741.1:10479914-10799289 GCF_033458585.1 Syngnathus typhle | reverse complement strand
GATCTCCTGGTCCAGAGCCGAGATCTGGAGGATGATATGCACATAGTGACTTATGCGTCTCAATGATCAAGTTCAGAATTATACAAAGAAGCTTAAAAATTGGACCTCGGGCACATAGTTGTCCCTCCTCTCCCTCTCCTCCTCCTGTAGCTTGATGGAGATGCCCCTCACTGGACCACGCTGGATCCGCTTCATCAAGTGTGTCACGTAACTGCAACACAAGCAAGTTGTTTGGACTAAACGCTTTATATTAAATATGTTCTGACCCATCAAATGGCATACTAAGTCGGATGGGAAATTAATCAATGCAGGGGCAAGAGGTGAAGTGACTACGGAACCGAACCCTTTTTTAAAAAAAATATATAAAAAAATAGGGGCTCTTGTAAAGTTTGGCAAATCCACCTGGTTACCTTTTATTGCACGGCGCCATGTCGGGAGCAAATGACGTCCCTTTCACCTACCACAACAGATCGCCCAGATCTGAATCGTCTGAAGAGAATAAAAAAAAATCCAAAGGGGGAGCATCTCCAACTCACCCAGCGATTTTGTTGCGAAGAGGTTTGCTGGGGATGATAGCGATCTCCTCACACAACCTCTTGTTGGTGTGGAAGTCATTGCCCAGACGAGTGTAGTACTTCTCGATAATGACCCTGGCAGCCTTCTTGACAGTCTTCGTCCGTACTCGACCCTGATGACAACCAAAATACAAACCCTCGTCACTATGGCAGACAAGCGCAGCCCAAAAGTACACAACCGTCCTTTTCACCTAAACAAGTCCTTCACCCAATGCTAAATTTTGGCTTCCGTACTGACAGAAACTTAACTGTACCAAACTCGATGTCCGCACTAAAATAGTGAGAGGAATTTGAGCTTCCAGTAGCGACTAAACGGTTTCTCTTAGAGTTCATTCATTTCGTAATCCATCCTCCATCTAGGCCAACGAAAAATGTCGTGTCAAATGGAATTATTGGTGGCGTTTGTAAACAAACGACGCTTTTCACTGTTGAGAAGGTGTTCAGAAGGTGGTGATTGAGAGCGATTGGACAGGGTGTTGATTCCAGTAGAGGAGATACCCACCATGATGATTTCGTCTGGTTAAAAGGACGAACTCAACTTTAAACCGGAAGTTTATAGTGTACAACATGGCCTAATTACACTATGTACCGAAAAACACACTGCCCCCGTGCGGTCAGAGGTGATTAGAACACTTTTTTATTTCATCGGTTACAATTGGCTAAAAAACACACGGCCCCCGTGCGGTCAGAGGTGATAAAAACACTGACTTTTTTTTATTGGTTCATTTTATTGACCAAGCAGACTCATGTGCATTATAACACATTAACTAATACAAAGATGCGTTTGTATTATGTTTTGAAAATTACATTCTCCACACAAATGCTAGTGTGGCAAGTCTCTGAAATGTACTATACTAATTAATCAAGTAATTATGTTAATTAAATTTATTTTATCTATTTAGGGGTTAAAGCCTCTCACCCAAAAGCATAATAAATGAAACTAACCCTTCCCCCAGCAAAAGGTTTTAGGTGTTTATTCCCACATACTGGGAAAAAAAACCTAATGGTTCATTGACTTAAATATTAACTTAAAATGGACAATCTTTTATCAAATTGTTCATCTATTTAGAAGCTATTTAAAAGCAGTTGTATAATGTACATAACCAAAAGAACAGCAACAACAAACAAAAAAGTGGAGAAATGTTTTATTTTACATAAAAAAGGGTGCAAACTGGACTTCCCTTTAGGCATGGAGGGAATAAAAAGTGATTTTTTCATGTGGGACAAATCGTTTAAGATGATTCCAGTAAAGAACCGGCATTTCATTCATAAAAAAAGGAAAGAAAGGAGCTTAAGCTTTTTCAACAAATTAAAACTTGGAAACAATAAAAATAGGAAACTTGGGTCCTTCACTCTTGAAGCCCTTTGACTAACTCAAAGTAAATTTTTGAAGTGACATTCATAATTCAACACAATAATACTTATTTACAGTTTTGAGATTTTGCTTAATAATAGTTCTGGGGGTGTGAGGAGGATTGCGTCGAGGGGAAGATAAACTCTTGGCGCTGTACAACTAGAATTTCCACAGTTTGGAAGGCAGGGTGAAAAAAATAATCGATTACAGCCTTTATATGAAATCCCAACAGAAAGAACCAAGACTACGATTACGAAGTCTGTACAATTTACAATTCTCAAATAAGCATCACAACATTGCAGTAAATGTCACCCTCTTCTTCAAAGAAAAATACAGTAAGTCCAAGACAATTGTACAGTACAGCAACGAGGAAAAGTGCCAGAGAACCCAAAAAGTAAGCCATTCATACCCACTTGAACCATCCTTAGCGTTGTTTTACACATCTTTGACACCACACCTCTGGATGTCACGCACAACCTGAAGTTCAACGCAACAAAACCTAAGATAAGCTCAACTTAATTGGTCGGAAAGTAAATGGAATGTCTTTTCCTCCCAAGTTCATATAGGTGACTGGAAGCCATAACGTCTCACAGAGCCGACAATAGACGTGTTCCACAGGAGACGGAGCAAGTCTTCCCTGGATAAGCCATGCGCGTACTAACCATACAGTTGCACTGCAGGAGGTCCACAGATGCAAAGGATAAAAAAGGCCGTCAAGGACTGCAACACCCTAAATAGAAGGAAGAGGCAGGAGCAAAGAAAACTCTGTGGACATGTGACTACACTGTTCTTAGATCTTGTTCAACACTTCCTGGTAACTGAATTCAGCTACCAGGCGCTGGGATTTATTTTTTAAATTATGGTGGAAACATTTTAACAAAGGACACAAGGTGGAATGAGATGATTAAAAAATAAAATCCACGTTTCTGGCACAGGTCAAAGGCATGGATGGACTTGTAGTAGTAGTAGTCTCAGGAATGGCACCAGGGGAATCCATAATTCAGGGGAAACATGAAACAAAGCAACATGAAAGGCTATTTAATCCGGATATCCACCTCACTACCAGGAACCATGTTCGATTTTTCTCAAGAAGCCCAATGTCGAGGCCCTGCTTGATGCCACTGTGGCATCATTGGAGTCAGAGGTCAAAAATGTTTCCAGCTGAACATCAGCTGTTCAGCACAGTCAACAGACGCAAGTATGTCCCCAAAAGGAAGGAATACCTGTCATTCAAATAGCCTATTCGCCTCGGTTAAGACTTCCAACTATTAGAAAAGGTCCCGTAGAATGCTCATATTCAAGTACTTTCAATAACATCACTTAGGCCTCACGTGAGTGGTGAGGGCTAAGAACAAACCAAAAGCTATACAGTGTAAATACACGCAACAAGCATATATGAATTCAGTGAGATTAATTACCAACATCTACCACATTGTATTCCAACAGATGTGGGTGCAGCTCCGCTTAAAACCGCACCCAGGACTCCAGTGAGAGTGGATTCATGTGTACGTACACGCAGAGGTGGAGAGGGGATGGGGCATGGCACACTGCTTTGAAGAAGAGGAGAGGGGGGAAAAAAAAAAAAAAAAAACAGAAGGGGGAGGGTTGACAAATGAAGGTGTATTGCCGGCACCTCTACGAAAGCCTGGCACACACGTGATGTCAAACACATGATTTAAGAATGAACAAAGGAGGACCGCTGGGGTCAACAGATGTAGTAGTGCAGTCATGATCTCAAGCTTTTTTTTGTTTGTTTTCACATGTTGCTACCACTTCCTTACTCATGGCTATTTGGATTGAACAAACAATTGAGTTTACAAATGTTCACATTAGCAAGACATGAAATAAAAAAATAAAAACTGTGTTCGGAGGATAGGCAAGGTGACGTACTGACGATATCGTTTCAAGGCAGCCCTCCGTGACACTACGTCAAAACACAAATGATGCGGATACAATCGCTCTGCGAGTTGACAACAGTCGGTCGGGATCATCGAGCAGTGCTTTGCAGTGCGGGGGGGGGGGGGGGGGGGCGTCGGGCGGGAATCCATCAGTCGCTCACAGTCCACAATTTTGGGCTTTTTTTGCCCCATTTTGCCATCTTTTTTTGAAATACATTTCTTAACCCCTCCAACTGCTGCTAATCTAACAACCATCAGATCAGGATGCCTTCTTTACACAAGTCAAGTGAGGTGGTTGTTTGGGGTTAAGGCAGAGAACAGTAGTGTTGAGAAGCTCCAAAGCAACTACTGGTGCAGAGTCCATCATTTGCCATCTCAAGAACATCACGCGGCCTCTCACACGTTAGTTTTGGTCTCACCCGTGCGCAGACAAATGACATAAATGCTCCGAAGTCTTTTACTTTTCGGTTCATATACATTCAGCGTGTATGTTGGGAGAGAGAATTAGTAAGAAAACTTGTGGCAACGGAGAGATAAATATCATAAATAGTTTCTTCTTCCAGCCTCTCAGAGTGTTCAAAAACCAGGACAAGATTTTTGGAGGGTTGTAGTGTGTCGAGAGGGGTACTTGACCTCGGAGCCGGAGCGATTCTCCGCTGGGAGCACAGGGCAGGCGGTGTGTGTGCGTGTTCTCCCCCTGTGCCCCCTGGTCTCAGGGCTCACCTCTTTGGAGGCAGAAAGTGCAGGAGCTAATGCAAGCAGTTTAGGCTCTTGACTCCTCATGTGTCATGCTTTACATTCAGTCCCACATCAAGAATACCCAAAACGGGATTTATCCTGAAAAAGAGCGGCGTGGAAATGAAAATACCATTTAGCGAGTGAAACAACCAATCATAAAGTAAAGGAGGGGGGGAGATGCCGATAGGAGAAAAATGCATCTTGACCAAAATTATGCTTTGCAAAAGTTCCAACAAAATGTTATCCCGCACATCCTGGATGAAAAATGAAAACATGATTCCCAGCAAATGACAAAAAAAGTCCAGAAAACATTTCAATGGTCCTTTCAGAATATGCTGCCAACAAGAGCTCTCCTTTTCTTGCGCTCGTATTCTGAATGGAATTTCACCGATTTCTGTCGGCAACAATCAACTGAGCCGGAGCGTTTCAGGCTGCTCGCAGAGCATCATTTGTGCCGTGGTGTGTTCTTCTTCCGTTTTCGTTTGAAGAAGCAGCAGCACCTGCGGACAGAAACACACATTCAACTAACATTTAGACAAATGATACAACACAGCCAAGAGTGCTTATACTCAGTTGTTAGGCAAGGACCTTACGTTTAAAGTGAAATCAACCCCATTTTTTACTTTACAATGTTATGTTGTATGTGCCCCCACTAGTCTAAAGACAGCATTCTGATTAATACATTGCGTTTGTGGAGTTGAGCAGCAAATGCAGCCGTTTTTATCTAGCTCTGGGGGCCACCATTTTGCCACTTCTTGTCGACTGAAGGACATCAGAGTTGCCAGGTCTCAGGCCACAACCAATCATCGTTCAACTTCAGAAATTTGGTGAGCCTGAATAGTGTGAAGTCGTTTTTAGTCAACACCAAGTGGCTGCCCCCTGAGATGGATAAAAACAGATGGATCTGGCCTATTTCCTTCATATTCCACAAACAAAACATAAACCATAACACTGTTTCAACCAGTTGAGCTGCACAGAACATACTAAAAAAAATGGGGGTTGACTGCCATGCTTATACTTTGGTGGAAGAATTAGCAGAGAACCCAGACTTCAGGTCCAACTACAAGGCTGATATAGCTGCCAACGAGCAGCGAAGTACCGCATGTTGCAGTTTGAAGCACCAACACTTTTGTCCATGTAGTGTGAGCTGAAAAATATCCATATTTATTCGGGTCTGTTTGCTTCCAATTATCTTAAACACTTAACTACTAGGGAGAAAAAAAAAAAAAAAAAAAAAAAAAAAAAAAAGCATACAGAAATATTGGTCCCGGGGAAAGAATATGAAGGGGTGCACACAAAGAGCCAAGACATGATGGGCCAGTGGTTCAATAACACAGAACAATGCTGTCGATTATGACATGACTGGGTCCTTCTTTTTCGAAAGATTAGGTTAACTCTCTGAATTTGTCACTTTCAAAGTTGTCCCTCCTCGCTTTGCCAGGATCTAGGCCACATGTCAAGCAAGGTGTTCTAATGAGTTCATTTCCGATTAAAAACCCAACGAGTGGGTTGGGCCCAGCCTAGCTGATCCACTCCCTGTCCCATGAGGCTGAGGTGGACGAGCAGAGAGGGACTCACCACAGGTTGAGCATTTTCACGCAGCTACAGAAGAGAGAACAAAGAGTGTAAAGACAAAAGAAAGATAGATTATTACAGCAAGAACAAGATGAGGAGGACAGAGCGCGTGCAACACACACACGCACACACACACATTAACAGACAAGCACAGTGGGGAGGGAGCCTTGAGTGGGGAAAAATAGACCACTCGCTAATTCTGGATTGCTTGCAAAGTCTCAGGAAGTTCACGTCATATTGTATTGCATTCAGTACCCACAGGAGTTAAGTGATACTCGAATGGTGGGAGCGAGATGCATTGCAGTCTGCTCATTGGTCGATGGAGGATGGAATGAGAAAACGCTTTCACCCACACACCCAGCTCCTCTTGTCGATTTGAATTCAATAGCAGGTCTTGCTGTCACACTATGTAGGTGACGCAGCTATCGTCATATCTCCTATACATCCCATGGAGGAAACGCAAGCCAAGTTGAACATTTCAAATGTGAGCTGTACATGGAGGTTGATAGAAAAGTGATTACGTTAACACTGCATTTGCATTATTTCAGTCTTTAATACTTCATGAAGATCTGAAATGAACCACGACCACTCCTGTGATGACATAATCACCTCCTTACCATGTACTCCTCTATCTCGGTAAATTCTGGTGCAATGCCAAGGTTTCATACGTAATGTTAAAAATTGATCTATCGTTGACCTTAAAGTCTGAGTCATAAAGGGAAAAGCCAAAAAAGCGACATACTGGCACTACAGTACTGGGTGTAACGTTTCCGCAGTAAAATGCAGTCAAGAACACTGGCGGAGCTAGAGCTGTGGCCACGGGGGCACTGGCCCCCCTGCAATACACTTGGACCCCTCCAGGTGCCGGACCAAAATGACTTGAGTATTTTCCGAATTTTCTGAGAATTTCTTTCCACATTTGCACAAGTCCCACATGGGGAACATGTTAAGAAACTATCAGCATTTTTTGAAGAATTTGAAAACAAAACTGTTTTGTTGATCCCTTGACGGCCACTTTATTTATTTGCATTTGTATGTCTATTTTGGGAATCTCAGCTACATTGACATAATTACGATGGGTAAATGACTAAAAACTTTGCTGGAAAATAAACTGTTTCCATTTTTGGCCCACCTGCAATACCGCCACAGACAACTAAAGGGCCGAGGACCATCGGTTGACAATCCCTGATTTATCGTATTGGTGGAGCAGAAACTAAATGCCAGGGAAAGCGATGCCGAGTACCAAAGGGCAAACTGGTGGTTAGGGACCACTGTTGCGCATAAGGTCAGATGATAACTTCTAAAATATGGTGATGCGCAACGTCATTTCACTGTTATTCACCGTTAATTAGCTGGCAACAGCACGAGTTCTGTTGGATTTGACATGCTAGCAGGGCCATCAAAGTACCTGCCAACAGTAACGCCATTAAAGGAAGGCTCATCATTAGACAAAAATAGAAACGACTGCAAATGAAAGTGATTCATCTTTTGTTGAATCTTTCATGGCCAGTTGGGTAAGGTTGAGACGCCACCGTCATATGTAACTTACTGAAATGGAGGTCACCCAGTTTATTTATTTAGGTTGACTTTTCCTTTAATGTTAGTATTTTGTGGACCACTGCTACAGGGAGAAAGGTATTATTTTTTCAGTGAGCTTCCACGAGAATTAGCAGATACTGCTCTACTATCCATATAAAATCCGTCATGATGGGATATTATTGTTAAAAAAAAAAGGAAACGACAATCTGGATGGGCTTTTTTTCCCTTTCTATCAGATCGGGACTTGTTTTCAGCAAATCCTGAAAAACAGGTGACTCAGACCCGGGTGCAAAAAAACTGTGATTGGGACATCCCTACTAAAAAGCGTAGTAGCGGCTCAAAAGGAGAACCTTAGTCTGACTGATGCATTACATCTTCAAAAAGTAGAACCACATGAAAATTTGATAGACAAAGAAATAGTCAAAGATGAGCAATCCACAGAAACAAGATACACGTGGTCGTATTAAGATAAAGGATGTCACAATTCCACAGCACGGCAAAAGGCAGCGAGGGCAAAGCAGCAAGAAGAAGTGGAGAGGAAGAGCAGGAAAGAGAGGGGGCAGCATAAGGACATGGAAGAGAAGAGGTGCGGCTGCATGACACATACTTGGCTTCGTCCACCACTTCCACCTCTGCCTGGGCGGTGATCGGCGCATTGGAATGAGCTGCTAGCGGATCGTCAGCGTTCAGCTCCCCGTTGGTTGAGCTGACCACCTGCGGCACATGCAGTACACACGCGTCTTCACATCACATCTGTCCGCTTGTACTCTCAACCACACAACTACAGCAACGATTTCAGCGTGTGAAGAAAATGCAACATTGCGACCAAAGGGCAAGCCGCACCTCAATAGCACAAAAGGCAGACTACATTAATGTATTATGCAGAGTGGCCAAGATTAGATAAAGTTCCGGAAGTGGTTTTAATTCACGATAGTCTGGTGTGCCTCACTGTGCAACTGAACACACAATTGACATTTTGTAAAGTACTGATGGGATTTAAAAGCATTTTAAACACAAACACACCTGCATCAATGTGTGGCATTATATATGATTTGAATACAAATAACGACACATTTCTGCATTAATGAACAGATTTTTGGGGGACATATGCATGATTGTTTTGATTGCTAGATACTGAGATGCTCAAATTAACTATTTTTTTAACAAATTATGTATTTTTTGCACAAAAATATAAAACGCTAGATAGATAGCTTTTTATAGGTTGCCCTGTTAGATAGCTAGCTTTTTATAGCTTTCCCTGCATTGGTTTCAAAAGAACAACCAACCTTTACAAGAGGTGTTAAGAGAAGAACTGTCAAAAGCGTTTAGTCATTGTATCATCTCATTTTGTACTTCCAAATTAAGAAAAGTCGTAGCGTGAGGTGAATCAGTAACGTTACTTATTACTTCCTTCTTGTTAATCATTAAAATTAGGTGTGCTCAAATATTATACTTAGATAAATACTTTAGTGGCTTGTGCGCTCGTAAAACATTAAGATGACAACAGTTTGACCCCATAATGATATTCCGCAATAGCTGATGGCAAAACTGCTTTGAAATCGGCACAAATTGCCCGTCCGTCAACCAGCATTGTAACAGGGGATGGATATTCCTCTTAAAGTCCATTTCAGAAGGACAGTGAGCGCATGCACTAATTCAGGTAATCTTGCCATGCATGAAGCTTCGTGTTTTCATGAGGCAGACAAAGATGCCATGAAGAGTACAGCGAGACCTGAGACTGTTGTTCCATGGCATCATTACCATTTGTGGGGCGGGGCAACATGCATATGGTGGTGCGGGGGAAAAAAAACAACAGAAAAAAAACATTCCCCTGCCAGAGGACCAAAGGTTCGTGAGACGAACATGATCATATATCTGTCTCGACACCTCATCTACCAAATTGGATAATCATTAGACAATTTAGAGTGACAAGACTACAACATGTCTAAGACCACATCATTTATGATCAATTTTGAGCTGTGACTTTGTTTCAATTTATGGAGACAAATTAAATTGGATAAATACCTCTAAAATATTATAGTCTCCTTTATGACACAGATGACAAATAACTCAGCAAATCAAAAGCATTTTAATAAAAAAATTGGTTTAAAATTATTTGAATTCTGTTCACTTATCAGAATGTCAAATGGGAAAACGAAATGTGCTCTGACACATAGAGGCCACTTGAGCATGTGACAACACCAATGAGGTGCTGCAAGACAGATTCAGACCTGGACGGGGTGTGACTGGTTGAACAGGTGAGGGGTGCATACCTGCACTGAGCCCCCGTGCCTGTCCGCTGCTAGGTGGGAGGTCAGATAGGAGGAGTTTGCTTGGCGAGTGGGCTGCACCTCCCATGCTCCTCGTCGATCAGAGACTGCTGTCTGCCCGGGAGTCAGGGATGCCAGCCAAGTGACAGGGAGAAGAAATGGGTTTGGGAGTGCAATGAGAGAGGGAGGAATTATGGAATAGTTGCATTAGGAAAGATGGGTATACCAGTGTGCCAGGCCAGGTTCATGCAAAGCACCATGAAAATTGAAGAATAAAATAATCGTCAAACCAAGCAAGGCTTATAGCCAGCCAGAAAAAAACAAACAAATGTGCCCAAAACCAAAAAAGTGTCTAAAACAGTTGCTTTTGTTTGTTGGCTTTGTTGATTTACGAACATTCATTGCCCTCAACTCATATTCACCACAGTTCGACAAAAAACTTTCATCATTGCATTATATTTCCTGAATTGAGCCATCTGCACACTTGAACGGCCCAACCTGAAGTGTGAATAGTCCCAGATTTCATACTTTCATACCTGATTTCTTATTGGTGGGTGTGCTGAGGTCCGGTCTCTATGAGGATGGCTCTCTCTTGTGACTGCGGATGCCCCCGAATCTATATGGACGGACCCCACTGGCGTGGGCTAGAGGAAAGACAACCCATAAACATGCATCACACTTGATCTTCCTTAGTTTACATTTGACGTGTGCTACTTACAATCTGCCTGCCAACCCAGTCGTACGTGTAGTCGAAGGTGTATCCTTTGCGCTCAAATAATTCAGTGAATAAAGTCCTCAAATATTCATAGTCCGGCTTTTCAAAGAAGTCTAGCCGTCTTACATATCGCAGGTAGGTGGCCATCTCCTCTGAATGAAACAACATCACAGGGCTAAGAATTCAACATGGTTAACAGAACTTGCAGCTGTGCTTGTGGTAAGCTATACATTGTATGATGTTTGTATGTACTGCAAAACTCAATTATGCTGAACAAGTAAGCAGAATACCTGGGAAGTTCTCACACAGGACTTCAATGGGAGTGTTTCGTTTTGTGTCTCCAATTTTTTGGTATCGCTCTTTCAGTGTGTCAGCCTGCGGGAGAGCAAACACACGTACGGCACGTGACATGAAGCAGTTCTAATGACTACTGTACTACAGCGTAATGATGGTTGGATGGGAAATCAAGTGTTCATATAGCGCCGCAACCACTCACATTATGACTGGTCTAACTTTTGCACTCTTTTGTCTGTGGGGATTTTTCCTAATCGTTTTTGAGGCTGCTTTCAAGTTTATACCTCTAAAGAGATACATGGGATTGAGGTTAGAGATTTATTTGTTCTTCACACCATTCCCTTCCAAGCATTGATGCAGTTGCTTTCAAGTTTATACCTCTAAAGAGATACACGAGATTGAGGTTAGAGATTTATTTGTTCTTCACACTATTCCCTTCCAAGCATTGATGCAGTTATGAGCCTTGCTTGTGCTAACTATCCCAAATTTTGGGTGCAATGAATCAAAATTCAGAAGAACTGATCCACCCCAATTCATGATTAATTAGTGACACAGAGTTTAGGTCAATTTAGGATATTGATATTGTCTTTCATAACCAGTGACTTAAATGGATTCCAACAAAATCTCCTATTTTATTTGCAGACCGATATTTACAACCTGATTTTATCAGCACAGCGGATGAATGAATTAAAAACACATTCCAATGAATACAATATGGAAACAATATGAAACTAATTTATATGTTACCTTGAGCCCTTGCCATGGCAAACTCCCACGAAGGAAATACATGAACATGTGACCTAAGGCTTCCAGGTCATCTCGTCGGCTTTGCTCTACATGAAAAAAAGTATTAACTTCCTCTGATAAACTAGTTTCGGGAGCCAAACTAACTAACATGAAACACTTCAAAGCAATGGTTCTCAAATGGTGTGTTGGGAACAAAAAGTGGGCCGTTTACAAATTTTGAGTGGGTTGTGGACAGCTCGTAAAAATATCGAAGAATACAAATTGTATTTGTATTCTGTTTTCCTTTCAAAAAACTTTAGGTAAGCGACGGGAAATGGGAAAATGACTCACTTCTGCTCTAGTCACTAGTTTACGCCGTAAACAGTGCAGCTCAGACTTTGGCTAGCAGGGGTCATTGCAAGCAGTACGCTTTGGGAGGAATAGTCAAATCTATTTGCAACAGTGTTTAATAAGAACATATGCCTAACATGTAGGCTTTTTTTAAACAAACAAACAAACAAAGAAAAAAAATACCCTACTGCTCTTAACTTTCATAAGTGTGTCACGACTTTGTAACAACACAAAGATGCGGGTCCCAGGATGACAACAGTTGAGAACCACTGCTTAGAGGACTTCAAAATAAACTCCAAAGTTGTGATAGCATACCTTTGCCTAAATGCGTGTTGATAGACATGTAGCGGGCAGTGCCAGTCAAGCTCTTATGCTCCCGGTATGGAATGTGTTTTTTGGTCTCTGGGTCGATGTATTCTTTGGCCAAGCCGAAGTCAATAATGTGGATAATGTGCTCCTTTTTATTCCCTTGCCGTCCAATGAGAAAATTTTCAGGTTTTACATCTCTATAGATAAGGTTTTTAGAATGCACATATTCCATTCGAGATATCTGTGGAGAAAGGATAAAAGTCAGAGTGTAACAACAGGAATCTCGAGGACCGGACTTAGTTCCCCCTGACCCAGACACTAGTGAGGATGAAAGCAAAAATCTCTTAAACAAGTGCTAGTCTGTTTAGCTATGGATGAGCTGTAAACTCAATGAGATCTACCATGCACCAGGGTTCATCACAGGTAAACCTCAGGGTTAATTGCCATAATACAAACTTTAAACACATATAAGTACATACACGTACTAATTCATAATAGCCACTGATATAATTGAAATAGTGAACAACTCACCAATTGGATTGCGATCATTAGGACAGTCTTCAATGAAAAGGTCCTGTCACATAAGTCAAATAGGTCCTCCAGACTCGGGCCCAAGAGCTCCAGAACCATGGCATTGTATTTCCCACATGGTCCAAAGTAAAAGACTTGGGGCACACCTTCAGCTAAAACATATAAAGACAAATTGTCAGAACCCAAATGGCAGCTACTGAGTGACATCATTGTGTTGATGTGTATTCACTAGTGCGTTCAAGTACACCATGGAAAAGCGCCACCTCTTAAACTCTCCCAAAACATGTAAACGTTTGATTTTATGTGCCAACTTTCGTATCCCATACTTTTCTTGGATTTACTCTTGATGTAGTAACACACTGCGGTCTTTGGAAAAAATAACTAAAAATGAATAAAATAAATAAATAATGCAACACTCCACCCATGCAACTGTTTGTTAAACGTGAAAAAGCAAAGTGCTGGTTTTCTCTTGTTGGAACTTAGATGAGGATATGATCACATTTTAGGAGCAATCCACAAAGAAACTAAGGGTTCTCAACATTCATTTCTTGCAACTGTATAATTTTGAGTGAACTAGTATATTTTTTTAAAGTCATTAATGTTCATGCAGTGGTCTATAGCAATGGTGCCTGCAAATTAACTTGTCCTACAGAATGAACGGCAGCTCTTGCCAGCATATGGAGATAGTAGGAGTCAAGCCGCGCTCCATCCTGTGTTTTGGACACCATTATCCAATGCTGTGGGTTGCTAATTGAACTACATGCACCCCGTGTCTGTGGGAGGCCTGAAATGTGTCGGTTTGGAGATGGTGTAAATAAGTGGATGAAGGGTTATTCAACAGAAAACATTGGACTTTTAAGGAACTAACGAAAACTCAAGACAGTATAGACCAGGGGTGGGCAAACTTTTTGACTCGCGGGCCGAACTGGGTTCTAAATTTGGACCGGAGGGCCGGACCAGGAGCAGATGGACGTAGGCGTTGTGTGAAGTCATATAAGCGACCTGTAAAGGTCATTGCATAAAAGATCTTGGCCTTTAGTAGGTAGTAAAGCATGGATATTCCAAACAAGTTTTTTGAAAACAAATGCATTTATTAACAGCATTAAAAAAAAAAAAAATCACTAAAAAACTGCTATCAGTGATTCTCATAAAATACGACACTGTTATTATGAATAACAATCTCCATCACTTCAATGCCTGCAGGTCAGATTAATGAAAGATGTTTATCTCATGAGATCACATCAAACGGCAAACATTCTGACCAAATATATCATCTTGAAGAATCGGTGAAAGCATACATCCAAATAAACTAATCAAAACAGCAACACGGTGAGGGGTATCTGAAAATCAGAGCAGAGTTTTAACTCGCAAACACCTGGTAACAGAGGTGAGGAAACGGGAAACACTTGCTTAAAGTAAGCCTTAAGAACTTTACAGGTTAAGATTAGTCGCAAATAGGTGGTGCATCAATGTCCTTGAGCATCCTGCATTGTTTGAAAATGAGAATGGTCGCTAGTTTCAATCCCTGCTATGTGTACAAATCATATTCAAAATGCATTTTTTTACAATAAACTTGAGAGCCTCCCGTTCATTTTCAGTGGGAACAGTGTTGTTGGTGTCCCATTTTTGCTAGTGCGTCATAGTCTGGAGTAAAATTTGTTGTGGCAATTCTTAGGCGAGATCCGAGGTGTTGGTCCGTTTACCTTGATCTGTGACGGGTTGATGTTGATGTGGCTGAACGTCACGTCGCGTACGTCGAGCCAAATTGGCCACTCTTTTTTAAACACTCGGCACTCCTTTTTTTCGGGCCACTCATTTTAATGGAAGGATTCCAGGGGAAGGTTTGTGGGTGGCTTTAGCGCAAAACTGCATCTGAAAGCTCAGCGCGCGAATTATAAGAATGCTGTAGTCAAAGCCCACGCTCTAAATTCGGGACTGATACGAATAGAGCGAGAGTGCGCCAAGTCCGTACTACTGAGTACGTACACGCACTTGTGAGTGTGCACCGAGCTTTCTGACACGGCTTCCGGTAGTAAATGCGCAGGCGAGCGCTTCGCCATCTACCGGGAAAACGCAGTCATTGCAGGCAAAATGACAAAAAAAAAAAAAAGTTTAATAATACAATTTGTTCAGGGTTGGCGGGCCGGATTAAACGGTCCCGTGGGCCGGATGTGGCCCGCGGGCCGTAGTTTGCCCACCCCTGGTATAGACCCATCATTTATGGCAACAGAAAGTCCAGTACCTTCTATGTACAGAATATAGACGCATTATAATGGTGTATGGGCGGATAGATACAAAGCTTTTGCGAAAACAATTCACACAGAGAACCAGAGTTGGAAGATACCGGCGATGCTAGTTGGAGGATACACCTTGGTTGTTATTTACAGTCTTTTCTTGGGGTACCATCATTTTTGTCCAGGCCAGTGACTTTTTTTGTTTTTTGTTTTGTTAAACCAGAGTTCAAAAGAAAGCTTTTGGTCAATTTTCATAATATTTGTGTTTATTATCACTGTGTATTATTCCAGTTTTTTCCTGTGACCACTGTTTTTTATTTCATTACCAGAGTGGTACCAACAATTTTGTCCACGGCCCATCGGTGTACTGAGAGATTATCTACCATTTAGATTGGACACAGGGGGACTTTTTTTTTTCTTTTGCGACTTTTAAAGGTAATTGGATCAGTGCTTTTTAGGGACTTCATAACAAAGGGGTGAATACATGAGCAAATTACAATTTTCTTTTTTTATTGTAATATAAAATATTTTATTTACATATTTATGCAATTCTCATTTCACACTGCAATTTAGGATTACTTTGTGCAAATCTGTCAAATAAAATGCACATTAAAAAGCACTTAAATTAGAGTAAAACAATTGGGTTTAAAAAGTTTAAGGGGTGAATATATTTCTCCGCAAAACTGCATAATCAAAGTCCCCAAAAGGCTACATTATTGTGACGAAAAACAAACAAACAAACAAACAAACAAACAAACAAACAAACAAACGGGGTGATCAAAATATTCTACAAAATCTCTTTCAGTTGTCACATTAATTGTTTCAATATGAATTGCATGAATGCAGGAGATTTTCAAATTGTCCTTACAGTGACAAAGAAACTATGTTTCATGACTGCAAACACCCTGTCACAGTGCGCCTGACCTTAAACAATACTCGCTCAACCATTACCCCAATTCTTGCAGTCTTGTGACGATGATGGTAACAGAATTACTTACAGATTTGCATGGAAAAATAGTCCTCACGGGTTTTGAAAAGAATTTTAAAAATCCGTGATTACTGAGAACTGAACTGATCACTGATAATAATCATCATTAGTATCCAATGACAGTTGGTTACAGACAGAAAATAACTCCTGACTGGCCATGTGTCAATGCATTTTAATTCTGAAAGCTCCACAAGCACGATAACAGCATCGACTGTGTGGAATATGGAGCTGCAATGATGTCATATTATCCTGTCTGGAGGAGAGGCGAGAGTCAGATTAGTACTAAGAAAGGCAGACCCACTCTCTAAATATTTAATGAATTTGCACACAGTTGCCCTTTTCCTTTCCTCAGCTTGACAAAAACAATAGTGAGAACGTATGAACTTCCAAATGTAAAGACTGGGCATCACAAATTCTCTTATCCCCTTCTCCAACACTAACTTGTATACAAATGCCCTAATTCTAAGAACAGACTTTTTTTGCGAAAACAAACAAACAAACAAACAAACCACAGAAAATTGAGGGTGAGCCGTGAGCCTATTATACACGCGTACGCCCGAAACTACTGATTTATCACCTTGTACAGGTGAAATCTAGGGATTGTTTATTAAAAAAAAAATATATATATATATATATATATATATATATATATATATATATATATATATATATATATATATATATATATATATATATATATATATATATATATATATATATTTTATTTCATTCCAATACAATATGTAATGCAATATGTAATACAGCCCGCGGCCCCCGTGGAGTGAAATGAGGGGAACCGCAGATGGGAAGATCTCCCTTGCGGGACCGCCAGGCTGCAATGAATGCTGACTAGGAAACATTTAACACACAATGTAATACGAAAACGTGACGTCTAGAAAAGGGGTAAGTTGGAGGGAGGCGAAAACACCCAGAAATAAAAACAAACATGCTCAATGCCATGTTCTGTATAAACGTGGATTTCCCAGACGGGAAGAATTATTTGCCAAAGCAAGCCTTTTTTGCCACAGTGCTCAACGATACAACGATCTTGCCACACGGTAAACACCGGCGCATATCCTCGCCATTCTGCTGCTGCTGGGTTTTGTGATATCAAGTGTGATCACACGAGATGGCTTTGCGTCTCATAACAGGAAGTGGCGATAGCTTCGACAAAGGCTCCGGTGATGCCAGTGTTTTTTCAACACAACAAATCCAAATCTGTCCAATTACTGTGCAAATAATAATAAAAAAATCTAATCTGTACAATTACTATGCAGATATTTTTTTTTGTGTAGACACCTGCAAATCAGGAGAGACTATAATGGGAGTACAAAAGGTAAATCAGCTTTAGAGGGGCAATTTTTGGGGTGCGTTACTGTTCGTGTATTAGGCAAGTGCGTGCGTGGTATTCTCAATAAAGGACTAATTTTGTAAAACTTTCAGACTAAAAAAATCTTTTAAAATTGTAACTATTATTTAAATGGTCCCCATAGATCTCCTCTCATAGCATAGTTGATGAAAATTCATTATGGGATTGCAGACACCTCGCTGTACCAGATTCAGTTTTAGTCAAAGGGATACTTTATTTCAATCAATATAAATACGGATTACTGTACAATAGTTCCCCCCCCCCCCCTTTTTTTTTAAATAAATTGCACACGACTCCTATTTTGCCTCGAAGGTGATTGTTTAGCCACACAAGGATACCAATCACCCACTGTGTAAAATGATACAATCAGCTTATCAAATGACAGCAAATAAACCAGTGACAGCAAAATGCCAGCCAAGTCTGTTGCTTTGACCTACCTGTAGTTCCCAGCGTTTTGTAAAACCGGTACTCTAAATGCAACTGTGGTGCCCTTGACTTTACTGGTTCCTGTGCAAAAACAACAGGCAAAGTAAGTCTGAGACAATGCCAACCAACAACATTACAGGTGAAATCAGTGCAATTTTGTTGCTTGTGCACAAGCACACTGCAGAGAAGTGCACTGTATCAATGATAGTTTGGCACAAATATGATTTATTATCACCAACAGCTTGCATGATTCTATAAAGTAGTACCATATACGGGCTACACATTTAAAGAAAAAGTACCGTACATAAGAACAAATTTAGGAGAATCCTGTAATTTCATGTGAAACAATTTTTTTTTATGAGAATAAATATTTCAAGTAGAAAAGTGAATGATAGTACAATACTTATTATATAATTGGATTTAACTCCTACATACAGTTGAATAAAAATCTTGCCACATCTCGGGCAAATGTCTTGGTGCAAAAAATCTACATTGGAGCAGTGCGTAAACACTCACCAATCCACTCAGTGAGATAAGGGCTTAAGTCAATTATTTATTTTCAATATGGCCTTACTACTCCCTAGCTTAATCTAAAAAGACTGTGAATGGCGGCTGGCAAGGTACATGGGGAGGGGCATGCTTTATCCTGTTAGGGGACAATTGGCTCAGCCTTACGTGTGTCCAATCTGACACAAAAGGAAGCACAAAAACATACTATCAACATTTGAGGTGACAACGTGACTTAGACAGATATACAATTTGCCAAATATACTGCAGGGCTACAAACAGTAAAACAAGCAACAGCACCAAACTTTTATCTAGTAATAATCCAGACACTGTCTTTTATATTGTAATCCAAATGTATTTGTGGACATTTCAAGGTTAGTTTTATCAACCTGACACCGAGCGAAAAAGATTTGGCAGACGAAACTGTCCACTGACGTTTTGGAAAGGCAACACTCTGCCCAAATATGTAGCACCAACTACTTTGGTAGATGATCTGAACACTAACATTTCCTCAGCCTGTGTGGAGATGAGTCACTTTGCCAGCATCTAGGCTTCTTAACAGCATCCGTGCTATACAATTTGTTGGGTAACATTAATTTAGTGCGTATGAAAAGAGTGGTGACTAATCTGGTAACATCTGTGTATACATTAAGCGATCCCTTTGTCTAATGAAACATGTTTCCTGTCTGACAACAATGGCACAGTCTAATATTAGCAACCGTGTTTCTTTGATCAAGTAATAAGGTGCAGCATGAGAAGAGATCTGACTGCATTATCTACTAATAAACACTTGCACTCTTGTTACTTATTACTAAAGGTGGCGAGACATTCACCCAAAGATGACTAAGATGCATCTTGCTTACAACCATTTGTACCCGAGTTTTGATAAAAGAGAGAAAATGTCAACTTACCAGTTTAATAGCTACATACTCATTGGTGTAGAGATTTTTACCTGAGGAGAGAAAAAATGTTAAAAGACATCTCACCATGTTATTATATGTATGCACACAAGCATGTAACACACGCAAGAACACAGTTGATTCATATGTTGTTGCCAGTTTGATGTTATTCTGCTTTGTGAAATATTGTTCCCATTTTAACAAAATACATGTGCACAGAGAATAAAATTGTGCCACCAACAGAACACCACACAACGTACAAAAGAATTTGGTGCCCAACTCTGATTTGACATCTTCATATTTGTACATCCACACCACAAAGTTACGTATGCCTGTTTGTTCCGAATTTTGACTGTGCTTGCAAAAATAATGATCAGAAGAGAGTCTGCTATGACTCATTTCTTTAACTTACCTAGCTTCAATTCCCCAAAGTTTCCACAGCCAATCTTCTTGCCTACACGAAAATTTGGGCCCACCATGAGAACCCCGGAGGAGCTTGAGGAGCCCGACGGCCGGGACGAGTGTCCAATGCGACTTCCCTGGGAAACTTTAGTACTCCTGGCAGGCCGCTCGCCATATTTGTCTCTCTGTGGTTCCATGGTGTAAGCGGCACAGTTCAACGAGGGCCTGGAGTGACGTGTACAAAGCCCCCCTGGGCTGGGCCCACCACAGCCACCGCCCTGGTCACTGGCAGTGCCTGGACGTCGCACACACAATCATGAGACAAAAGGTGGTTTGGACACTCTCCTGTCCTCACTCTGGCCTCAACATTGATCACTGGAGGGAAGAAGGTCAAAACCCTAAAACAGAAGATGCCGTAGAAAATATTCAAATAGTGATTAGAAAGAACAAACAAACAGATAAGTGAAACGGTCCAAAATTAAAAGAATCACCCATCCATTGTTATGAAAATAAATACAGAGTTGGGTGAATGCAAATAATGAATACCACTACTATGGGAAATAATAAACTACCTAACACCAATTATTATTTTATTTTTATATAAAATACAAAAAAAAAAAGCAAGGCATACTGGGTAGTGGGTACTCCACACAAAGCAAAAACAATACCAAGACTCACAGATTCTTAAGATAAAAGCTTTGCCGGGCTGCTTATGTTATCTGGAGCCGAGTAGTCCGACTGGGAAGGTCGAGGAGAGACACTGCCGCATCTAGCGGTAGCAAGTTTATCATCAAGCTTGGCCAGACTACTACTACTGCCTGCTAAACACGTTTTCTCTCCTAACTCTGTAATCACAACATTTTCCTCATCTAGCCCCAAAAGAGTTTCCACCCCCCCAGCACTCGTTCAACAATTTGGGGATTATAAAAACTTTGAACACTTTATCTTAAATTAATTGTAAAGACAGTATTGTTGTGAATTTTATGGGCTGGACTAATGATTGTTTACAAGAGCACAATGCCCAATAAGGACGGCGTAGTTTACCGTCAGCCGGGTGCTGTTGAGATGAGTGCAAGAATCCCAGCCAACAGTGACTATCAAGATTATCTTCCGCCCACAACCTTGGCCAAATGGGCCATGTTTGTGGAGAATATTATGTAAACAATTACATAAAAGCTGTCCACTCCCAGGGACATTGATGGAGGCTCGTCTGTTCACGTCAAGTGCACAGATTCACATATAATTATGACACAAGGAATCAAATAAAGACCAAGCAATCATACAGCGGCATCCCAAATTGATAGATTAAAAAAAACATCCAGTGTTTGGTTGTGGGATACGTTAATGAAATTTTGACAGTTTACCACATGTATTAATTATTAAAACCTAGTTGTCAATTTAACTAAAAGGTTGATGACAATGTTGTAATTCCTGTGCATGGAGAGGCTGCTGCAGATAAGTACCATGTATTTGTGTGTGTGGGCTTCCGGATGACTCATGCTCGGTATTGCCTGCACAGTTCTCAGCATTAAAGACACCTCCAGTTGCTCCCAAGGGCAACCGTGCAATATTACTATTACGTAAAACCAGGAACCGACTTGGGTTGCTCTAAAACAGGTTTACAGTAAATACCATTGGCAAGATGGAACTCTTCCTGTTGTGTAAACAATCATTAGTGAACTACCTTAATCCGAAAAGAGGATTGCAGCTGGACTAACAATGACCCACCCACACACATCCAGTCTGATTGCAAAGGATTTTTGCACTGTTTGTTGTATTCACCACAGATAACTGAGATAATAATAATAGTGTCAAGACATTACA
This sequence comes from Syngnathus typhle, assembly GCF_033458585.1. Classification (NCBI taxonomy): domain Eukaryota; kingdom Metazoa; phylum Chordata; class Actinopteri; order Syngnathiformes; family Syngnathidae; genus Syngnathus; species Syngnathus typhle. The sequence continues at coordinate 10,777,765 of NC_083741.1, read as the reverse complement.
AGATGTGATTTATTTAAAAAATAATTCTAGACATAATACATCCTCTTGCATGGCTTCTAAATATTTTCGTTTACAAAACTATTCAGAAATTGAACCACATTCTAATGACAGCTGAAATAATGACACTATTTTCTTGATTAAAGGTGAAAAATATTTTTTTCTTTCTTACATATTATTTATACTGTTACTCAAAATGAACAATTCAGAAGCAATTAAACACTGTATGCTTCCTGCAAAAATGAAGAACCTTGAATTTGCACGCCTTCCAACAAACAATACATTAGTAGATCCGTATTCTTTCAATCACAGATCCACTGTCGGTGTATTATTTAGAGATGCACCAAAAATTCAGCTATTAAATTTTTTGGGCATAAAATTATGCAAAAGTGTTGGGTTTCAGTCCGAAACAACATGGTCAAAACAGGATGTTGTGATGACGCAAGCAAAACCCTCCAGGCGAGCACTCTGAATTAACCACTAGGTGGTTTTCCATCCACCCATATTTTTTATTCAAATTTTCGAAATTGTGAAAACAAACCTGAATAAAAATGCTATAAATTTATTAAAAAGGCCTGAGATTCACACCAAACCTTTTTACATTTGGAGGGAGTGGAATTTTTAACGTGCACATTTTAGCTATGGAAATGGTAATCGTAACAGGAATTAGAAGAATTTTAAAAAGATTTATAAGGAATCTGGTTTCATGTCATTGAGTGTATTGTTCCTTGTATGCCAACTGGTTTCTCTGAACAATCATTCTGTAAGAAAAGACAGGAACTAATTAATGATCGATGGCTTTCTGAAGAACCAAAAGGTAGACTAAAAAGTTTATGACATTCCAGAAACACAAAAACTGACACACGTTTGAAAGAAAATAATCAATTGAATGTAAATTTCAAGTGCCTTTAATCAGTGTCGCTAAACATAAAAAAAAATGGCGCTAGTAAGTGTAACGACAGACTCACAATAATGCAGAGTCTCCCTTAAGGTTCTATTTGTGGAAAACACACCAGTGGGACAGTTAAATAGAAATGTATTTCTGGGCTTAAGGGAGGGAAAATGTGACTTTTATGCGACCATTCATATTGCATAACTGCATCACCACTGCATTTGAACATGTTCAGACATGTCTGGACGTTTCTACAAAACATACAAATGAGATACCGGGGCTTGCATGAGCATTTGCTTAAGAGCTTCACTGCTGGAGAAGAAAAAAAAAAATCCATTATGTACATATTGGTGCACCATGGCAAGCGAGAAAACAATTGTCTTGCTCAAAAGGTAGAAAGCCTTCACTGACCAGATTGCACTGGGCACGTTGCCGAGCCAGGCCACTCCCCGATGAATGAGCCTGGAGCACCGAGTTCAGCTAGGCCACATGTAGCAAACTGAGCCGTCTTCATTTACACACGTTGCAATTGAACGTTTTTCTTTCCCCACTAAATGGGGGGGGGGGGGGGGGGGGGGACTACAAGGTGTCTTTCTGGTCACAGACATTTTCACATCTAACATTTGGACATGCAAATGTCAAGTTGGGTTTCAAATTAAGGACATCTCTGTTCCATTTGGGCTTGGAGTATCAATATTGCTTCATGGTAACTCAATTTAATGTCCTGTGTGACATATTAGAGTATACCTGTACGGAACGTGCTTTCCATGAAAATAATCGAGGCAGCAGACTTTGTTTTGTGACATGCTCGTCTTATTTACCTAAACGTTGTGGTTACCTAAAGGTTCTGTGTAGGGGTGTAACGATACATCGATACACATCGATTAATCGATATAATGCTCTACGATTTATTGGCATCGATGCTAAAAGTAAACATCGATTTATATCGCCGTGTTTGACCTCTGACATTAGACGCGACTTTATTTTGAAATCCAGTTCATTGTTGCTTGCTTCCTCTTTCCGGGAGCAGGGAGCAGTGCGCGGCGTTGCTGCACGTGAAAGGGGAGGGGACAACTAGTACGCGGCTCCTGGGCTGGTGCTATGGCTAGTGTCCAAAAAGACGAGGAAATTGGCTCCCCTTTAGGCTTCAAGTCATTCGTTTGAAAGCACTTTGGATTCCAAAGAAAAGATGGCTCAACGGACAAGACACGTGCAGTTTGTAAATCCTGCCATGCGGTGATCAAATATTCAGGGAGCACAAATCTCGCCGCACATTTAAAGAAAAAACACGACATCAAAGTTCAGTGTTAAAGTAAGCAATTTGTATACTACAATACTCTTGCAATTTCCTAAATAAAGAGTTTGCAGTACCTTGTTGATTTTGCGTATGAATTGTTATAAATCAGGATATCTTTATATATTTTTTATTTAAAAAAAATATATATCGATCGTAGAGCACTATATCGCGATATATCGTGAATGAATCGCAGCAGGCTTTAAGATATCGGCAAATATCGTATCGTAGTTCTTTATATCGATATTATATCGTATCGTGACAAAACCCGCGATTTACACCCCTAGTTCTGTGGGCTCTTTCATTTTGATTGAAGGTGGGGAAATCCCCAGTATTGAACTCCAGACAAGGTTGTACGGGAGCAAATACACCTTTGGATGTATAATGCGCGAGAGGCGAGGCAACACAATAAGATAGCTTTAATAAAATAAATGTCTGCACACTCCCAGGGGTCATTGGTGGTCTTGAGGTTACAAACAGCTTACATACAGCAAACTTGTTTCATCCACTTCAACTAAAGGAAAGCATCATGGAAAATCTGTGAATACATAAAACTGTTGTCTTGACAGTATAGTAAATTATAATAGTTAAGATAGTGGCCACGGACTTCCCGTTTTATGGATGACGCTTGGTTTCATTGGCTACGTCTTTCACCATGCAAAATGATCGCATTCGTCAAAAGAATACTCGGGACAAAAATATTTTGCTGAACAATAGTCAAACTTAACTAATGATTCACGCTCGTGCATTGCACTACAAGACTACATCAATTGTGATGATTTCAAGGAGTTGGGTCTGGCCATTAGGGAGAGCGAAGAGGGTGAAAATGTGATTGCCTATGTTATTTTCTACCTATGCTTGGTTAGTAAACGAGGCAAAAAAAACATTACTGAGTCAGTCAAAACAAATGGGTCACTTTGGTAATTGAACGAAACCCATGTGCAATTGCTTCCTTGTGGATTTATCTGTTCTGGGCGATTTTGATGACGTGACAGTTTTGTAGCTTTATTTATAGAGCCCATTTCATACACACGGTAATCCAATGAGTTTCATATAGTTACAAAACAACATTTAAGGACAATATTTAAAAGATAAATGCAATATTTGAATGCAAAAGACTGAAAGACATTTGAAAAACTGAAACATTTGAGATTTAAAAGCAATGTAGAGAAACAATAATGTAATTTACTAAAATTACCAACTGAATGTAGAGTGCTCTAATAGAACATGGGGGCATAATTTTTAACTTGGATTCAAACACATTTAAACTCTCGTTCTGTTGACAGCTTCGTCATTTACATACATGCTGCAAAACAGCTAAAAGATGATTCACCATGTTTGCACTGACCGCTGTGGCCCCACTAATTCTCCCGACTTTGCTGACCTCACAACCATCTGGCTTTATATTCCATGAGCATTTCTTTAATGCATTTGGAACCTAAGCCATTTGGTGATTTAAAGACCAGTAAAATGATTGTAAAATCTACTCTACAGTTGACTGGGGGCCAGTGGCAAGTGTTTAGCACTGTTCTGATCTCTTTGCCCTGGTCAGAAGCCGAGCTACAACGTTTTGAACAAGATTGAGTATGAGCCTGTATTGTTATTATTTTTTACAACAATATGAAATGCTGACAAATCAGGATACATGTTCTGTTAAAACATACAACACAATTGCATTAAAATCTATTGTGAAGCATTATTAAGTTAAGAGAAGTTCTATACAAAACGGATTATTATTACTACTACCTAAACCGTGAACATTTTCAGTAACAGTGACAAGGCCCTGAGGTATCAACTAACTAATCTGTTGGCATCTTTTGATTGTCACATAAAAATAAAGGCTGTGAGTGGAGTGATTTAACCTTCAGTGGAAAGAGCACCCTGAGAGGGCGCCTGCCAATAGTCCACACTCCTGCTGTGACAGTCAGCTAACATTACCAGTGGAAAAGGAAAGGAAGTTCTGCCCAAGGTGAGCTCAAATTCCAAGTGTAGCACAACAAATGCCATGTTGCAATTTTTTTCTCCTCGATTTTCTCAAGTGTGGGCAAACGATGGGGATCGACTTGTTAAGTAAGACTGCATGGTGAGGTCGTGCAATGTCAATACAATTCAACTCCACCATAAGCTACCACACCGAGAAGAGGCCCCGAGATGATAGAAACAAACGATCTTATCTTTGCATCGTACGGACGATCCAAAACAATACTTAAAGAGCTGCACCGCTTTGTTGAAGCTGCGAGGGTTAATCTTGAATTGAGCGGTAAAGAGACTTTAGGGTCCGAACGCGGTTCAAAACAAGGAAACGAGCCAATGCTTGATGAACAAAGCAAGTCGCCATCCGTGGGGGTCCAACCTCAGTCTGGTGCTGGTCATCACATCGATTAGTGGGCGAACACACCGTTAGCCAAGTTAGCTCGCCAGCAGAAAACCTGACAAACCTGCCGCAAAGCTAACGCTAGCCACATTAGCCAGCCACATCGTCTGGGCCAATTTATTCCAAAACAAGAGATGTGGAGAAACATCGACTTACTTCTATTTCTGAATCGTATTTTCACGGTGCGTACGAGACGCGTTTATGAACGATAAGACTCGAATAAGCCTTAATGGCAGCTTGTCGTAAACGCCTTCGCTAACATGTACTGATGGCTGAGTGACAGCTGCAACAAGGAAATTAGCCCCATCAGCTATGGAAATCTTAACGAACAAGCAAAAGCCCCGACAAATTCCGGATTTGTGGCTGACCGCGAACAAACACAACAGGCTCACCTTGGTTGCGATAGATCCAGATGAAAAGGACACGCGCCGTAAGATGTGTTGCTGCCGAATTCGCAATGTTAGAGCCAGTCTTGACTCAAGGCTCTCGGTGTTACTTGTTGGTGCTGATATTTCATGTTAGCAACAGAGTGGGAGCCCTCTCCATTATTCTTCAGGAGTCCGCCTTCGCTCGCTGCTGGCTGGAGTGAGGTTCGAACACACCGGATGTAGAAAAACGGCACCGCCCGCTTCCACACGCACACTTCCAGGTCACACGGATACGAGTTCATGTAGTTGTGGATACAACTTGGGATGTCCTGTCACCTTCCTCCATAACACTGATTTAGTATTCTGGGGTTGGTAGGAGCCCCCCTTATAAAATGCAATATATATATATATTTTTTACCTAAAATAATTGTCACTAAAAATGGATTTTTTATTTCTATTCAACACATGTAAAGTACCAGTTTGGAAAGACCAAGCTGAAAGCAGAATTCATATTTACATCAATTTTGGTATTTCACATTATTCTGCTGACGGGAGGAGGTTTTACTGGTAGCACAGGACTAAGTTCTTGCAACATGGCTAAATACATATACAAGTTCAGTGTAAAACAAATTCAAACAGATATGGCAGGGTGGGAAGTTCAATCTGTGGGAGTGTCACAAAATAGATCTTTTGCTCTTCCGCATCAAGACGTACTAGTTGAGGTAAATTGTTTGGGTTGCCTCAGAGGTATAATGAGCACAACCCACCATGTGGCCCAAGGGAAGACTGTCCACACTCTTCAGATTGGTTTTACTTTAGAGTTTTCTTTCTCTTTCCTAGCCTAGCAAGATAATTCCGAAATACTTGAAGGATTGGTCGTTTAAATTCTTAAAGAGACAAGACAGATTAAAACCCAATGCTCAATGCTGCTGCTCAACTTTAAGTCATCCTCCACTGTTAGTTTGACAGTATGAATTCAGTGAAAATACAAAAAACTGCACAAAGTGTAACCTGATGTTTTATTTATTTTTTAAAATCAACCATCAGTATAGCATTTCCAAGAAAACATGTGCTAGCACACTTTTATGGAAATATGGCAGAAAAACCAAAGTCACAAAAGTTGCAAAAACCAACTGTTTAACTAGTGTATCAATACCATGTCTTGACCAAAGTATATTTTCTGACTAGTAAGTCAATAGTGATTGGACGATTTCTTGTAGGTTGCATATGTTGCTTTACACAACAAGAAGCTATTTAACCATATGCGCCAGCATCAGCTCCAAAAGACGAATATCTTGACTAAGAATTCCTCATCCAGTCTGAACAAAGTTGTGACTGACTTGTCATTCCTCCAATTATAACTGCTCTGACAAGATTGTCACCCTGTTATTGTAACATTTATCGGATCACATAGGTCCTATGTGATACCCAGTAGCAATGCGCCAGGTCTTTAATTGAGCACGTCAATAGTGGCTTAAGACTTAAGAAATGATTTTCTACCCAGTGCAATGCATTCAATTGCATCAAAACATAATCTGACAATTCATCTATGGCTACACTGGAATGTCTGTCCATACGTTTGACCTTCAATGTAAACTAGGAACAGTGTTACTCTCAATCTGCACCTCAGTGTAAACATTTACGTTGGATACTCACGCCTGCCTCTTTGTGAAAGACTTTTAATTATTATGTCGTCTTTACAAATACTATGACCTGGCTCATCTTTCCTGAATCTCATTCATTGCATTTTAAAGTAGGGAATATAAACAAAGGTTTATGCAGCGCATCAATATTAAACTGTACAAGATTCGAGAATACAAGAGCAGATGGAAGTCTGTTTTGTGTCTCAAAATGGTCCTCTCAGTTTGTGGTAGAGGTAACATGTTCAGAAAAGGCAGATGGGTTGTAAAAAAATGTCCATCCTCCTTCGTTAAGCTATTGCCTTGGCTTCAGGAAGGAAAGCCTCCCAAAACTTGATAAGCTGGAATAGAAATAGGACGAGAAGAATGACAAGACGGTTTACAATACGGAATAAAACAATGAAAGCCAAATGCAGTCATTTAGTGGTAACAATGTGCAATAAATGATTGATGTTATTACCCTTTGCTTAGACTGAAGCATCGACTCCAAATATTTGATGATCTGGGCCTTCAAGTCCTTGTTTTTTTCTTTCTACAAATACAAAAGTGGATGAATTCAATTTTTCTATTCCTTGCTAATTAAAAATAATGCTGTTTCTGACCATTAAAGCAAGTCAATTGAAACACTTACCTCAAACCTGAGAACCTCCTTGCGCACCGTCATGCAGATTCTGTCAAAATCGCTCTCGTGTTGTGTAACTGTAGCCTCCCACTGCGCACACGCCGACAACACACAATGAAATCAGTGATGACACAGCATATATGCTATTCACAAGTCATAGACACAACTTGTTTGTGTGCGTACCTCAGCGATCTCCTCCTTGGCCTGCTGCAGTTTGTCCGGCTTGTTGGCCCACAGGAGCTTTGCCTCCACCTCTCTCTTCTTCTGGAGTGCACTTTGAGCCTCCTGCCATCGCTGCCACGCCCGCATGCGTTGGTCAAAACAGCCCTGTGGACGGCCAGAGAGTGGTTGACAAAAGCCAACGTGACACCTAATATCCAAGAACCGGTTTGAAAATGGCAAAGTAATCTTTCATAGCAACACTACAGTACACAATACACTGACAAAGGTTGGAAAACCAAACCTTTATTTTCACTTTTTCTGGATGAGTTAGTTTTGTTTATTTATATGCTTCCTGAGCCTATGGCAAAGTCTTCATAGACTGCCCAGTTGTCTTACCCGCACAGCACCCAGCAAACGGATGTAGTCAGCCAGCACTTCGGCAAAAATGAAGAAGTCACTGGAAGCCTGCTCCTGATGCAGCTGCTCCATTTTGTCCTCGACCTCTGCCAGCTGGGAAAGTGCCCGGGACAAAGCGGTGTTTTCTTCAGAGTTCCCCAGCATGGCCATACTTTTGGCAAATACTGCCGTGTTTCCGCATAGCTCTGGTGTGGGTGAGAACATCCGTGTAATTCTCAGAAGACTGACGTGAAACATCTGGGCACCCCCCCTCCCCTCTATTTTTTTTTTTTAACTCTGTTGACCCTTTTTAATGAATTCCTGACAAGAAATGCAGATGTGTCTCACCCTTTCTGTGATTGACCAACGAGTCCACCACAGCATGGAGCTTCCTTAACTGTTGCTCCTCGTTCTCCACCTCCTGCAACTTATCCTCAAACCACTGAAAAAGAAGACAAGTCTCAAAACTAAGTCAGAAATGAATCTCATATTTCAACAAGTGCCAACAGGGAAAAAATGTTTGATGCAAAACAGAAGTTCAAGTACAAGTCAGTCTAGAAAGTTCCAACCCCATTATGTTCAATATTGATGCTAGTGTAAGACGAGCTGGCTTTGGATGAGTGGCGGTGTTAATAAAAACATTGATTTATAACGCACTTTACATTTGACACCAAATGTCAAAGTGCTACAGTGCAAACAAGACCGTTGGTGGTAATAACCCTCATGGCTCACTCACTGGCCAATTGCGGGGCACACACAGCTATAATTTTGCAATTTATCATCAATGAACCGACCGAACATGCATCGTTTTGGAATACGGGCTGGAGCTAGCGAATCTGCCCAAGCTGAGCACATACAAATTCAAATCGCCATTGTACTCTCTGCAGTAAATGTCTTGCGATGTATTATTTTTTGACTTGTATTAATATTTCTTTTTGTAATTTGTCAGCAACTCCAACCGCCCCGATGCCGAATGTTTTCTGCCCTAATGGTTGTAGCGGCGCAGCTATGCCCCAACCGGGAATGCATATTAACGACCGGACGGGAATATTTGTCAGCATGCAGGTTCAGTTCCCACTCAGTGACAGTGAGTCAGTCTCAATGTGCCCTGTAAGTGGACGACGACCAGCCCCGGCTTGAGTCTGCCTATTGCCTCAAGTCAGCTGGGATAGGCTTCAGTTTCCCAACAACCATCAACAGAATTAGCTGTTGTAAAAATGGATGGGTACACGTAAAAGTACTTCTCATTCTTTCTTACTACTATATAGCCAGTGTTATTTTTAGAATGGGATAGTTCTTGACATGTACTTAGCAGTGACACAATTTGGGACCTTTGCACAATATACTGAAATTCAGGCTCTCTTTACCATAACCACTAAATGAGTAATGAATAATTTTGGACTTTTGACACTGATCTAAGCTTGTGGTTCAAGTGATGAGGTGTTTTCACCTCTAAATAAAGCTATTCACATCTACACACCACATCCCCTTACAGTGTCGGATTCGTTCATCTTGATGGTCATCTTGTTGACAGCTTCTGATGCCTTATTGATCATTTTAAGGAAGCCAGCTCCACTCAGCGCCTGCGTGTTTGATGCTCTGGGTAACTGAAAAGACAAGCACATAGATTCTCCACTTTCAAAGTCCATCATTCTAAGAGACAAAAAAGGAGGAGAGCATGTCAAAGAACCCTCACGTCTTCTCTTTCCAAGAATTCTCGCACATCGGGATCTTGTAACAGTAAAGGGTGAGCCACAACTCTCTGCAGATACCTGCAAAACGAGAACACATCAGTTGAAACAAGACCCAGAGCGCACACAACAATGAAAACAGCATACTCTTTATATGCCCTTCAATAAAACCACTATCAAACGTGTGCACATCTTGCCTCTCCAGAGCGGCTCGTCGTCTCTCCACAAATTCTACTGATGATGGGTCATCCATCCCCACTTTCACTTTGGTCATTCCTGTCAATAGAATTCTCACTCAATTGATGGTACACATCACTCATATTTTGTTTACATAATCTGCACTGAGCTAATCGATCTGGAAGGGGCAGCTACCTTGATTTAAGCATTCCCATTGTGGGAAGTCATGTTTAATAGGTTAAAGAAGGTTTGATGTTTTGGGGTTACTAAAAGAAGCAAAGGTGACATGGATGACGCTAATTTAAGGGAAATAAAGCACAAATAAAGCAAACTAGCACTGTGACAAAGCTGCTTTTCAACATCAATATCATCTAATCAAAAGAAGGCCCACCTACAACACTTTTCTCTGGTGGCAGTGGAATGATGCATCCATGAAGTGACTGTTTGACTGACAGCTTCTCATAGAGTCCCAGGAAGTCACTGAAGCGCCTCCTCACAGAGAAGGTCCTATTTCGAAACATGGGCAAGGAGGTCTGGAGGGCCACACAAAGATACTTTGTTCAAGATATTTATTACACACTACTTGAAGTCAGAAACATAGTCATAGAGCTACAAACCCTTGTAGATACTCTGTAGGCCATATACGCATTCATGCCATCACCTGGGAGAATGGAAAGAAAGCAAATTGGATGCGGAAAAACAAACATTTGCTGAGACTTGCTGAAAGGTCACTATTTCACACGCAGAAATAAATAGTCTTAAAAAAAAAAACACTGACCGACTTTCTCGGGGTTGGTGACAGCCACATCCACGTCAAAAGTATCCTTTTCCTCTTCCTCCTCCAACTGCAAACATGTGCTGTCAGTTTCCAGTTCTTAAAATACATTTGCCAATTTAAGCACATAACTGGAGAGTGGGCACTGGGAAAGCGTGTTGGCAATTAATTTTTCCCGCTATCCTGCAGGGCTGAGGCCTGTACCTGTTCCAAGGAGGGGGCTGGCATGTCGGCAGGACTCGGAGAAAACGAGGAGATTGGACGTGAGCCAGAGGAGCTGAAGATCTCTTTTTGGCCAAAGCTGCCAGACTTGTCCGTGCTTAGTTGGGCATCTGTGGAAAGAAAATTGGTATTTTTCTCTTGCCAGAAAATACAGACGAGATTCATTCATTGAACTCTGTTCAATGACAAAACAAAACACGTTCAGAAAAAAATTCCATAATATTTAGTGCATGCCTTAAGGTAGTTTTACACGGCACTTGGCACACTGTTAACTACGGTTGACCAACCCGTTCAATGTCTGTGCTGTTGATTAATGACAGGCATTGCACATCCTTCTTTCCTTTCATGTGTTTTTGCTTTAATTACAGCATTTGTTACATAGTGGGTAGATCATTGGCTACTCCTGGAAAAACTAACGCGAGCCGTCTACAAATAAAGGACAAAAACAGTCTTTAGTGTCCAACTGCATTGGACAGCAATTTTGAAAGACGAAAATAAAAAACCCTTTCAGAAGATGACACAGTGCACTTCTATACACTACCAAAATATATTCTATTCCTAACACATAATTGGATTTGCTAAGGCATGCCCGAACAAAAGTGGATGACTAGTTATGTTGTGCGATGTCATATTCATCAGCTTTGAAGCAGCTGCAAGTGTTGTTCCTGATAAAAATGCAACGAGATCCGCACATAAAAGTATCCCTGCAGCTACACATTACCCGGTGGGACAAACTGTAATTAATACTTGTGCGACAGTCAAAAAAAGTGAGCATTACTATTTTTCTTGAGGCTAAATACTTTGATACAGCTCTTGCATTGGAACTCATTAACCATGCAGGTGAACTAGGCAGAGAATGTGATCATGAATGAACAAAAGATTTTACGTCACCTTGACTTCATCTGCACCGCAAGTCGGTTGGAGAGTAAATGTTTGGTAGACTGTCACATTTAGTACTTCTATACACCCACATTCCGGCAGGCTCTATTCACGTGCTGACAAGTGTGTATGGCTCAACAAGAATTACAATGGTAATAAAGTTCATCATCAGCATTTTTCATTCAATTGGCTGGAGCAATTGAATGCACACTTTAAGCACCGCAGGCTATGCTCCTTCAGAATATGACTATTTATCTTTTGCTTAGGAAATTCATGTCCAATTATCTAAATAACTATACAACGGTCTGCTCGGAATACAAATTTCATTTCAGAGGTGTGAATTGCCTGCCATCTCAAATTAATAATTAGTTGGGCTGAACAAACAATCAAATTAAAAAAGACAGACAATTTCAAATTGCCAAGTGTGCAATGTTACAAGGCACATATTTTAAGTTTGAATCATTTTATGGCATACCACCAAAGAGAAAATGTGACAAAAAGTGTTCGCACGGCAATTATAAAACCTCTTGCTCTAACAGAATATACTTTATTTGTGCTGTCTGTCATTAAGTCAATGGCATAGATAGATGGACAAAGATGCATGACTTGTTATAAATTCTGTAAATAATTTCACTTTACAATTAAATGAAATTTTGTAATTTTTTGCAGCATCACTGTGTGAATCATTGACTGATAGAGCATTCCATACATGAGGTAACTCAATGTACTACACATACTGTAATGAAAAGTACATTCTAAAGCAGTTGCAGGGTTTAGCAAGGTGAAGAAATAAAAGAAAAGTAGATATAAATAATAAAATACTTAGCAAGAAAATAGTTTTGGGTAACTTATTATTAAAATGCTTTGAAAGACAATCATAGGCATAGTTTTTACCTGGATGGAAAAAAAATAGCCCTATTAGTCTTCTTTTTTCATCTTTGTTCATTAATATTCTTCACTTTGATAATTAAGAATACCAGCAAATCCTGGAACCGAGAAAAATAATGCCTTTTAAGGGTGATTCATTTAACATATAAAGACTCCACCAGGGTAGATACTCTGATCTAGGACCTGTTCCACCATCTCACCATAACCACTCATATTTTCGCACGCAAATCCAATCACAACTAATTAAGACAATAAGCAATACATACAGATAGTTAAAATTGATGACACAGGTAAAAATATTTTAGATTTTTCTCTTCATCCACATGGACAAAACTTCATTAGAACATCTTCAGTTTGCTCAGAATGCCAATTTTTGTCTCAAGCCCATAGATTGAGCCACATCACTCTTATTTTCTAAAATGTCCCTCTTTACCTCATCCTTGCAGCCTCTGTGATCATTTTAGGATTCAGTCCAAATTTTAACTGAACCACATACCGCTGATCGGTCAAGCGCCTCCATACTTTGTGGATTACGTGTTTTATTGTCCTGCAAGGTAAAGCCTATGGCCTTTGTCTGAATGTTCCTCAAAAGAGATCAAAAACTAAATGTGATGCAGCGTTGCAGTACTTCGAGGTCAGCCCATTTGTGGAATGAACTTCCTTCAGAAGTGAGAGAAGCCTCTTCTGTGATTTTAAGATGCAGTTCTGATTATTTTTGCTTTGAATAATTTGTCCTTGTAATAACTGTGAGCTGTTGTGGCTCATAAACGTAAACAACTATTTCTTCAACTACGCAAAGGTCATTGTGAGTCCTGTCTGTAAACTGAGAAATGCAAGGAAAAGAAAATAGACTTGTCGTGACATTGATTAGTGAAACCAACATCACCTTTTTTGTCTTCTCATTTTTTTAAATATAATATCAATTGTAAGTATAGGGTGGGCTTTTACCGGCAAACAGATCGTCGTCCTCGTCAGAGTGGACTCCGTTGGACTGGGCGCTGGTGCGGCTGCTTGCATCGCCGGAGGGGAGCTCGCCACCTCGCTGATATACTCCGCGATTCATGGATTTATTAGTCTGCACACAGGTGTTCATCTATGTCAAGCGAAGAAAGACATTCTGAAAGCGACGCTGTAGAAACGTGGATATTGTGGAGGTCGGCCCTCTGTGAATCAAAGCCATCAGAAACCACCAAAGCCAAAGTTAAAGAGTTCGAGCCCACACGTATCATGGGAAGTTCATCTGAGGTAACCACATCAATCGGTCGCGGCCCTGGCTTGGATTTTTGATTACATTTACACTGTGTCACGTGGACTACCACGATTATCATCATTGGCAACATAGCAGATATATTATTTTACTTTGCAAAAATGAGAGAAGTCAAGATTGAGACAAGTCAGCTAGCTAAGCATAGCTGCATCCAGTTATCAATGACTGGGCAACTTGGGTAAAAAAGGACACGTAAACTTACATTATTGACGAAAATATCTTCTCCCTCGTCACTGTCTCCATCTACCAAGTCAGACAGTCCCTCTTCTGGCTCGTCGTTTGCAGGGAAAGGAGGAGGATTACGAGACGAGTCGGACGCCATTTTCTTTGCTGTGAGGGTCGATGACGTCACTGAGGCAGACGGCGAGGTGCAAGTTGTTGGAGCGACCTCTGCTGGTTGTAATGGCACATTACCAGAAGACTCAATTTGATAGTTCCATGCACTTGACTGGTCCTTGCGTGATGCATTGAGATGAACCAATATGTATTTGAAAAGTTTTTAGTGGCTGTCTTACATAAACGTGGAAAAACACTGATGAAAACATCATTTGATGGAAAATTCGGTTGACCGTGGCTGTGAGCTGCAAGAATCTCCCATCAAAACTGTCAATACCACAAGGTTTAGTACATTTAAAGTTTAAAATCGTTTTGTCAAGCTCATATCACTTTCAATTCAAAGTTGCAATCCTTATCTACGATGAAGTTTTTTTTAACGATGGAATCAGAAATGTTACTGCACCCAGGCAACACATTCTTATACTAATCACTTTATTAACGAAATAATGATTAAACTAGCTTGCAATATCAAATGGTTTTGTTATATTACCGTCAATTTCCAGAAATCCACATTTTATTCATTCATGCCAATCACCTTTTAAGTGTTTCCATAACCTTTTCCCATGTTTTTGCAATATATAATTTAGTTTTGTCTGTTCATTTTGGTGATTTTGTTCCAATGATCTGTAAACTTACCAATTCCCTGCATTTGTTTTGATACATTACCATACTTTATCAGAAAAACTGTTTCATGCAGCATCTGGTTCATTATCAATCCAGGGGGCTTTAACTGATCGAACGGACAACATTTTAATTGGAACATGTTTATCACAGATATCAGTAAATTACTTCATAAAAATGAATAATGCAACATCTGTGTGTGAGGAGTCCAGAACATTTTGCCAGTTTACTTGACATTTATGAAATCTTTTAGGTTTTATAAAAAAAATGTAAATGTGATTTTAGGTCCAGATTTGGGAAGATGTACCTAATGTGGTGGCCAGTGCTACAACAATTGCACACGTTGTCTATTTGGCCTTGTTGGATATTTGCGCTGAAATAAAACATGAAATGTTTATTTTGTTAGTATTCATATTAGCTTGTATACATACAAAAAAAAAATTCTCCCAGACATGTTTTTCACGTTTTCTTAAAAAGCCACCGATTTTTTTTCTACAGAAAGCAAAGAAATCTCTGTACATGAACAAGCAACAACATAATTCCTCACCATGAGCTGCAAAATCAACACTCGCCTGCTCAAATTTGTATCATTTCTGGAGCAGGAAAAAAATAATCAATTTAAAAAATAAAATAAAACAAGACCAGCTGCCTGCTGCTTTACCTAGAGGACAACTACACTACACAAACAGCATTTGATATTCAAAACACAAGATATGTAAGAAATTTACTTTCCAAAAACTGTGAAAAAGTGCAATACAGGTTTCAACTGTTAACAACTCAATAGATAATTTCCCAAATGGAGTCCGGCCCTTATTTATTTATTTTAACTTCCATCTTTGTTTTGTTTTTGATCAAACGTCCCCCCATCTTTGTTTTGTTTTTGATCAAACATCCCCCCGTACCCCCAAATAAAAAAAAAGAGAAGATTTGTATCCATGATTTAAAATCTCCCACACTAATAATGACATTCATGATAATGGATATGTGAGAAACATCCCAAAAATTGAGTTTGCAAATGATGATGATAAATTTCTTTGGGTAACAGAATGATAGGAAAGTAGACTTGACATCAGGCTTGTAACTAGCCTTTTTTTCTTCTTACAAAAATGATGAGTCCCGTTCTAAAGGCCAACATGTCTTTCACGTATAATAGAACCATAATGTTGCACTCGAGGGGCCACCGGGAATGAGTGTAAACACCACGACACACTCACGTTGTAAAAAAAGACAACTGGTCTATTGTAGGTGATTGTTTGACTGCAGTATAAGTGTGAGTGTGCCAGGAAGGGGAGGGGGTTGTGGGGACAGCACCCTGAGTCCAAGTCAACTTAACCTTCCAACCTGCAGACACGGCAGTAAGGCTTTTAGAAAGGAGACCCCGCTGGAAAGAAAACTTGCAAAATGTTAGAACTCCTTTGTGACACTTTCCTTTCGAATCAAAAAAATGATGCAATTAAAAAAAATAAAAACAACACATGTACATGTTTATAAGGATACTTATGTAAAAAATAAAGAATACAATAAGGTAGAAAACAATACAATCGAGGTACAAGGGGATACAAACATACATGACTAAATGTCGGATAATGTTGGGTTGTAAAGAAGGCGGATGTCCAATGTTCACTTCACTGAAACTGCCCAATAGATATACAAAACGCACAAAAGAAACACAGAGACAGCATGGACCAACATCAATACTAGCATGTCGTTGGACTTTTGACAGACGTGCATCGTCATGTGGCACCGAACAAACAAAACATGTTTGTATTTTTGCTGAGGACGTAAGATCACAATCATTTGACCGAGTTCATTGTCTCCGACAATGGTTCTTCATAAAAACATGAAGCGCCATGGCCATCTCCTTCCTGAGATTGAGAAAGGTGAGCCAAAAAAGTTCCTAGGAGTTTTTTTTTCTTTGCAGGACGAAAAGTGTTGGGGGGTTGGGGGTCCCACAGAAGTCATTTTGTGTGTCCATGGGCCACTTGCTCCCAAATGTTGTTTTTTTTAACTTTCCTGTGCCAATGGTTTATCTGTATGGAGTGTAGTGTGTGTGCGCGTGTGTGTGCGCGTGTGTGTGTGTGTAAGCTCATGGTGCTGTGGTGATGGCATTGAGGTCCTTCATGAGGCCCTCCAAGTGGGCCATCTCCTCGGTCAGCTCATCTGGTTCGTAACTCTGAGGGAGAGGAACAGGGTTACTGCGAGGGGCGGGGGAGGGGCAGGGGGGTAGGGAGGCAAGCACCTGGAGGAGGGGAGGAGAGGAGGGAGGAGAAAAGGAGAGGAGGAGAGGGTCAGTCAGGGACCTTTCACAGAGGAAATGGAGGGGGGGGGAGTCAAATGGGTGGGGTGAGGCGAGCGAGGGGATGATGGATCAATCGGACTGAAGCGTGGGAAGTTACATGACCAGAAAGCGACAGCAGATGAAAGCAAAATAAACCAGCAGAAGCAAAGAAGCAAAACAATAAACCCGACATTCCAATTGTGGGTTTTGTATTAATCAGCCATAAAAAAAGTAAATGGATTCATAAATTACAGCCAACAGAGGGTGAGAATGAAGTTAAAGAAGAATGAAGAGAGAAAGAGGAAACAGAAACCGTGGTTAAAATCATAGTACATCTGCAGCTAGCTATATAATCCAGTGCCCCAAGAAAACCTGATATGGATTTGGAAGGACAGTGTGTTGGTTACATTTCTGGCACATTAAAACAATTCAGTATTGAACAGCATGAGACGTCTGCAGGCCGCAATACTCACGCTGTCTACATCCTCCAGCATCTTGCTCGTCTCTGGGACGTCAGGGGCGTTGGGCACGTTGACTATCATTGGCGTTCGAGTCCTTCCAAGAGTGCCAATGCAGGCTGTTTTAACGACATGGGGGTGTGTGGGAGGCCCTGAATCAGGTGAACATACCAAGCGGAAATTTCATGAGCACCATGTTGTTCAGTAACTTGGTGTCAAACATTCAGCGGCGGTGCTACGTGGCAACCAGAAATCCGGGGGAAAATGTGCATACTTGTGATTTTGCAGCCATTTTCACATCGATGCATTATCCCTAGATTCCTTAATACACTCACGCAATTTATAACTACCCGTTTAAAGAATACGTCTTCAATTGAACTAAAAACAAACAGGCACAAACCTAATTAAAAAGCACAATTTAGAATTGTGATGAGTCTGGAGATATTTGTCATCGTGCTTTTTAGATATGACAAACTGCAGCATGCAGCAAAACTATGCCAGCCATCAGTGATGATCACTGACTTGTTGTTAGCTAGAAAATCCAAATCAGTGAATGAGGTAGAAGAAGACCAACATTCTGGGATTCTGGGTTTGAATCTCATTCTGGCCTACTAGCGTGGAGCTTACATGACACAAGACACTATGGAATGCCAGAAGGTTCTGCTCACCAGTCTGAGCGAGCAGGGGAGTGCTGGGCAGCGCCGGGGACTCGAAGCTAGGGTGACCCGAAGCTGGGATGGCAGGCACGGCAAAGCTCTTCAGAGGGTGAGCGTGGGCGTGCGGGTGGGCCGAGCGCAGGGGCGGCAGGTTGCCGGTGTAGCAGCACTCTTCCTCCGTGGTGCTGGAGCCGTGGTAGCTGCCCTCGGGCTCTGCCAGTATCTCTGAGGGGCAGGAGGCCTGCGAGGATGAGGCAGCTGGAGGAAGAGGCTCCGAACAAGGTGTATTCCTCACCGGCTCTGGAGGACAGAAGAGGAGGGGGAGGAGACCGATGAGGAAGCGATTTTTCTTAAGCTTAAGCTGCATGAGTCGCACAAAGATATAGCGATATCCACCTCCTTGGAAATTTAGTAGTCGATTCATAGCTCAAAAGCCTTGTGAATTTTGCCGTTCATCTTAAGCACGTTGTGCAAAATGTGACATGTGCATCAAAATGCCAAATGAAGCTTACCTGTGGGTTATATTGCATTTTAGGTTCATCCTGAAATTTGGCCTGGGAGTCAAACATGTTCCTAACACTTTTTGAGTCGTGCAGTAATCACCACAAACAAGATACCAGACAATAATAATTTTGCGCTTAAACCAGAAGAGCACTTTCTAGCCACCCAGTCTTGGACAATGCCTTTTACAAATCACATAATTTCATAGGATGCGGCCTTGCAATTAGTAAATGAGATGTTACTTAATAAGCAAATTAGCATTTCAAGATGGCAGTTTCCGCTAAAAGAAGCAGCCCTGCACAGAACGACTGATGACACGAATTACACGTAGTCTGCATATTCAATTATTATTTTTAAAACTTTTATAAAAGAATACGAAACCTAAGAAACAGCGACAACAAAAACGCACATCTGGCTGCTCAAATTTGGCCATATGTTGTTCCTCACTACTGTCACTTCCCTTGGTCCAAATCCTCTCCACTCTAAAAACCGCCGTGTCGTGCAACAACAGCTGCTGCTACAACACTAAGCACATTTAATTGCAACTTTGATGGCAGACTTCACTGAATAACATCTGAGGTAGAAGACAGTAAAACGGGTGAGGCAGAGAACAATGGAACATATAAAGGTGGAAACATGCTTTTTGGAATAGAATGACTCGAGTCAACATGAGCGTCCTTTTTTTGTCATTCCTCCGGCGACCAGTACGGGGCAGTATCTCACCTGTGTCTAAATGGGAGACAGGGCTGCAGGGATGCACACGAGGGTGCCCGCTGCCCTGATGGTAGAGGTAGCTGCGCGTGGGCGACGCCAGGCTGCCCATGTGATAATGGTGCTGATGGTTATCGAGGGAATGGATGGGATGAGCGCTAATTACAGCTGTGGATTCAAATGGACATGGAGGTTTATCATGAGAAAAGGCTGAAGATGAAGGATGTAGATGCACTTCCGCTCACATACACATTCACACGCTTTCATACTTTGTCAAGAACAAAATCATCTGCAATAAATTAATCCGGGTACAAGATGTCTGAAATCCGTGGTGCTCCCATTTTTGCATTTTTCAAAGCAACAGCTTACTAAGTGTAAACAATGACACGCTCACTTATCAAACACATTCAGACACACCTCTGGTCACACACACTTACGCTGAGGTGGCTGTGCATCAAAAGGCATCATCATTTTAGGCCTCATCCCCCGCCGGCCTGCAAGGGTCGACATGCTGTCCTCTGATTCATGGCCTAAAAAGTATGGTGGAAACCAGCCAATCAGAAAGAGCTGCTACTCTGCCCTTTTTGGAGATTAATCCATTTTGAACCATGGTTCATTTCAGATGCTTTAAAAAGTCCTACATTTTGACCCAATTGTAAAAAGATATCGTAAAATTTGGTAAACACTTTTGATGCAAGAAGGTGGAGCAGTCATTCTGTGAACATGGCGTGTATGAAAAGCATGCATATGACTGGCAAGACAAGAAAATGATCAAACTAATTTAAATTGGAACACTGAGTGCAGACCTCCAGAAAGTTACTGAGAAACTGTGTAAAGAGGGCGCTAACTGAACAGAAGTTGGATCTAGACAGACAAACAACAATGGGGGAGGAGGGGCTGCTGCATTTGGCAACATTAATGAGATATATTTATGGAAGTGCGGAGCTGCCAATATAAACTAAAAATATGTTGACTGGCAAATCCGTTCGAACGTACTCGCAAATACATCCAAACTGGCTCGCAAATACGTTCAAATTTATTTGGAGTCAAATGCTAAAAACTTAGCATTTTTTCCACAATGCCACGAGGTATGCGCAAGTAAAAAAAAAAAACTTTTAACCATTTGGCTTACATCATACTAATATGTTTGAAAAGTATTCTTAATCTTGTGGTTTTATTGTGGCTACAGTGCACGATTTTCATTCTGCCTTTTTTCCCCCATAATGCCGCGAGGTATATTTATCCGAAAGTAAAGAGCCTGTTGCATTATGGGGGGTAAAATGCCAAATGTAAATGATGCAGTGCAGCAATAATAAAATCATAAAATTACAAATAAACAATTTGACTTTAATTTCTCAACGTGATCGTATAATGTAGGCCAAATAATTAAAAACAAAATATTTCTTTTCTCATAGATGTACAAGTCAATATCGTATGGGAAGAATTATGGGGGGAAAAAGCTACATTGCAATGCTAAACAATAGTGGAGCACAATTCCAAGCTAAAACCTAGCAACGACTGTCTGACTCAAAAGCCTGAGTCACATCATATGACCATAACATTCATTGAACGAGTTATTCTTCCCACAGACTGACCACGGTAGGAATTTCGCCTCTGCTGCAGATGTGGGTTGCTGTCCATGCCGCTGTCTGCTGGAGTTATGTCTTGGGAGGTGCGCGGGATGGGTGTTTCGGTCATGACCGGGTTTGGCTCCGGTGACTTGTCCATTGGTTTGAGCTCCAGCCGCTCATGGTGGATCCAAAGATCAGGCGGTTTCAAATCTTTGGAGGTGCCCTTGTATTTGTGCGAGCCATTGGACGACTTGGAGGCCGCCCGCTTCCTGTGTGACGTAAAGGCGAGGTTAATGGAGGAACCGACCTCACGTTGAAGGAGGCCATCTGACCATAAAACCGTCTGTGGTTCGTGTAATCGGATCTCCTGGATGTTACAACAGCAGAGAACAGTCTGCGTGTGCTGATATGATCATAAACAAGCACAACATTCGACATCTATTTTTTTTACAATGATTGCTTGAAATTTATGACAGACTGGAAATCTTGATGGAAGAAGCAGACCTTCTGTAAATCCAATTCTTGTTGCCTCATGGGGACTACAATTGGTAAGAGCCAGACAGCCGAGAGAAGTAGTGAACTCATAATTCAAAGATTTAAGTGTTTATAGACCCAAAAAAAAAGAAAGAAAAATGTGTGATGGTTTTTGCTTACTTTTTCTGGTGTGACGTGGTGCGCCGTGTGCACAGGAAGGCCCCCACAACTACCAGGATGATGATGAACGCTCCCACTGAGATGATGATGACGATGACCAGGATGTGATTTTCATTGCTTCCCATACCGGATTTGCCTTGAAAAAGACCACTTATCACTTAGCATGGTAAATGTGAATGCAGAACCATCAAATAAGCAAACAAGCTGTTCTGCTGCACGAAAGTCAACAGAAGTGAACACAGTAAATCCTTTTGAATCCAGGATAAAGACTTTGCCACCTCCCCGCTCCAAACTAATTTTAAGGTCTTTGAAGCATTAAAGTAGCTTTCACTGTCAGTAATTGTAGAAAACTAGTACCTTCAAATCTTTGCTTGTACATTCTTTTAATAATTCTTAGTAAGCGACTTTAGTTCTCTTTTCTTGGCCTTTGAATGTCTTTAGCTGTTTTTAAATGCTTTTAGGGTGTTGTGGTTTTGGTTTAGTATAGCACATTGAGTTGTCTTGTGTATGAAATGTGGGAAATAAATAAAACTGCCTTGCTTTGCCCATACACGACAATGGATGGGTATTTGACTAAATGTTCTGGATGGAAATTAATCGGTTATGGTAATCAAATGTTATTTTTTAAAAGTATTTGTGGTGAACTCTTGTTGAAATAATATTGCTCATAGGGGTTTGTCATAGCATGCAAGCTAAGATGGCAAAAGAAATTAGAGTGACCCTAGAAAATGGTACAATTGGTGGCTTTGAAGTGGTATGACCGTCTCGAAGCAATATTTTCTTTTCTTTTTTACAGACCCCCAAATCAATCAACAGTCAGTTCTGCGTAATTAAACCAATTCTGAGTAATCAACAATACTGGCCATCCCTAAATATGTCTATTACAAAAGTATAATCAATTTGAGATTATAAGCATGTACTGTACTTATTTTGATTTGAAGCTTAAAAATGTTGAAAAATCTTACCAACTGCTGATCCAGGATCAAGGGGAAGTTGGTTGCCTGGAGGCCCAGGCTTCGATGGAAGATTTGAGGCTGTCAGTGGACACAAAGAGTGGCTTCATGAGGGAAAAGATGCTTTAAAGAAAATCTTTAAATTGATGAATGGATTCTGGTTTTGGCATATCCTACTGGCTCGTGTAGGTCAATGGGCTAGACTCCAATCTAAAACTTGCTATAAGCCAAAGCTGGAAAGTTGGAAATCTTAGCAAGAGGAGCAGACTCACAAGTGTGCACACAAAAATGAAGTGTGAGAGGTGTTTACCTTGGTCATTAGCCATTTTGTCAGAGGACTCAGCTTAAGAAGCACAGAAAAGAAGAAGAAGAAAAAATCATACAAATAAACCACAGGTTAGCAGGGTGGCAAGTGAAAAGAAAACAGAACAAGAGATCAAGTCTGTGAGAAGGCAGTTGCAGAACAATTTGAAACTGATTTAAGTGAAAAAGAAAATACACTACTACTAAAGAAAGCTGACAAATACCGCAACTAAAGAACTAAAATGTGAGATGTGCACCTTATATGTCATTACTCCGGTGAAGAGTAACCAATAGAAGGACAAAAATCAACAGAAATTATTATTCTCAAATTGGGGGGAATAGAAATTAAATAAGCCCTCCAAAATGGATGTAGATCCAAAATTAAACTCACTGGTTGGTCGCAAGATATATTATATTGAGATCCATCTGGATTTTAATGGTCACTGTGAGAGTGGTATAAATTTAACAATATGTTTATTATTGTATATTTTGGAGAACATTCAAGTTTGATTAGGCAGGAATCCCAATTGTACTTACAGGGGAGTATTTATTCAGCTGCATATAATGAAAGGCATAATCAATGTTACCAACCGTTATATTACAAATTATATAATGTGAAAATGGAGTTACGGGACGATATAAAAAGAGCAAAATTGCAAGAACCGAGACGGACTTGGCAGTTAAGGACATCATCCACGACGTAAGAGCTTAAAAAGTGCAAAGTCGGAATGTAACACGTGGCGTTAAAACTCAACACTTTTTTTTGGAGTCCCACAACCACAAGGAGTGAGCCTGGACCTCTAGGAACGGACTACATGGGGGAACATAGTATTTACTCAAACGTGACCCAAATGAAGTGGCCAATGAGTGTGATTATGCAAGAATATAGCAATTTGTGACCTCCATTTAAGTACAAAATAACACTCCTCAACAATTTATTCGGCAGCCTCATGCTTCTAATTGCATCTCATATTTAGTTACCATGTTATTTTAGAGAAACTCACTCTTTGGGGTCCTAAAGTGTACAGGCTCAGACGTGGGGCCCATGCCTTTTGAGTTTCGAGCCTCAATCTTGAAATAGTATGTGGTGTCTAGAGTAAGGTCCTGGATCTGGTGAGTCAGGCGGTTGCCCAACACGGGTTCAACGACCCAGTCGTGGTCCTCCGCATTGACATCTGTGCTGTAGTAGATGATGTAACCTATAAAAGGGGGTGCAGAGAGGTAGATTATGTGCTTTGATGGCTTTAATGCCAGTTCTGGTTTTCACGTGGAAAAGTGGACTAATTCGGGCCAGATGTGTGGGGGAAAACTGAAAGAGACCACCACGTGACAATTTTGAGACTTACCTGTGATTTTCCCATTGGCCTCAGAGGGAGGCTGCCAGTTGATGATGATGGTGCGAGGCTTGTTCTCTTTGCTCACCACTGTCACATCTTTGGGGGACGAGCTAGGAACTAAAGGTGGGGATTGACAAGAGGGTATTCACCACAGCAAAAAAAAATTCATTCATGCTACATTGTTGGCAAATATAACTATTCATCCTGTCTAACTAATCTTAAAGTATTGCTTTGCTATCGTCTGTTTGAACCCTGCAGACCTGTTCCAAATATAGCTCACCATCATGCATTACAATTTTTTACAACAAAACAGTTGTAGAAGTTTTAAAATGTAATCAATGGAAGATCTTTCAAAGTGTTGCATATTGGTATTTATCAGTTTTCTAACTATTGTGCGAAATCATTAACATGATGAATTTTGTCACATAACGGATTAGCAGATTTCTTTATCATCAGGCCAAATAATAACATGACCAAATGTATTATTTCAGAAGTGTTTATCAAACTGTTAGCCCTCCCCACTAATCAGTAGGCAAGAAGTAACTCTCTGCTTCATTATTGACAGATTTTTGCGACTCGCCGCAGGGCTCTGTCTGTATTTTCCCAAGCGAACAGTGGGGGATGTAAAGAAAAAAAAAAATCAGTTTATCATTGTATCATCTTAAACTCGCATGTGGCTGTGATCTAATTAATGATTAGCTGCTACAATCAGTGAGAGGTTTATGCATTTTGTCACATTTCGATGCGTGTTTGTGGCGCTCCTACTGGTTTCAAGGGTGGTTCCCTGGGCTGTCATGCTCCATGTGCTCGTGCGTCGACCTTTGGTCACCATAACGGAGAACTCGTACAAGGTGTTGGGCTTCAGTCCTGACACCATGTGGCTTAGGCTGGTGGTGTTGGCAACCTGTGAACAGGAGAACAAGACATCATTCTTGGACCTCAATGTAAAATGCTACTAATTAAATAATACAAATAATTATTTATAATGTTATACATACAAAATGGTTCAGTGTCTGCCAATGTTATTTTATGTTATTACTTCTTTCAAAACTAAAGGCTTTCAGTCGCATTTGCTAGTTTCAGCAATAGTAATAGCAACATGAATGTTCCATTTTAGAAGAAATCCAAGGTAGGGTCATATACTACATAGTCGAAATTTTCAATTGTGAGAACATGGATCCTCAAAAAGACACATCATTGCTGCTTAAGTTAATATTGGAGTTTCTGATGTTATTGTCCACAAGATATAAATCAGTGTTGTGTTGTTTTTTCCCCTTGTCTCTAGTCGGGGCTCTGCCAATGACCTGAACTTGAAGAAAATGCTTCATCCTGCTTCACCGAACCTAGAAGTTGGCTGCCGCCCCCTGCATGTACTCTAAGTGTCAAACAAAGACAACTAAAGTCCCTGAGGAAGAACTGTGTGGACTTTCAGGAGATTCCAAACTCAAGAAACACTCATGTGACTATGCAAGTGTGTGCTTTAACATGAAGAGCACCTAATGACTGTGGTTCCTTTCATGGCCACAGTTTTACCGTATAACTGGTTTGAAACATTTAGCACACATCTATTACAAAGAGACAGCTGCTCCAGTTTGACCATTATTGAATTTAAAGGTCATGTCTTTATTTTTTTGTTTTACTATCAAATTTAGTTCATATTACAAGAGATGTCTACTCACAGTTTTTCAAGAGTATAATCTAGAATGGCATTTTTAAGATTAATGTTCTGTTCTCAAGTGGGGCAGTACAACAGCAGATGGTGAAAAGGGGAAAGGCAGAAGGCAGAGAATCTATAAGCAGCATGAGAGTTCCTCACACAAAGTATTAGACCGATATAAAAAAGACCTGGTTAATAGACGTGTAAATATATTGGATTTAGTTAATTGAATTGAAACATAATGAGCCTGTAGAGCTCTTTAATTACTCTTGCAGTGTGCAAATCACTCAAATTCAGCAATTCATACCAGTGGGCTGTGCTGTACTATAAAATGGAGCGGTTGAGGCTAACAATTTGTAGCTAGCTTAATATGCACAATGTTTTCAGAGGAAAAAGAAAACAGAAGTTGTCAGTAACAGTGGCAACGTAAGATGGCTGAGAGAAGCCCATTGAAAGTCCATTCATATACAGTTTAAGGAAGCAAATAAGGACGGGTTACTCCGCCAACCTTCCACACCAGGCATGGGAAAGCGCAATGTGCCAGGAAACTGTGAATGCAAGGCCAATTGTACCACGGTGTGCTGTGTATATTACTACAAGTAGACATTTGGCAAATGCAGAAATCAGATGGTGTGGCTATGGCAAATATTTTCAAACCTTTTGCATAATTCTTGCTCAAATCTGGTCCAAAATTTCATATGGTAGTGAATAAAGACATTTCAATACTGTACGCATTTTTTTGTTTCCTAACCCATTTTTACAATAATGTGAACAGTTGACTAACTATTATCCTTGACTTCAGAAGTTACGTATGTAGCCTTAAACATACCGTATTTTGCGCACTATAAGGCGCACGAAAAGGCGCACGAAAAGGCGCACCGGACAGAAAAGCCAAATGGCTGGATTTTCTCATGTTAAAACACGTTTAACAATATTCCTTGATAGTATATATTGTGTGGTACTCCACAAGAGTCTTACCTTCATTTTGGTGTTGGCAGGGATGTTGGTCTTCCAGCGCACTGTGTAGTAGCGGTTATCTGTGATCTTTTGGTTCTTCGGCAGCGAGTTGTCCGCCCAGGTGACTTTAATGGTGTCATGGCTCAAAACGGAGGCCTGAACACCCACAGGCGGCATCATGGGGGTGGGATCTGGAACTGGGGTGTATGGAGCATGGAAGAGTTCGTACAGGTCAACATCAGGGTCTATGGGGTCTGCCCAACAGGCAGTAAACCCGCAGCCAAGCGTACAAATTAAAATGAGCAAATTAAAACACAAAGAAATGCATGACATGGTCATGACACAATCAGGCAGGAGTCCAGATGGGATGCAAAGTAAAAAAAGAGCCAGAAAAATAAGGTTATTGAGTTACAAAGAAGAATGGCGGGTGAAAGGTGAAACCAAACAAAAGCACAACAAACATGGGATTGGGAAGGGTGAAGAGAGAGAGAAAAGATTCTATTAGAAAAATATACACTAACCTCTAAAATCAGACAAATCTACAGATTTTTAAAAGTTGCTGTGTGATATCACTACTAGTGCTACTGTGAGAAAAAGGAAGAGATGCTTGATTATAGACTACAGAGAGTTGTTTTTCATACTTCCATTCGATTGTTTTGGGGGGAACATGGTCGGAAATGTTGAATATAAAGCAAAAATGCCCACAAATATGTATGTAAATTATGTTTGACTTAAGGGTGCGCCCCTCCCTTGCAAATTTGCTTGACTTCTTCATGGTCTTCACTTCATGAAGTGATAAAAGAGTAAGCTTTGGTCAGTCATCCGCGATAACTCTCTTCAACCACTTGTTGGTCCTCACCCTGCATGACTCCATTCATTCTCTGTTCCAAGCACTTTGATGAAAACCAAAGCATTCCTGCGGTTAGGGAGAGTATTGTGGTTTTTGAGTGAAATGCAGAAGCTGTTTTGTCTCTCTTTTTTACCAAACTCAAAAGTGGGTCCCTGTTATTTGTAAAGGGGTTAATAAATTCATTTTCTTCAAACTTTGCTCGCTCCTCACTCAAGTTAAGCCCGCCCCACACTTTTGCAACCCAAGTTCACCAAGTTTTTTTTTTTAAGAGTTTTATGTTTCCTAAGTATAAATCCTATGTAGGTCAGCTTGTCTTTTTAATCCTGACTTGAACAAACTGGCAGGAAAAAAACGCGCCCCCGAGGAGGCAGCAACAGACGACGGTGGAAGGATTTTTGGTTCTGCTTTGAGAAGAAACGTTTGGATCTGACGAAGGGTTGCCAAAGTCACCACAGGGGGTCCGGGTGTGTACAGCACTGTGTGTGTCTACGAGGATGTGAGGCGGAGCAATGCATCTCATAGAGAAGCTTGTGCATGTGTGCACTTAGACTGCCACCCGCCCTCAAAGCACGCTGACGTGATTCATGTCATTCAGCATCCCGCCCTCACTATTGCAACAGAGCTGTGGAGGAGACAAAGTGGCGCCATCAAGGCTGAGCGGGGAGCTGCGAGTCTAGATTTGAACGTGTGAAGGGTCCAGACCCCCTCTTTTGGGACGCCCCAGGGATCCCATGCAATTTATCGTCATACACTGACGCAGAGAGTGTATGAAGTGTGCTTTTATGGAACAACACTCGAAGTGCTTTACACTTGAAGATCATTTGTGGCGAACACTGGGTTGGGACTTGCGTTTTGGTCTGTAATTGAGATGTACGTATGTTATAATTAGCTTGTCTTTGGTCATGGCTGAGGGCAGCAGAGCTCTTAAACACAAAGGGACAGGAATCATGCCTAAATAACCGATAAACGAGGCAAGTGGAGCACTGTTGGCTGTGTTATATTTAATCAACACGCCTACCTCCACATAGTTTAGCGTCTTTGTGCTGAGCTATAGTTTATTTCTTTACTTTGCTTTCAAATGTCTTAAACCCAAAACGATTATTCTATCGAGTAATCGGCAAAAATTTTATTTTGCATCAAAGTGGATTTCAAAACCACCAACCAATTTAATGTTATTTATTATACATTGTTTAGTGAATAAAAACAACTAAATAACCATTGAATATATAACGCAAGAGGAATTATGTCGTTCTCTCCAAATTGATTCAGTTACTCGTGTTATTGTTTTTGAAGTAAAAGCAGACGTTTGCAAATGTCGAGTTTTGATTAAACTCAAAAGATATTCTGAATAATTACTGTTGAGAGGCTGACAGAAGATTTGGACAATTCTAAGGTTAAAATGGCTCCAAAGGATTTCTCAATTATTAAAGTAGTTGTCGATTAATTTTATAATCAATTACTAGTCAATTAATCAATTAAATTTGATGACTCTAAAATAAAGCTGCCTTGTCTTGCCTTGCCTTGCCTTTTTAAGCCAAACAGTTGATTGAAGAAAGGTCCTCCTTGGGGATTTGGTGCGCTGACTTATCCTGTCTCATTGTGATTTACGGTTACAGGATACTCACTATCTACAACATTCGGTGCACTTTTACACTCTAATGAGATCCAATTTAAGCTATTATTTCATAAGTAGACCCAGTGTTACTATAAAACAACAAAGCTGTGAAGATAAATGTGTCAACCAGTCTTGCAGGTCCTTTGGTGATAGTTTTGCACTTCCTACCTGACTGTGGCCTTGTGATGGCGCTCTCATATACAGGAATCCCTTCACCCACGTTGTTGAAGGCCTTGAGTGTGATCACATAGTGGGAGCTGGGGTCTGAACAAGAGAGATGCAAACATGGAGTGTGGCAATATAAATTGATGCAGCCATCTAATTAAGCTGAAACTCTAGAGATACTCAACTCATAAAGGCGATATTAGAGAAAGGATTTGAATAAAAACAAATCCTCTTGCTGCAACTGTAATGAACGCTTCAAATATGGCAATGTGCTACTATGAATATCTCAGAAACATGACAGACTAGCGATTGATACTAGCACTATCTAAAACAATTCAAACATTGGTCTTAAGATAAAAAATAATCAGAATTGATCACATTTTAAGTCTTCAAAGAGCAGCAAAAAAAAAAAGATATGGCATACTCGAGAAGAACATTCTAAATGGGAAGTCAACCCTCAAATTTTCTTTGCAACAATATGTTCTGTGTAGCCCAAATAATAAAAACACAGTGTTCTAATAAATGTTTTGTTTGTGGAATATGAATTAAACAGGCAAAATCCACCCATTTTTATCAATCTCATGGGACGGCCATTTTGTGACCGAAATTGATGTCACAGTTGCTCAGGACTAGGTCACAACCAATCACGGGTGCATGGGAAAAACGCTGAACCGTTTACTTGTTTTTGGGATGTGGGAGGAAACCGGAGTGCCCGAAGAAAACCCACGCGGGCACGGGGAGAACATGCAAACTCCACACAGGGAAGATCGGAGGTGGAATTGAACCGGCACCCTCCTAACTGTGAGGCAGACGTGCTAACCAGTGTGCCACCGAGCCGCCTGTTGGTTAACTCGTATTCCACAAATGCAATAGAATCTTTGGGGTGACTTCCCTTTAACAACTTTACAAGTACTAAAATGACCAAAAAGTCAGTTTCTGTCGCCGGATGGTGTGATGAGCAACTTGCGGAATAAGTTCAGTGCTCATTAATCCTCTAAATTGCCACTATGAATAAAACCAGTGGTGCAGTTTAATTATCTTTGTGTAACAAAATCCAACCAATTTGCATCTTTTTAAAAAGAGCAGCAGGTTTGGCTTCTTCCCAAGGCCTTTTTAGTGTCTGACTAGTACTGTCAGACACAAACACGCATCAGTGTAATTAACTGACAGGCGATGAGTCAACAAGTCAGTACGTCTTTGAAAAACACAACACATACCTTACCTCCAAAATGCCTTTTTCTTACCGAGATTTTCAATGGTGTAGTAGCGCTGCTTGTAATCTACTTTGATGGTCTGAGCATGAGGGCTGCCAATGCCGTAGCCAATGCTGTAGCCACGTACAACAATGTCCTGGTTCTCTGGCGGCGTCCAGCTCACTACGATGCTGCTGACCAGTGGACGGACGTGAAGCGAACTGGGCTGGTCTGGGACCCGTGATTCTGGTAAGGGAAATTCCAAATAGAATATTTACCAAAAGACAACGATATGGATAAACCGGTATTAAAGAAGCAAAAGCAGAGAAGATTACCATCCAAGTCACTCTCAAATGTCTCTGTAGTAGTCCAGTCGGTGGCTGGGCCCGTGCCGTTCACTGTTATGGCAGAGACTCGGAAGGAATACTCTGTCCCACGCTCGAGACCTGCACCAGGAGAAAAAAGTTAACTTCTACTGACTTGCTTTTAGTGAAAATATTCTTCAACAGATGCCCAAAACCACTCTGCATGATATGAAGATACATTTTTTTAAGCCTCCCCCACCATGGTACTATTCTCAAAAACATCAAGACATTGAAATTTGACATCTCCACATGGGTTTAGACTGTTTTGATAGATGCAAATATGCAGCACGTCTTAAAAGAAACAGCTTGATGGTACTGAGAAAAAACCCTAAAAGGATTAGGAAAAATCTAGATCCAGTTTCACTACTGGGTGCCGGGAATGGCATTCATGAGGAGACTGAACTGCTGCTATATTCATCTGGGGGAGAAAAGAAGACAAAAGAAACATAATTGTAAAATAGTCCAATTTGTTTTTACCATGCTCATCTTGTAGTTGATACCTATGCCATGTACTGACTGTTCTGGGTCACCCTTGGGGTAGCTTCTAAAGTCTGCCAAACCCAGTGCCTCCAAGGCTACATCTCCCTCTTAATGCATTTAAACCAACAAACAAGTCTCTGATTCTTGCCTCCGGAATGTTTGAGAAAAGATTTAACTTTTAAGTGCATATTCTCTTTGATGCAGCACACAGTGGGAGGTCATGCCACTTGAAAGTTGCTGAGCCAACATCTAATTTTAATCACTGATTGATTTGGGTGATAGCCGTGGGGGACGCAACAGGCATGTGCAAACCCAATGAGACAACTTACGATCATACGCATGCCCTAATAAATTAAATAGGCTCTGGGTCACTCAGTCCCCATTCGAAAGAAAAAGAACTTCCAAGCAACATTTTGGGCATACAAGTACACATATACAAAAATAAATAATTGAATGATAAGAGCTGACGGCAGGGGTAAAGTGCAGCCAACATAGAGCCTGCTATGTTTTTCTTTGCCCAAAAATAATCAAGAATTGAACCTCATTGCGACTGGTTAGTAAATAATTGTATGTATGTAATTGTATGTGTTTTATACAGTATATAAGTGCTTGACTTGATTGCATTTCAAGAAAATATCTTAATCTTAATAGTAAAACTGAAAAGAACCCCCCCCCCCACACACACACACAAAATCCATCACTAGAGAAAGGTCAAAGCATCTCAGATTGGATTGTGTTAAACTGCAGACATTTCAATGTACTATATAGCATATCCTAGATCTAAATATGTTAATACAACAGGGTGAGTTCATTACTAAAATGATCCTAGCAGTGCTAGTCAGTCAGTGTTTGTTACCATCAATGAGCTTGGACAGCTGGGTCCCTCCGGTGGTCTCCGCTGTCTCACTTCTCCGTGATCCTTTACGGTATCGGATCTTGTATCCGGTGATTTCTCCATTCTGGGAATTTGAGGGCGGCGGCTGCCACCGAAGCATGATGCTCTGTTGAGGGCAAATGAGAGTCAATGCGCGCATAAACTTCATGAAAAAAGCTCCATGTAGAGTGAAATACAACAGGTAGTGAATGTTTTTTTTTTTTTATTATGAAAGGTACGTACATACAGGATTCGGACCAAATAAAGCTTTCCATCCAAGCAGTGTGTTTGAAGGGGAAAAACATGCCACTGTCCCAGCTTTGTTGGAATGTCTCGCAGGCATCAAATTTAAAATATGTGAATATTTCCAAAAAACAATCAGGTTTACGAGTTTGAACAATAAATATAAACAATATGTTGCCTTTGTAGTGTATTCAATTGAATAGACCATGAAGAGAATTTTCAAATGACTGAATTCTGTTTTTAATTGACATATGACACAATGTCCCAACTTCATTAGAATTGTGATCTGTAATGGAACACCTGCGAGTGTGAGCATGTCATTGAACGCCTCGCAAGCACTGACGCTTGTGTGGTAGGTTCCAAAAAAAAAAACCTGCGACCAGCTAAGGTGCTGCCATATTGTGGAAAAGAGACACATGGTGAGCTCATTTGTATTATCTTGACAGTGGTATGAATGCCTCACAAAAAATACACACAGGCATGAGAGCTCAATGTGGGAAATTCGTTTGCCGGCCACACACGTCACGCTGGGATTCATGCAACCGGAATTTTGAATGTGTTTAAAGAGATAGGTTGGGGGTAGCTCAGCAGGAGCTCGGAGTTAATTAATGCTTCCCCCTACTGTCACACCGGTTTACAAAAGGCCCAATGCATGAACAAGTCACACTCACGTTCCGATACGGCCCCGTTGGGTAAAAGGCAAAAATCCAATTGTGTGACGTGTGTTTTTCATTTGACATAATCAGGCGCTACTCATGCATTTGTCTATTCTTCTTACTTGAAACAAAGTTGATGCGAGTCACATGAAAGAACGTGAAGAGAAAATGCGAGTGACCAGCAAATATGAAAGACGACAGCAATTTCTTCAATATTACAGTTAGCAAATGAGATGAGCCATAATCTAATGATACTTTTTGACTGCTTCGGATGAAAATTAAACTATCTGAATGCAAAAAAAAAGAATAGGAGGAAGAATTCAAAGCATTTGTGGGAAGCCTTATTTGTTTCACGGTAAAATTTTGTTTCTGCCTTGAGACCAAAACAAAACAAGTGTGTGTCAATTCTCATCGTTTCAAACGAATGACTCCTTTTAACATTTGCAGCAGCACCCGTTGTTTTCTAGCACTCAAATCTCAGCTGACGCTCCCTCAACATGGGTGGCCAGTTCCCTCTCAAGCTGCTTGTGTGTGATAGGATTATTGAACAGCTTCTTCCTCCGCATTGCTTTGACAGTTCTCTCTCACTCAGTCTGTGAGCAGCACTGACCAGCAAAGACTCCTCCAACATTTGTAGTCAGTTCACACAGTTTTTTTTTTTATCTTCGCCTCTCCTTCCAGGTTCTTGGTCTAACATGTTATGTTTCACTTATCATTAGTCAGAAACATCTTTACAAAACGTATGCATTGGTTGGTGGAAGCATACCATAAAAAGGCCTGCAGCCCTCTGATTGAAGATGGACCAAAATGGATAAAAAGTTTTCATAAGGAGCCTGTTGTGAAGCCTGCAGCCACTTCAGCTGCCTATCGAATCGGCAGAGTCACACAAGAGCTACAATGTGACTGTGATAAATCGGATTCAACAATTATAGTTAAAAAAAACTCTGTCACCCAAAGACTGGCTATAAGGCTTGGGAGGTGGAGAATCAATGGCAGAAAAGACAAAACACTATGCTGCTCAAACAAAAGTATGCAATCAGAGCAACTATTTATTGGAGGATATTTGGGGAAAATGTTTCTACGCTTTATGGTAAAACATCTGTTATGGTTAAACAGTAACATCACCAGATGTGGAATACATCTCAAATCAATATTGTGACCAACCATTGCAAATTTTGAGGGAATTTATTTTCCCGCTTTTTATAGCACACAATGTAGCCAAGTCTAAATTTAGACCCCCGTGGGGACAAGCGGAAAAGAAAATGGAAAATGAATTTTGGTCGAAATTTTCTTGCAACAAAAATCACTAAAACTGATGGCAAACATTTTGCGAACATTTGCGACTTTGAAACGAACTCTGTTGTCGACGTAACATTCACTGCCTACGAAAACTCTCACCATTTTTCGCGGCTCAGACTTTAGATATGAAATCACAACAAATTACAAGTAAAATAATACCAGTTAACAGTATTTCATTGCAGTACTTAATATGTAAGACTTGCACATCGATTTAGCAGTACGTCTTTAGCTGAAAGTATACTGATGGAGCATGATACAGAGGAAAAGTACTTGTGACAGCCCAGTCTGCTACTGATGAGACGATCAATAAGGGTTCACACACCCTCACACACACCACCGGTGCGTTTTTTGAGTGTTGGCAGAGAATATATTTTTTCACAAAACAAGGAGCTCACACTCAGAGAACCCCCGCCCGCCCCAAAACCTTTCATATTGTGGCTTACCTTTGAGTTTTGCACCTCAAGAGTAAAATTTTGAGGAGGCGCACTTGGCACTGGAAGGAAAAAAACATTCATCATAGCAGAAAAGTCACATTCACTCACAAAATCAATACAACTGGCTGCCTTTACAAAGATGATCATTCTTACTTTTGATTGACTGTGTCAATCAAGACATTTCACACTATATTTATTATTGTGGATTACAATGGTGCAGCACACCTATGCATTAAATTGAGAGCTGTCTCTAACAAGCTAGTTGTTTTATTACACAGGTTCCCAGGACAAATGTATTATTACTGACCGTCAGACAATGTGCGAACTATAATATCGTCAGTGGAGACACCTGGACCGTGCTTATTGTTGGCCACAACACGGAAACTGTACTGCGTGTTCTTCTTCAGACCAGTCATGGTGAATGACAGACCATCGACATCAACATCCTACAAGACAGACAGAAACATGTGAGTAGTCTCTTAAAAAAAGATCTGTGTTGCAAGGATGAGACATATATTTCTAATATCGATTCACATACACTGCACAAGCTTTGCAATTTTTTGGGGCATTTCCGTTTTTCTTTACTGTGCCCTCCTTTTTGTCATTATAACATTAAACTGTCAGGGCTGTAACATGAAGGTCTCACAAAAGTGAGAGTAATAAAGCATTATCTTACACATCTTATCTCAATTCAGACCATAAAACATTGCTTCCTCGCAAATTTCGCTTCACTAACTAGGCCAATCAGTGTGTCCTAAATTTCTTAAAGCTCATTTGCATTCAGTTCTTAGTTTGTCAAACCTAACAATGTTTTCATACAAGTCTAATAATAACTTCTTGACGTGATTATTATCTACAGCAACTTTATACCGAAAGAGGCATTCGAGAGTCATCATTCCTTTTACAGGTATAGTGTTTGAGGTCATCTCTTTGCGGCTTTCCCAGCTCATCTCGAGCACTCTCCTCCAGGGTACTGAGGCATCATTACTCAATGCATTGGATGACGTTTCATTCATTATCATATTAAAAGCTTTTTAATGCTTCACTGGCTTGCATGCGGCAGCTGCTGGGGTTGACTAAATTCTCTAACCCTCTGAATTGTACTCCTGTGAAACAGCCCTACCTGCAGAACAAAAAGATTTTTACTGTAACAGGTTTTGACAGTATGACAATAACGCTGGGCTTGAAAGTTATCATGAAAGTTAGTAATCCAATCAGTTCAATTAGCATAAACATTATAGTCATATCAGTAATAAGATGAATATAATATGTCTGGACATTTCCTATAATATGGATTCATTTGCATGTTTTGTTGTACTTTTTCATGGAATGTCCTTTTCTTGTCACATTTTAATGAATTTAATGGCTTCTAAATGATTCTTCAGGAACTCAATTCAATGCTTTAAGGGGGTCCTCAGCGTATGAACATGAGATTTTGAGGTGACTAACAGCGGAAATTTGTTTTGTTTGCTCAGCAGCATAAGAATAAGTCAACATGTGGGATGGAACATGACACACTCTGTTACCAACATCCATTTTCATTTGATTGTTTTATATTCATGGACAAGGAGTGTTTTTCATACATTTGTTTTCTTTATTATGACTTTAATACGACGGGAGTTTACGTTAGTCATAAATTACAGTGCGTTCTGACATATTCAGGTTATGAGCCCCCCTCCCCCAGTATTTTGCATTCAAATGACATTGTCATTTTTGACAGAAAAATCATTCCAGCCTGTGTAACTAACCTGTTCATTTCCGATGCTTTTGTCTGTGTAGTACAACTTGTAGGTGAGGATCTCTCCATTGCCGGTGATAGGTTTGTCCCAACTCAAAGTGACAGAGGTCGGTGAATTCGATGCCGCCTGAAGGTTCGGAGCTGGGCCGGGAACTTGAACTAAGAAGCATGACAGATGACAACAGTATTCTGAATACTTGAATTTCTTATGCATGAGTCGGTGTCAATATTTTCAGTTTAACTGCCAACTTCTACGAATGGCATGAGCTTTTGAGTCTGAGACTCCTAATAGACCAAAGGTTTAGCAAATGTTTATATTCCCATAACAACTTACTGTAGTTATCAAAGTGCTCTATTCAACTTTGACTGCAAAGGAAATTAACATAACCACCATCCATCCATTTTCTATAGCTTTAATCCTGTTCAGGGTCACAGTTTATCCCATCTGCTTTAAGCCCCTAACCCACTGAGCGCCAAGCAATTGCGAGTGTTTTCGAAGGAAGCAAATGTTGCGTTTCCGCCACGGTTCGTCAGGGTTCTTTCAAGGTCAGAAAGACATTTGGCAGATGTTCGCCTGTACTTTACTATGCCCCAAGACAAATCTCCAAAAATGTTGGGGATGCTATGGGAATGCCAGTCAGTGGGTGCCATTCAAGACTACTGACTGCATGCGCCAGGGCTGTGCAAATACAGTAAAGTAGATATCGGATCATCTGAGTTCTGGCGACGGGTCTGGTAGTTGGCATTTGTGCTGAGAAGTCCCTCGGCTTGGAACTGCAACTAGGCTTGTAAGCTTTGCATGTCCACCCACGTCTCCATACTATATATCGTAAGCTCGACTGCAGATATTGTTGACAGGAAAGACAGGGTGCCATTTTGAAAGTCTGAAACTGCCTGAATCATCTTAAGACAGGCTACGACGAGCAAAAGACCAGCTCAGTGGCCTAGTGGTTAGAGTGTCCGCCCTGAGACTGGAAGGTTGTGGGTTCAAACCCCGGCCGGGTCACACCAAAGACTGTAAAAATGGGACCCATTGCCTCCCTGCTTGGCACTCAGCATTAAGGGTTGGAATTGGGAGTTAGAAGGAGTGCTCTTTACAAGCCCGAGGCTTCGTCTCCCTCCTTGCACAGTTATTGATATAATAATATGTGCTAAACAATAAAAACTAAAAAACTAAACTAAAAAGTACGATGAAAGCAACCTGATCAAAAGTTTAAGCTCCAATTTGAACCTAAGAGCTCACAAGACACATAAAAAGGTGTCCAGGTAAAGCTGGTAAACCTGGACACTATGCTCCCCCAAATGTTTGCGATCCCCAATGACAGCTTGGCTTTCACTAGTTATAAAAGTCTGTTGATTCATCTGCCTGCCCTCCAAACAAGGACAAGGACAATGACTGAATGTGAAAGCGACAGTCAATGAATGTTGCCAAAGGACATCAGAAGCGGCAGTGTGTTGGGAAATTTCATTCACAGTTCTTTTATACATGACGATAAGAGTGGGTGAAGGTGAGGGGCCGATATCTTGGCACACAGAAAGAAAGAAAAGCGCACCGCTACGTCCCGTCTTTCTTCTATGATTTATAAATCTCCTCCAGTCAAAATATTTTAATGAGGGACTTGAAAGCGGAAAATGTTTCCTTTGTCGTACTTCTGAACGTAAAATGTTATGGAGGTAAGCTTGGTTTAGAGCACTTGACGCGCACACACAAAAAGACTTAAGAAATACTCCAGGGTAAATAAGGGGCAGCTCACAAGGAGATAATTCGGCAATTCTCTGGTGTGTTGTTGGGTGGTCGAGCTTAAAAATACTTTGCTATGTGTAACTGTGTTCAGTGGTGGGAGCCTGTTTGAAGCGAGTGTTTGTGTATGGCAGTGAATATTTGCATGGGTGAGGGTTTATTTGTACATTTGTGTGCGTCTTTTGAGGGCATCCTGTTTTCCTCTGTGAACTAATATGAGCAGCTTTCCAACAAACTAGCTGCAGCCCGTCTTTTTGTTTACGCATCCTGTTTACCGAGCACACAGAAAAACCACATTCCCGTGTGGTGTGTGCACACGGTTGTTTGCCTCACCTTCAGCCTGGGTGGCCACCTTTAGAGCGGTAGAGCTTTCTCCTTGGCCGTTGATGTTGTGGGCCAAAACCCTAAAGCGATATTTGGTGTCTGGCATCAGATTCTGGATGGTGACCTGCAACTCCCCTGGTCGGCTTGTATTTACAACTCGCTCCCTGATGTGGAAACAAGTAAATACACATACACATCAGCCTTACACTGTATTTGTAGATGTGATGGTTTCTATATGCAATCATTATTTTGTTTTTAATATTTCAAAGTCGCACAAGGATCAGTGGACGTATTAAGATGAACGCAAATCATTCATTTACTCTGGCATTGTCATTGATTTTACCCAGTCGGGGATTCTAATTAAAGAGTAATTTTATGGTTGTTTGGTAGTCATGTAACAAACTCATATCGTGCTTTGTTTTGGAAAACTGTCAAAACTTCAGAATTTATGACCATTTAGACATATTTTTTATTCTGGGTTTCTGACATGAGGTTTGTTCAAGAGGCTTGGAAGCAACAGTTGCCAAAAATGTCTTAAGCTTTACATTTAGATTCAGGTTGTTTTACAGGCTTTAGCCCAAATCCTTATTCAGTAGCAAATGAATTATTAGGTGTCTCAAGACTTTGGTATTTTATGTATGGGGAAATGAACAATTAGGGAATGGCATGGTTGGGAGTTTTTCTTGTGAATAAAGTTCAGCATAATTCATCCAGAACAGATAGTATTAAAAAAATCCATGGGAATATACAAAACTGCTTTTAGCTACCTAAATTACCTTTTAATCTTTTCTGACTAATATGCACGAGAAGATATGTAGGTTTGGAGGGAAATGAGGTTTAAGGAGCAAGTGTTTGTTCATTTCAGTACAAAGCCTTGGGAGGAAATAATGATCTTTAATTAATAAACACATACTGCTTTAAATAGTACTTTAACTACTTTAATGAGATCTTTGCAGAATGCCCGGAAGCTCACGAATGCACTCAGAGTGTTCCCTCACAGAGTAGCAATGCCATGGTACAATTACAATGTAGACTGTGTATTACCTGCTTGTGCCCTCTTGGCTGTAGAAAACAGAGTAGGTTAGCTCGTCTCCGTGCGGTTCAGCCGGCGGGCGCCAGGTAAGCTTGATGAAGCGGGTGGAAACCAGCGAAGCCACAACATCGCGGGGGGCGGTGGGAGTGGGTCCTGCTGGACCAGCTACACCCCCAGAGCCTGGCGTTACATGGTCAGTAGTGTTAGGAGTCAGTGAGGGGGGAGGGAGAGGGGGAAGGGCTACATCTTGGGGTTGGGAAGAGGGGTGGGAGGGTGGAGGGAAAAGGGTGGGGTGGGGAAACCGGGGAAACAGAGACAGCATTGGGGGTGGAAATGGGAGAAATATTTCCAGGAAAAAGAGAACAGTTTTGAGGAGTGGAAAAGGGGGTGAAATGGAAATGAGGGTGAAACGAAAGAAAGAAAGAACAAAAACAGAAGAAAAAACAAAATAACAACAACATAACAAAAAAGACGTCTGGTGTCACGAGAAAACACAGAAATAAAACAGTTCTACTACACTTACAAAGCACAATACAGGGGGATACTACACGTGCAGATTTACACTGCTTGCTATGACACAACAGTACATGACATTTACATAACTCCTATGAGTCAGGTTTTAGGAAATGCTTGTCATTTATAACCGATCTTTATTGGCTGTTTTTGGCCAAGGGCGAGGTAAACCTGCATTTGTATCCAGAGAAAAAAGTCCATCCTGAACAGTAGGAGCTCTCGCTCAAGGAATGCTGGCTGAAGAGATGCTTGAGATTTATTTAATTTGATCAGCTTTTTGTTGGGAAAAGGGAGGGCGGAGAGAATAATTTGTGGCACAACGCAACGAGATCTACTTTCCATTTGCTTGACGAATGGGCAAGACGAAACCTTTTCAAAGGTAATGTCAATGCATGCGATATTTCCATTCGCGTGCAGGTCAGGGAAAGTGATGGGGTAAAACACAAATACAAGCAAAGTAACATGGCAAGTGTATCTTGTGGACAGAATAAGTAGCAATTCAAGTGACTGTTATATTTATCCGTCACTCCATCGGGACACTAATTTGTCTTTTGGAGGTTTGGTTACAATTCAAATGTGTCAAACGTGTGAAAAGATGGCCAGCTATCATTTCAAAATATCAAATGCTAAGGTATACATGTGAGCACACAGTGACTAATCCTTATTATTAGTGCATATACAGCGGACCCCCAGTTTTTATAGCAGCAGGTGCTTGAACTGTTCCTATTTGTACTGCCTGACCCATTGGACCCCGGCACTTGTTTTTTGGGGCATTCTGAATTTCCAAACAGTATATTGGAACAATGCTCTACATTTACGGACAATTGTAGTTAGGCAGCTTGCGCTCAGAACGTGTTTCCGAACAAACAGGGAATGAGGATTTTTTCGGAGTCTGAGCTCAAACTTCTCAAAAACATGCAACTTAAACTTGTGAACAATTTTTATATGTGGTTTTCTATTTCTATTATGAAAGTAATTATCTTTGGCAAAAGGTAAGGTTTTTTTAAATACCTTGGGGCATTAAAGAGAACAATGAAACACTTCAAGGACTTAAAAAAAAAATCAATCACAAAATCAAAAATTAATCACAAAATCAATCTGCTGATCACTTGTCACTTAGGCAGACACTGGACCACTTAACCCAAAGTCTAAGGACTTTGACACTGAACTAATTTTCTCACATAAGGCGTGTACAGACAACCCTAACCCTATGTCATGATTGTAAATATGAACAAAACCATGGTTAAATGACTAAGCTCAAGAGGCTGAACAGAGCAGCGTAGAATAGACCAGGACACTAATTATGCTTCTATCTTAACATCATCTGCAAATAATTGACATGCAGCAGAGTAACCAGCGCTTGTCTGTCCAATCAGTCTTGAACATGCAGGCTCGAGGTTGTTACAGGAAGGAGATGTCAGACTCCTACCACCATTGCCAAGCTCCATTCATAGTTCATTAATTGTATCATTAGTCTTTGTGCGGAAGGTAATGAATAGCTGGCATTAAGGCTTTAATGAGGAAGGTTACTTCAGATCTGCATAATATATCTGGGCCACCAACACATAATACAACTGGGACAAAGACATGTACGGTGAAGCATTTGTCTTAATATTAATCTGAGGAATAAAAATGAATGTGGAACTGTAGACGTGTCAGTGACGAAGTGGCAGATCAAAAAGCACTATTCCAATTAGTTGGTGACACATTGGAACAAAAGTGGAAGGGAGCATTAGGAGACCTCTTTCAAATTTACAGCCCTTTGGTCTCAAGTGGCATTCTTAGCCACTCGTCCACAGCTGTCCCCGTAAGTTGTTTCTTAAAAGTTAGTGTTAAATATATTGTAACAAATTTGAGAGCTGCAAGGGACACCTGACTATAGACCATAGTAAAAATACTGGGCTAAAATGAAAAAAAGTAAAAGACAACATCAATTCAAACACTTTACAACTTCAACTTTTCACTCTCTTTCGAACTCGTCAACTTCTGTTATTTTCCAGTGGTGCGTGCGCCAGGGGCGCCGTTGAAAGAGTGAAAAGTGATGAAGCTTCCAAGGGTCCGTGACTGGTAGTGGCCATAAAAAATCGGTTTTTGAATTTGCGGCAATACAATGATGGGGTCCAAAGTGATTTTTTTTTTCTCAGGGCCAAAATAACTGGCAGCATCCTTGGTTGTGACTTAACATAAGCAGAGTACTTCATCAAATGGTCTGAGCGCACAGATAAGAGAGTCAGTCAGGCTCGTAGTAAAAGAAGGAATTCATATCTGCCAGAAGCACACACAGGACCGGGACCACTGATAGACCAATGAAGGTAGAAATAGCAGACTGTGACCTGACTGGGATCTTGCAAAAGAAAATAACATTTTTCTCAGGGGAAGCTGCCTTTTGTAATTGTTTTGATAATGGTTATTATGTCGGAACCAGCTCCAGCATGAAACTAATGGTCCAATCCACAGTCACGTACTTTCGTTTGACAGATGAAGAATGAATGAGTAAGTCAAAAGCATTGCAGGTTTTACAGAAGCAGCACAAATGTCTACAGTGCCTTGCAGACACATTCACCCCATTGGCTTTTCACCCATTATGTTACACTGTAACCTTGAATTAAAATAATTTCTTTACCTGAACTTTACTTGATGGATCTGCAGAATGTGAAAGGAGGAATATATATATCTAAAATTCCTAAACATAAATCTCAAAATCAGCACATCCATTAATCATTTACCCTTCAAGTGTATATGTTGTAGGCCCAATTGCAGCAATATTGGCTGCAAGTCATTTTTGATAAATCTCTATGAGCTTGTCAAATCTCACCCATTGATTTTTTTTGCCAACACTCATTTAACTATCACGTACAGGTGTTGCACAGGAATGTCACCATTCGGTAATAACCATCTCTCCCCTGACGTCAACCAGTTTCCCAGTGACTGCTGTTGAAAAATATTCCTCCATCCTGACCTGCTTATCCCACAGCATGAAGTTGCCACCACCAAGTTTGACTGTCAGGATACTGTTCTTGGAGTGATGAGATGAGCTGGGTATGCATCAGACAGAGCTGATGGCTGAAGTTGGAGTCTCATCTAAGCAGAGCGCTGTCCTTCATACCATTTGGGAGTCTCCCACATGCCTTCTTTTTACAAACTCAAAACGTGCTCTGAAAATATTGCCTTTCTTCTGGCCACTCTTCCATAAATCCCAACTCAGTGCAGTACGTAGTCCATTGTGGTCCTGTGAACAGAGCACTCAGAGCCACACTCTGCAGCCCCTCCAGTGTTACCTTTGCTGCCTCACTGATACGTATATTGCCTCCTTGTATAGTCTGTGAGTTTTGGTGGTCAGCCCTCTCTCTTTGCAAGTTTGTTGTGGTGTGATTATTATGGATTTCATATTGCTCCCTGGGATCATCTAAATTTAGATGAGTTTTTAAATCTAACCCTGACTTGTACTTCTCAACATCTTTATCCCAAACCTTTTGGGAGAGTTCCTTGGTCTTTATAGCAACGTTCGATTAGAAGTGCCTCTTAGTTTAGTGTTGCAGCCACTGCGGCCTTCCAGAAAAGGTGTGTATGAATTGAAACATTATGGAACAATAGTGGACATAATAGTGGACACCATTTCACAAATTGTGTGATTGAAGGTAAAGGATTTCATCTGAGCTTTTTAGGAGCGTCATAAGAAATGGGGTGACTACATATGCACATGCCAATTTTAAGTTTTCTGCTTTCAAATAGTTATTTTTTAATAGATTCATTACTCACTCCATTTAAAAATGTTTTAAATGTTGTAACAAAAGAAAGGGGGACAAAATAAAGGGATGACTACTTTACACTGACTATAAATCACATCAAATAGTTGTATGCTCGTGCTGCAATCAGGTACAATAATGGTTCCTCCTGTGCCGAATGTTCAATTCAATTTAAGGGTACAATAAAGCGGGCAGGCAAAACCAATACCCTCTAATTGTTTTAATGTTCTGAGGTAAACGTTGTGGAAAATTATTGGTGGCTGGGAGCAACCTCTGACAACTGTGGCTATTCACCGCAACGGCTACTTTTCACACTGGCTGAATCAGATTAGTCTATTTGTGAAAAACTGATCTGCACAAAAAGAAAATCAGCAAAGGAAAATGAACCACAAAGAGAAAGCCAAACAAGAAATGGTTGACTGCAAGAAAAGTGGCAAGCATG
Source organism: Syngnathus typhle (assembly GCF_033458585.1). NCBI lineage: Eukaryota > Metazoa > Chordata > Actinopteri > Syngnathiformes > Syngnathidae > Syngnathus > Syngnathus typhle. The sequence goes on along the minus strand of NC_083741.1, from coordinate 10,733,417 downwards.
TTTGTTTTTTTTGGTCCCACTCAATGAATAGAAGTAAAGATCCTGAGTAAAATGTTACGGGTTTTCAAACATAGTTTGAGACTGGGGTTGGATGTCAAAATAACCAACAAACTGAAATAAAGAAATTCTAAACAAGAGGTCTCGCTATAAAATTGAGTTTTTTTTTTTTTTTAAGTGTTTATGATTTTCTACTTGTGGATTCACCTTTTCACGTATTTTTTTAAGGAAAAACGCTTCACTATTCACTTGAAAAAAATTGCCTGTTTGTTGTGTTTGTGCTCAGCCCAAAACCCTGTGTAAAATAAAAGTATTGCTTTGGTGCCATTTAATGGCTTGCTGGTCCCAAGGAATTATGGTGAAGTGATAGGAAAAGCATCATTTAAACAGGCTATTCTTCTAATGGAAAGGCAGTGATCCTGTGGCAGCACAGGAAATTAAAACATTTTTGTGCGAGGGGAGGTGTCAATTATTTCCAGGTTTTGCAATTTGCTGAAAAGTTGAGATCTGACAGGATCTGCATTTCTTTCCAAATATATTTTTCAGAGCAACAATTAGAAGCGCTGTCTCTCTTAGCTAAACCCAGTGGGCATTTTTTCCAATGGAACCACAGAGAGGATTCAAAGGAAAGCAGGACGTTAAATCTGTTTACACTAGACCTCCTGGAATTTACTCAAGGGTAATGTGGTTTCTATAAAAAGTGACAACCAATATTCCACAAAGCTAAACAGGGGGGGATGTGTAGAATTCCATGTACACAGTGATGGGCCGTGGACTACTGGGGAGTCAGTGTTTTTTTCTTGGTTGACTGCCTCACTTCAACAAAAGCTGTCACATATCACCTCCAGAAACACGCGACATCACGCTGGTTCTCTTTGGGCATGTAGATGAGCATGTACAGATACAGTAAACAATGTAGATGCCACAGGCTGACTGCGGGAGAAAAGCAAGTGCCCCTTGGGCTTGGCTTTCAAGCACATCAAAACATGCAATGATGCTGCACATCTCCAGAGCCTCTCACTCCAGCTGCTAGAAAACACACATCTTCTCTGCTTGCAATGGTCTTACAACCTTGGAGCTACACCAGCACACGATGAATGAATGAGCTACACTACCAACTGTATGTTTTTATCTTTGTGGATTCGTTGTTTTCTGTGCAACTCAGAATATGAGCTAAGAGTCTGTTCTAGTCAGTGTTTGATACCAAAATGACTTAATTACACTGGCTCATGTTTAGGCTGCCTAACCAACAACTTTTTTGTAGACGTCTATTTTTCTCGAATGTTTTTTGGCCAGATAAAGAAAATATAAATGCACTCCACCAGACAGCAGGATGTCCACTGCCCACTGTGATGTTTCTCCCTATTCTACTTTTAGCTTATGGCAACAGGGAGGTACAATGAAGACCGAGAGGGTGAGTGCTAACAGGAAACATAAAAGCTTTAGAGGTGCCGTTCGCAGGGGTCAGCCGCCTGTTGCTAAGGGAAGGGTGTGAAGGGAAAGTGGTGAGCTACCTTAATTAGCTTGCCCAGAGGACTAGGCACAACCAAAAACATCAGCTTGGCATCCTGGATGACTGCATGCTGGAGGACAGTGTTATATAGTAATAAAGGAAAGTAAGGAAAGGAAAGAAGTACAAAACACAAACACAAGTCCTGGCAGGCATAAACCGATGTTTATAACAAGCATGACCTTAAAAAAAACAGCACTGACAAGTATCCAAGGCTATTTGAGTCTTTTTTTTTTCTCATTCCAGGGCAAAACAACAGCAAAATTGGCACCCGTAACATTTCAGTTAGCACTTAGCTGACAGGCCGTTTATGAATAAAGCAAAGCTATTCGCCACGCTTGAATTAATACAAAAGTTCACCAGGAAAACACTCCCTTTAAATGCTCAAATATACACTCAGCGTAAGCGGCATCTGAAAGAAAGCCACTGCAGAGTGAGTGTTGAGCGTCTGCACAAACAACAATTTGGTAGCAGATGATTTTTCCTCTTCCCAATCATTTTAGACTAGGAGGTGTATGATTAACACGCACGTGCACACGCACGTACACACCCGCTCTAAGACATCCATGATGTGCATGCAGCCTTGGCTTGACAGGGTTGGAAGGTTTACGATGACTCTAAATATATTGCAAAATGCCTCTTAATAACTAAGAATTCATTCCCGGTAATGTGACCTATGAAAAAAACGGTACTATCGTAAAAATGTAATCACGCTGAAGCAATAAAGTGTAGAAAAGAGATTGTAGCAACAAAAGCATGGCATTGGATTTTCTTAGTAAGTGTACCTAATGTTATGGCCGAATATACAATATGTCAATCATAGTGTGAAGGCCTTGACATTCCCAGCTGTAACAGCTGTGACTGGATGTGAGCATACCGTTGTGTCCCAGCAGAGCCTGACATGGTTCTAACAATCGCATATTGCCGCGAGAGTCTACTGTTGAAGTTACACGTTTGATGGCATCTGACCCGTGTGTGCCGCGCTGGTATGTTCACACGTTCGCAGCACCACGCATTTGCCTCCTGCTGGCCCGGCAGTGACCCTGCTGGCAGATGATGGAGTGCACCGTATTCCTGAAGGAGGCCCGAGCTTTTATTCAGTGCTCGTCAAGCTGGAGGAAAGGATCTGTGAGCAGCCTATTATCACGTCTTGATTTGAACAGGGAATAAAGGTGGTGAGAAAAGGCAGCCGAGTGCTCGCCCATCTGCTTCTTGTACCAGTGCCTTTGAAGACAACTTTTACTGCTGCGTTTATGAAATTTGTACAGCTTTGCTTATCATAAAATAAAAAAGTTTATAAGCTAACGATATATCTCTCCTCCCGCACCTTTTGCAGTCAATCATAATGACAAAACCTCGAAAACATCTCTTTAAACTGCTGCTATTCACTTTATCTCTGAGAACTCCCATTGGTGTGCGACATCCGATAACAGATGATGATTCACTAAGCGCCACAAGAACATTAGGTATTGTTTTTATGTATGTCGAAGACACCACACTTTAGTATTTGTCAACCTCTGAAATAATCAGAATGATCGCTGCAATACTTTGAATTTGATGGCCACTACGTGTTTTTTTGTCAGTAAGCTGCATGAGCGCCTATGGAAAGGAAGATGTGCTCATAAAATCCAAAACATTGGGTGCTCATAAAATTTTAACTATTGGGGAAAATATTTTATATATTTAATATTTGCAGTGTGCGATTTATCAGTTTTATGAGATTGAGCGACAAGAAGCTTGTTTACACAAAGCGTCCTGGGTCATGTGGTTACCAAAGAGTGAGAATTTATAGTTTTGGATGGCTCCTACATCTACTTTTAACAAAACAGAACCAATGTTGTAGATACTGATATTGCTGATTGCTTCACGTCTGAAGTGACAAAGTTCAGAAAGGAGTTAAACGTGACAGTACGTTATTGTTGGCCTCTTTTAAATGTCATCCTCCCGGCGCACTAAATGAGCAGGAAGCGACATTGAAATGTTTTCTCTTATACTAAGGTGGAACAACTGGTGTTACCACATTGTTTAAGTCTGTAACTGGTATAGAAACTGGACTATTTAACTGGACTATTTAACACAAAGACTCATGTGATTTAGGAATTAGGTGAAGTATGTAGGATTGGATATGATGTTTGTATGTGTTGCTGCTCTGTGTTTATATTATATATCTTATATTTCAATGAAACCAATATCTATACTAATTTCCATTTACCTATCTATGGTGTTTTGCATTATATGTTAGCATTAATATAAACTAGTTTTCTAATCATATGGTTTTGCTAATGTTAAATTTCCCATTTTTAATTGTCTGTTCTTTTGGCTCTTATTTGCAAATGTGAGGGCAATAGTCTTCTTTTAAATTCTGCAATATGATGTTGACATTTAGTCAATGATTCATCAATCTAGGATGTCGTATTTTCAAACACGGCTTTTTCCATGCTATGTCCGCCACATGTCTCTAATATACTTTCTGAACAGAGTAATGCAGGGTCTGACAAGGAGTGGGAGTAATGGGACATTTCTATTTCACTGTGGGAGTTCTCCATATAATGGGATGGGAGGAGAGGGTCTCCTTTCTGTTGTCATGTCTAACAGTGAGAGAGATAAATAATGCTATCAAACATAGTGGGCCGCCTTTATTTATTAAACATCTCAAACAGAAACTAGCCCTCTGTTGTTCAGAATCAGCAATTTTTTTTAATGTATCATGTATCATGGATGGTTACTTATCTCAATGTGATATGATTGTAACAGAGGCGGCTCAAAGAGCTTGAGTGCTCAGAGCTTAAATATCCAAATCCAATTTCAGGTTGGCTAGTGTCATAGTTGCCTTGATCACAAGTAGGCAAAATGTCAGACTATAAATTATGGAAGATGTGGAATTAAGGGACACCAATTTTATTTCCATAAAAAAGGCCATTTTCAAAATGGCAAATAAGGGCAAAGAGCAATCTATGAGGTCCTTCTCCTTTTTTGTTCACATTGTATTGGCAAATGCAGACATCTGTATCATTCACCAACCTTTGCTTTTATGATCCTATTAAAATGCATTATAGCCAAATAGAGTATGTTTCAAACAAAATATGCAGCTCATCACTATTATCTATTCATAGCTTAGCGTGCACAAATGTCGACTGTGTGTCTGTGCTTTAGATTTCGAAGAACTAAGCAAAAAACAATTGCGCTGCAAGACACAAACTGTAGTGCTGTCATTTGATCCAGACTAAGATTTTGTACCATCTGTGGAAATCATTTAAATGACTGCTTTGTCTAACCTCAAAGTTGAAAAACATGACCAATTTCCTCGCCAAGCTGTAATTGACAACTGCCAGAATATCATGCGCAAACACTTCAGAAAATTATGCGGTCGGAAAAGTTTGCAAAAGGCTCCAGGACACTGTCGAAATAAGATGTAACAAGAAGCCCTTAAATAGCAGCATCTGATGTAACTTCCTTCCGATAGTGCTTATACAGCACTAGTAGCTGATGAAAGGTTTGTTTAATCAACCAAAAATCCAAGTTAGGTCACTTCCAACGGCTCTAGACGAAGGCCGGAGTTGAACAAATTGAACTACGAATTTGCTTCTAATAATTTTTATCGTACGTCCCCAGTTCCTTTCCCACAGCTGTGCCCTAACATGAATTTCACGTTAAGTCTACCATGAATTTACCGTAATGCAATACTGGTCATAATTACAGTACAATATAGCATGAAAAACAATTCTAGACCATAAATACCACACAATCAAATGAAAAACAACAACAGTGTTCACAACTTTTATATCCGAGGATCACAGTCCACTGTTTTAAAACAGGTCAGTGATGAATGTTACTGGGAAGAGCCATCTAAATGTTTGCTTCTTTTGTATCCAGCTTTAAAAAACACACATCATATGACAAGCTCTTCCACCAGATGACCAATCTAAAAATATGACTACAAGAAACATTACAGAGCATCTCCTTGGCCTCTGTGAAACAACATAATTAATTCGGTCTTCTTAATATCCACCTTCGGCATTTGGTTTCTAATTGACTCCCATTTGCTTGCATAATGCACATGTGGAATGTTCAGCATCATTTAGACTACCAATATTTCTATTTCAGAAAACCTGACCCAAAAATATGTCTGAAGGTTCCATAGTTGCAGGAGTAAGAAAAGTGATTTGCTTTTTAATTTCTTAAAATTTTATGCACTTTTCTGAACTTTCAAGTTTAAGGGCGCAATTCTATAAATAACTAGTAACACGCTGAACCGACAGCTAACAAGTGACCTCTGTCTATTCCAAACACCCACTTGGGAGGATAATCAGTTGAACTACAAAGAACTGGAGCTGGAAGAGTGAAGACACAAAGATAATGATCACTAATGAGTATTAGCCAAGTTTCTGCCGCTGGCTGCGCTTGATTTCCCTGCTAAGCCACAATTCCACGAAGCAGTTCAACTCAGTTTGCTTCCTATATAATAATAAATAGCAATAAAATAACCTCTGATGAGGTTTGTGCTTCCACCGCTGGCTGTGTAGGCTGGAAAGTAATTGCTGCGTGAGCTATGTGGGCTACATTGAATTATAGCACAGCAACAGTGTGCACCTCACCAGAAAATTCAAGAGCAGCAATGACAGAGCAGAGCGGTGTGCTGAGATGATCTGTAAACAAGAGTACCGTATTTTCCGCACTATTAGGCGCACCTAAAAACCTCCAATTTTCTCAAAAGCGCCTTATAATCAGGTGCGCCTTATATATGTCACGTTTATCAAGTCAAGTCAAGTTTATTTGTATAGCCCTAAATCACAAGCAGTCTCAAAGGGCTTCACATAGACAGAGATTGACAATTATTCTCAAAGCATCCCCTGATCTTAAGCTCCCAAAAGGGCAAGGAAAAACTTAAAAACCCCTACTGGGGGAAAATAAGAAACCTTGAGAAGGGACCACAGATGGAAGGATCCCCCTTTCAGGATCACCAGGTTGGAATGGATGCAGAGAGGGCACAAATATGGACCAATATTGAGCCACTACAGCAGGCGTGTCCAAAGTCCGGCCCGCGGGCCAAATGTATATATCTTATATATGGGCAAAGTCTTAAAATGGGCCAATCATTGAAGGTGCGCCTTATAATCCGGCGCGCCTTACTATATATATGGACAAAGTTTTAAAATGGGCTTTTCATTGAAGGTGCGCTTTATAATCCAGTGTGCCTCGTAGTGCGGAAAATACGGTACTGTTATCATCTTAATGCATGAAGCATTTTAAAATGGCGACTGTTGTTTTCATGCCGTTTCCTACTGAGACTCCTTTTTACGTAACATCAAGGGACAATGGACTCTGTTGAGGCCACCAATCAATAGCAACAGGGCGTCTACCTTCAACAACTAGGCTTTTACAAAATGAACAATTTTTTGGGACAAAGTTGTTTGGAAACACCAAATTCCAAACAAAAATAAGTCAAGAGCCTATTGCTTGGTGTAATTAGGGCGGACTTCCGACTGCTTCTTGTAATACGCATTCAAATGCCATGCAACACAACATTTTCTCCCATTCCTCCTCTTTGCTCACAATTGCTTTACTTTGCTTTTTGCAGTTTCCGCACTGATGGAATTCCCTATTCTGTTTGAGTTTCTTCTTGACGGGAGATCGTATCTAGCCCTGCGGCTTAAAATGGAAACGTCATCAACTTGCAAATGAGGTTGAATTTATGTTCTACTGCATTTCCGCTAATGTTCAAAGGTAATGACACGAGAACTAACATATTCAAACATTTTGCACAAGTCTATCTTCCAGCACATTTGATGCTATGAGCCACTAGGTCTGGTTACCCACTATGACAATTAGAACTAAAGCATATTTTGGGTGCATAGGCTGTAGCCCTCCAAAACACCTTTCCAGAGTTTATGTTTAAGCAAATGGCAGCATCCAGAAGCTTGCACAAGTTTCTACATTTCTGCAACGCTCCTTCATACGTTTACTTTTTGTATTCATGTACCATCTGTCAAATCAGGTTAAACCAAAATTCCATGGTTTCATTTACCTTTCAAGACACAAGATTTGCACAAGACGTGCCAACCGTATATACACTATAAGACCCCCAAAATGGCAGATGAGCTCCCTGATGAGACTTTTGGGATTTCGGCTTCACTAATGGTGTGGAAAAGAAAACACAAACTTGCCAGAAATCATTACTCTTCTCTGTCATCCGAGCAAAACAATCCGATGCAGCCCAACCAGGCACAATAATTTAGTTAACTGACGTACTTAATCAATTTTTGATTATCACCCATCTAAAATAATTTAATCTGCCTTGAACACGAGTGAGTGTTTGTGATGCGTACCGTGATCCAAGATGATGAGTTGAGCGCTGGATTGAATGTTTCCGGCATCATTTTCTGCAAGACATTGGTAGAAACCCTCATCGGATTTGACCAGGCCCAGCACCTGTAGATTGTGTTCCTTCTACATAATAGCAAAATGGAGAGAAGAAGGGAGAAAGTTACAAAATAGATGGTAGAGGTACTGTTAAAAAAGAAGAAAAAAAAAATCCCTACAACTGCCCTGAATCAATCACATTGGAAATCGTCAAAATAATGTATATTTCTGTAAGCAAAGGTCTTTCACTAAAATGATGGCTTTAATGGTAAAATATAATTATTGAATTTCGTTTCTGAACAGAAACATCTAGAAAAATCAGAGCCGGGTTAAAACTTGTGTATTGAAAGATAAATTTAGTTTTAAAAGAATGAATGAATTGTGTTTTACAGCTCAAAATGGTGAAAGCTGAATCGGCATTAAGCCAGTACAACGGTATGGATGATCTGGACTTCATGATGCAATTGGTCTAAAAAAAATTGTTTTATGTATACTGTACATAAAAAATGTGACTGCAGAGAAAATGTAAAAAGTTACTACCAAAGAGGAAAAAATATCTTACAATAATTTTGAAGTAGTCGCTTGGAATAACAGCGTCGCCATTCTTGACCCACTTCACAGTGGGGGCTGGTGAACCTGTGACTTCGCACTCAAACACGATGTCCATGGACTCATGGGCGTAAATGTTGGCCGGCCTCTTTGCAAACTGGGGAGGAACTGTGGAAGAGAGACAGGACTAAGTGAAATAAGCAAAAACAATACTCTTCTATTTTTTAACTATATGCAATTGTCAATTTCTGCACAAAACGAACAAAACCAAATGATGCCATTCTGTTTCCTCATGTGCCAAATTACCCATGAAAGGCTAGCAGAAGAAAGACACACATTTAATCTAATAGCGCACATTATGCACCCAGAGCAGATGTTACCGCTACAAATTCCGATTTAAATGATCAATACCCTTTCCTTTGTCTTTATTACACAAGGGGAGACAACAGCAACCTCGATATCGGTTCCATGTGTCAGCATGTAACTCAAGATGAGGTGAACTCTTGCATATGTCTCCTGCTTTTGGTAATGAGGAACAGACAGGAGTTATTTGATCTTCTGCAGCCAAGCAGCACCTCATCAATCAGTCGTGGAACAAGGTCAGAGGGAGCACGTCCTCTGCATATAATTGGACCGCACTGTACATGCACGTGAGAAGAGACAGTGAGACCCACTGTGCAAGGATGGTCTCTGCGTTTGATTGCATTGACTCAACTGTGGACTGACCGATAAGGCGGCAGCCTCACTGGGCAGTTTCCGAGTGTGGACTGCTGATGCTTCCTCATCAGCCTTTTTAAGCTCTGTGATTGCTATTGGCATCTAATTTGTTTTTATCCAGGTGGTTTGATATTAGTGGTTGGATAAAGATTGATTCTGGCTTTACACAAGCAGGTTGTGAGATCAAGCTGCCCTCATCCTGTTGACCCAGCGTTTTCACATTCTGCCATCTTACAACCACAAACGTCACTGGTTTTTGTTAGTTTTTATATAATTTTATATAGTTTTTATATAATTGTTTTCAAATTTTCAGGCAAATAATCTGAAAAATATGGTGTGCATATGCATTCGGTCTCCCTGTGTTTATACTTTGTGGAGCCACTTGTTTGTATTTTTTTGTATCTGGTTCATTTTTCTGTTCGGTTATCGTTAAGGTCATTTATGACTATACTCATTATGCAGATTTGCAAGTGTGTGTGCACCTATGAGAGAGGAACAGAGAGAGAGCAATTATGTCTAGTGATTGGATGACAATGAGAACAAGTGAGGTTAGTTACGGTGGGCTGGAAAAGGTGTGTAGGTTTGCAATGTTGACACTAAACTGGTCGATCTCGGGAGCTGGGCTACTTGAAAAATAGCTCTCAGGTCAAATTAGGTTGGGCACCCGTGATTTAAAGCATTCCATTGTAGCTCTCTGGCTTTAGGTTTAGGTTCACTGTCTTGACAGAAGATGAATCTCCTTCCCAATTGCAAGTCTTTTGCGGGCTCCAGGATTGCCCAGTATTTAGCTCCATCCATCTTCCCATCACCTCTGAGCAGCTTCCCTGTCCCTTCTGAAGAAAAGCAACCCCACGGCATCATGTTGTCACCACACAGTGGAGGTGGTGTGTTCAGGGTTGTGAGAAAAGCTAGTTTCCTACCACACCTAATACTTTGCATTTAGGCTGTGCATCCCAACAAGTGCAAACAGTGCTCTTATTAATGTTTCATTTGTGGAATATGGATTATGGCTGAGAAAGTATGTGTGGCGGGAGTTGAGGTTGCTCGTGGCAGTGGAGCCATCTGTGAAAGTGAATAATATTAAATTGCATCTGGATACAGATACCACCGTTTGTGTCTGCAAACCTGTTTGGGTACAGGGGATTTTCAGTTCCGTATTTGCATAACACATTTGTGTGTGGGGTTTGTAAAGCGACTTGTTTAAGCAAGGAAACAAATTTCCTGCAACCATGCTGTCACAATCTGTATAACCACCAAATTTGCCTGTTTTGAGTCTGTTTGTGTAAATGTGAACTCCTCAGAGAGACTTACCCATGTCAGGTTTTAATGGAGACTGGTACCCTGTAGCTTTCTTTATCTTTCTCCATCTTTGTTTTTCCACTCTGTCTCCCATTTTCCTGCCACTTAATCTAACTACACCTCCTTGACTATCTCTTCATCTCCAGCCTCCACTTCCTTCTTCCATGTGAGCAGACATGCACCATTTTCTTTTAAGGAGTTGAAACGTTTGGAACCTATTGGAGCGAGCAAAAGTGATGTGCTCATGCATGTCCGTTAAATGGTAGCCGAAGAATTTGCTTACCGTTAATTTGGCTTGTTTCGGATGAGAAATGGGATGAGAAACATTCGTATGTACAGTTTAAAAAAAGTCTCCTGACCTATGCTAAAATGTCTGGTTAAGATCAGTTACTTGCACCTCAGTTGAAAAATAAAATCTTTTCCAAAGAGGAAGTCAAAATAAACAATGTAAGCTAATGTGGTTGCACAAGGGGACACACCCGCTGATAATTTGGGACGTGGCTGTTTTCAGAATTAACCAGTCACAATCAAAATAGGCTGCGCAGTGTCCGAGTTGTTTGTCTATATGTGACCTGCAATTTGCAGGCAACCAGTTCAGGGTCTACCCCGCCTTTCACCCATAGATAAGGAGAAGATGGGAGATTGTTGTCACGTGGTGAATGATCATGCCTTCTTGCAGCGCCTTTAATGCTGCTGTTGGCCTCCTGGCAGCCACCCTGACCAGTTTTCTTGTTTAATTTGATCAACTTCGGAGGGACATCCACATTTGGTAATGTCACTGCCTACATTTGCATGCAATCAATAAAACGTTTAAACCCAAATAGTGGCAGCATTTGAAAGTCGATGTGAGCTTGCGGAGAAATATAAATATGCCCTAAATCAGGTTTTTAAGTTTCCAAATAAGACCCCTGGATCATCTCTATTCTAAGCCGTATATCTAATGTTACCTGCTTCTAACTGCGCATGCTTTTGCAAATCTCTGATTTCTCTACAGCGTTTCCACATAAACTTCTGTTTCTACCGCAAAAATGAAGCAGTGTGTGTACATGTATGTATACATATGTATGTGTATAAGTTTTGACATCCAATATGCCAAGTGCGACTTGCTGAGAGGATTTAAGGGCGCTATGTATCTGTTAAGAAATGGTTTCAATTAAAAAATGCTTTACACAGTCTTTGCAGGCACATCAACAGCTTCCACAAGACCACAAAGAAAGAGCTCAAGTGCCCTTACAAGCTTTTCCTCAAATGGCTCCTCCATGCGAGTAGTACCCAAGTTCAAATTGACAAGAAAATCATTCGACCGTGCGATGGAAAAATGAAAATGTAGCTTTGTGTTTTGTTTTCTGACTGACCATCAAAGCAATGTTTGGATTAGAAGGCCCCAGCAGTCTTTGTAGGTTGTGGTGCTGGTAATGAAGACATGCAGCATATACATTCTGGCTACTGTAGGACAAATATAAGTCAGTTGTTCCTGCTGCAACAAGATTCTTAAATGACTCTATAAATATTTAATTGTGTTTATTGTTCAGTTTCTTGTGTGCTGTCTGCTTATTATTCCATTATTGATGAATTTTGACTTCTGGCTCATGGATCATAAAGAAGGCTTTTACATGAAAATCAAATGTTTTCACTGAAGCCATTACAAAAAGCAATGGTATAAACACAAACAAAAACTAAATCGAAGGCGTAACAAAGTAACATTTTAATTAAGAACTAGTAAGAATAGGCGAACATAAAAAAATATTCAGATGGAGCGATGTATTGTTTTCAGTACAGTAGGTCACAGATGCTTCCTAAAAGGTGACTGTGAATAAAAAAGTTACCACATTATTGAAGGCAAAATCACATAAGCAAAAGCAAATTGGATGATTCTAAATGAGAAGAGACGGAAGAAAGACTTTAGTGAACCATTTAAAGGTCACAAAAAGTTCACATATGAACTGCTTAACACTGAAAAATGCATTGAAGGATTTTGGGAGGTTTTCTGAAGATTCTCTCTGTTCTCTCTAGTGACCTGAAATGTATTTAACAATTTAAAAGATTCCTCGAATGAAAATGCGAGCAATATACAATATTTAGTTGCAATTTCATTGCTTGCAATAACTGCATTTTTCTCTTTCACTTTTTACACCTAATCTAAAATCTTAGCGGTGTGGTATTAATTTAATTCGTAATGATCAGTTCATGGGCCGACTGGGTCCCAATCCCCCACCAATAGCAAAGATCGACTCTAAAGCAAATAAACAAGTTATCACATGGATTTCTGGATGAATAATTTAAAATATTTGAGAACTAGTCCGAACATGGGTGCTTTGGACATTGAGTAACAGAGGAGACAAAAGACAGACAACTGACAGTGGGGCTAATGTTTCACGACGCATCGAAATGAAATTGTTCTCTACAACTCCGTGACAGTGACAAATGCCACTTACATGGCTCCGGTGAGTTGGCGATATTGCTTTATCTGAAAAGAATGGCGGACAAGGCTCTAAACAAGCCAGCCATAGGATGACAATCAGACACCTCCTTGCTGGTGGTGATAACACCCAGTGAGGATATGGAAAAGGCGTGTCTGCAGCAGCAGTGCGTCAACTGATTTGTTTGCTTTTGAAAGTTCCATGGAAAGTTAGTCTGTGTTTAATTTCTCTTGGGGTAGATCCCTTTTTCCAAAATACTCAATTTAAAGTAAAGGCCTTTAGGAAAATCATGATGCGCGACAGATTTCTCCACTAAACTGGAGGAACAACAATAAAAACCCTGTATTATTGTACATGTTAAATTTGAAGGCTTTTTGAATCATTTTTGGGCCAATCACTTTACACCAAGCAGCAGAAAAAAAAAAATCATTGGTCCGATTATCAGATGAAGAAATAAATCCATTAAAAATACTTTTTTTATGAACTACACAGCCATTGTTATTTGCAGCACACGAATGGTATAAATTAGGGATTTCAAACTCTGGCCCGCGTGCAAAATATGGCCTGTAATGTGGTTATATTTGGCCCGTGAAGACAAATTGTGCATCGACTTTGTGTCAATACTAAAATTGCAAATTTTCTTCACTTTTAAAAACACGTATCTAGCAATTTCTATTGCCATCCATCTTTTTAAAATTGTGAACAGTTCTTTCAAGTATTCTTACAAGTTAAACTAGTCATTCATCAGTTTGTTGTGTAGCCTATACTGTATATAACACGAGACGTTCATACATTTATTTGGGTTGATAGTCATAATGGCCCGGCGAAGGAAAGTATGACTACGATGTGGCCCGCGACAAAAATGGGTTTGACACCCCCACCATATATCCATTCAGAATCGACACCAACTGAAAACCATTGGGTGGGGGGGAAACCCTGATCATTCAAGAAATGTTGATAGATATTTAACATGTGAAAAATGTGAGAAACCCCGACCTCCCCCAAACTATTTAAAGATTTTTTTCCCCTATGAATAAATCTGCAGGAAGTGAGCCAATGCAGGGCTCGATTGAAAATGGTGTGAAACTTGGGTTCTAAAAATCTCATTCGGGTGTTTCCAGAAAACAATATGGCACTGCTGTCATGATAACAGTAGGACATGATAGATGAGGGACACTAACCTTTTGCACCAGAAAACGGGAAACCTACATACAGGTATTAGTGTAGGGGCTATTTCTGATCTACACATACGCACGTACTCACGTGCACACTGACCATAATCAAAAAACGCTGTTTCCTCTGGCCTCATTAATCATGGCAGCTCTAATAGAGGGTGAGATGTAGCAAAGTCACAGTGTAAGTTAGGCTGCTAGATGTGATGTAAGTAGGTAAGTGATGCAAACATTGACATGAACACTGCTCGAGTTATATGGACACTGAGATCCAGATAAGCTTCACAACCATTCAAAGACAAACTCAGATATTGTATGTGAAATATCAATCGCATGTAAAAGTGAATGAAAGGATAAAGCAGCTGACGCTTTTTGGATTCTAAAATGACTGTTGCCGATACCAATAGAAATGTATTTGCAAAAATAGAATCGTACACAATAGAATAAACATTTCATTAGGTAGTCAGTTTTGAGAAATTCAATGAAATTCTCTTGCAGTATAATCTGGATGGTTATGAAAGAATGGAAGGGTGATATTTTTAGCTTTTCATTGTCAAGACTACTGTTTGAAAGTGATTTTTTAAGAGACGAAAAGATTACTCCATATCATCCACGGCAACTTCAATTTATCATGAAGCCACAAAGGCAGATTACAATTGTTGGTATAAACCCTAAATGCGTTTTCTTGAGAAGTCTATCGTGAACATTATGTATCCAATTTCAGATATATCAAATAAAAAAATGACTGCAAGTTAACATTGGAAAAATAATTTGTATGAATTTCATTTACAAGTGCAGTTATTTCTTGGGGGAAATCGATTGATGTTTCAGGGAGCAAATCAATGCCACAATCTTGTTTCGCCATTAATTTGGTCTGTGGGGGGGGGGGGGAACACAATTTACTCTGTGTGTGTGTGTGTGTACTGCAGTAAAATGTGACTCTTTTAACTCTAACATAACGACTTGATGTCTTTTAAATATATTGGAGATCAATTTCTACATGCCTGTAACATTGGAGTTGGGTCGCGGGTCAGGTATTAAACATGAGGGATTGCTAGGAATTGAAGTGGCAGATCTGAAGGCTCAAAGGCACCAAAGTCAGATGTCCTCCTACCACCTGATCCAATTTTCCATTACTGTCTCCTTTAATCGCAGTGTCTGACAGGAAATGATGAAAGGGTGTTGAAGAGGAGAGGAAAGGGATTTGTGAGCAAAGGGATGAAGTCCTAGTGTGATGTCGCTTTGTGTGAAATGGGGTGACATTGCGGGACAGCCTCAGGGTGTTTCCCAATTCAATTGTTGCTTCACATCAAACTGTTGACTTACTTCACATAGGAAAGAGTAGAAAACTGATAGTCAAGATAAAAAAGCAGCTGTTTCTTAGCTGACCTGCATGCAAATTTGGAATCATTGTCCCAAATAAACACCAACAAGCATCTTAATGTGACATTTGGTTGATGTGTTCAACAAAATCATGAACACTGGGGAGGAATGCAATTCTAAAACTCTTTTCTAGTTAGGTGATAGAAAATCTTCAAGCCTCTACATTATTGTGGAGTTTGTGTGCAGAAATGTGCTATAACCTACAAGAAGTTGCTTCTAATAGTTTCTTAATGGCTTCTTTATCATTTAGTTCTTCTGAATAACAATGAGACCTGGCATTTTGAAAGTCAAGTGACAGTTGGCTTGTTGAGAGTACCTTGCAGAGTGAGTTGAGCCGGGGCTTCAATTGTTGCATTGGTGTTGTCAGCCACACAGGTGTAAATGCCAGCATCCTCCTCTGTGAGATTGGAAATCTGAAGACTGCCACCTCCAAGCAATTCCCTGCGGCCCTCGCTGGTGAAAAGAAAAAGAGGTTTGAGGAATATAACAAAGTTAAGACTTGGCCTCAAGTTCTTTAACCTCATAGTATTGATGGGTAAAGGTCTCATGGGCTGCCCACGGTACAATCACATATTTTTCCCCATGTCTACGGATTTAGTAGAAACTAATTTCCACCTTTATTCCCTGAAGCATAGAGAAGGTTTCTTTTGCTAGTGTTCCACGTTGGGCCTGGTATACTACCTTCCACTATTAGGCGTATCAAATGTTTGGATATTGAAATCTGACAGACACCACCAGTTGTGCAATTTCTAGATAAAATGTCAAAATTCCATTATTTTTGGCATGTCCTAATGTGTTTGAGTGTGACACTGTAGACAACAGTGAGTGGGATGAGTGAATTATTGATACATTGCCTCAAGAAACATTTTCTTCCATTTAACTAGTTAATTTAATTAACCTAAACAGTACATGTCTACTGAGTCATAGTCATAATTTTTCGTTGACTATTGAGATGAAGAAAAATACTAACCTAAGACTGCTTTTCACTGTCATATTTTATCTTTCTGATTCGGTATATGAAAACACTCAAAGTAATTTCTGCAAAGGCTACCTGAAAACTGCATAACGAGACATTCTTTTCACCAGCAAAATTCCACTGAGTAGTCAAAAATGGTCTAAAAATATTCAAACCGGATTTACACGCAGCTTTCCAGAGAACCAATTGACCCTTCGTATTAAATGGCCCACACTTTTATTCCCCCAATTAGGCCAAAAGGCTGTAGCCGAGCTCAGGCTTGATTCAACAGTCACTGGGGCATAGGCAAGGGGGATAGGAGGAGGGTGAGTAGAGGAAAATACAAAGTAATAGCTGAGATCCAGATTCGGTGAGAAAGAATCAGAACAAAGGAAAAAGTAAGAAAACATGGGTAGTATCTAGCTAGGGAGTGTAGGTCTCTGAATGAGAGATACATGGAGTGCAGTCAAGTGTTGCAGGTAGATTTTTTTTTTTTTTTTTATTCCAGCAGCTAAAAGGAGGGCTTCTACTGCAACTCATTTTTATCTCCCTGAGTGGACAACAGTCTGCACTGACACTTGACATTCTGTGACCATCACTGCTTGGCATCTTCTTGACACATAACACACTGTTCACTTCATGATTAACCACGATAGTTTCAAAGTGTAGCACTTAGAATGTACTTCCAACACGATAGATGAAACCAATTGTCGTTCGAGCAAAGTCTCAACCGTATACACAAACAAGGGACAATATTATAACAACTTGCCCCGTATGATGCAATATCAGAGCTGCATAAAATATAAATTCTTTACAAAGGTAGTGAGGTAGAGAATTTATTGTTCCCAGAAATATTCTCTGGAACAAAGGTAACAATGTTCAGAAAATATCAATTTGATATTGTTTACCAGGATTAAGTTTACTAGGGCTGCTTGATTATGAAAAAAATATTAATCACAATTATTTTGTGAAAGGAAATTATGATTCTTTATTTTTTTGGGGAACAAAATGAGAATATTGAGAGAGATTTCTGTGAAACGCAATAATTGTATAAGTTCCTCTTGGATCAAAAGAAAATTATTAAATAAACTATTTTAAAAAGGGGGGAAAAAAGGTGCAAATGTACGTATTTTTTCAAGTAGGGTTGCCTTGTATAAACAAAGAGTGTGGTGTTGGGTATCAATGCATACTATTTATTGCTTTTTATGATTAAGTGTAATCATTACTTTGGTACAATTTTATTTTCCGACATTCAAGCAGTGTTGAGGTCGAGCAGTGCTTAATGTTGCAGTGGTCTACAATAATGTGATTATACTGTAATCAATCATTTGTGTCACCAGCCACATGGAGGATTGGGGCACTACTGTATGCGACACATCGCATAGTTTTTATTTTGCATATGGACATTATTGCTTGCTAGTCAGTTTCATGAGCATTGTGGACATAAATCGGGCGCAATATCTGGTTTCGGTCTCTCAGACATGCACATATTACTACACTTGTTAATTGGGGATCCTGCTTTTTATAGACTGATGGCAACCACCTGATCAATACATGGTCCCAAGTCAAAATATAAGATCAACTGAACGCCGGAGAAAAATTCAATATATTTTTTTAAAGGATGCCATAGAACTGAAATGTCAAGCGAATGCTTTTCAGTGCTCTGATTACTTCATTGTGTGCACAGTTGAAGAGAAAGCAAAGCATGCTGGGAGGCTGTGAATATCCAAGCCGCATTGTATGAATCATTCGTTGCTCACAGTGCTGAGCAGTCTGCATTTGATTCACCGGGACAACTATTGAGACGCTCAAGCATTTCTGCATTGACAGTTTCCTTTTGAAATGAAGGGAACATACAAGACCGCCGGGCTATTTAGAGGAAACACTAACAGCAGTATTTAGGAGCAGAGTAAGAGCTCTTCAGACTGAATTATGTCATCTTTAGACCATTGAAGAGACAATAATTGGTCTGGAATTATTGCAATCAAGTAATTTGGCTCGCTTTTGGCGTACAAGTTATTTAACATTCCAACAATTAAAAAGAAATAATTCATAATAAATATCAGGATTTACAAAAATTCAAACATAATCGTTCTGTTCATCCCTCCGGAACAGCCACCCCTAAAAGCCATGCAAATCCTTGTCAACAAGTAGATTCATTTAATACAAATCCTTCTCTCTCTCTCCAAAAAAAAAAAAAAAGGTAGTGGCAGTTCCACAGAACTGTGGAGTGAGGTGACTTTACGTGCGACTCGGTCTTCCGTAACACAAACTGGTGACAAGGCCAGGACATGTGGGCCTAGGAAAACTGCCAATCAGCTAGACAGCATACTGCTGTCTTTAGGATGGGATTCTGGTTAGAGGTCATGTTTATTGGAGCTCTAGAGGAACGATGTTGGAGAAAAAAAAAAAGGCATAATAGACTATTTGGTAAAAACAAGAGGTTTTGCATTTTAGCTTTTTTTTTGCAAACTTTGTAGGAAATAGAAAAACACAACAATACTAAAAAAAAAAAAAAACAATCACGCCCACACTAAGTTTGGCAACTTGGCTGGCCAAGTCATAACGGAAAGGTAACCATAGCTACCCAGTGAGCACAGACTATTAGCTGACCCTGTAACCAGCAACAGTTTCTGATAATCTTCATGAACGTGAGGAGTATTTGTGTTTGGCTATGTCGCGCATCATACCTTCACGCCAAGTGTTCTTTCATGACTGTCATCATACTTTGGTTTAGGAAAACCTCCACTTATGTGGAGATAAGTGGCTGCAAGAAATATTAGCCATTTTTATCTAGAATTGTCTGGTAAAATGGTATGTTTGGAGTGTGCTTCTGCCTGCTCTGCTTGACCGCGATAACCCTGCCATCTGCCCTCTTCCAACTCCTTTTATTTAGGATAGTGTTCAGGAATTTCTTCTGTTCAGGGGTACTTTCTTTGACGACCACAGACAGAACAGTTGTCACTTTCGC
This sequence comes from Syngnathus typhle, assembly GCF_033458585.1. Taxonomy (NCBI): domain Eukaryota; kingdom Metazoa; phylum Chordata; class Actinopteri; order Syngnathiformes; family Syngnathidae; genus Syngnathus; species Syngnathus typhle. Next base: position 10,714,084 of record NC_083741.1, on the reverse strand, counting down.
CTGCTTTACAACCCAAACAAGGTCCTAAAGGAGAACCATCTTATCTCTGTCTTATATGGTTGCATTTAAAAAATAAATAAAATGTTTTAGTTGGTGGTGTTGTCCTGTGTCCAATGATATGTAAAACTTGTGATTATCTCTGGGAAGGCTATGTACAAAATATGAACGTCAATATAATTATAGAGTAGAAAACCACAAGCTAAAATACGCTGAAGATTCTCTTTTAAGACCCCACAAATCTGAACTTCTACTGGAAACTCAATATAGACTTGCTTTCCATGCATAAATAAAATGTTGAAGGAACCTTGGTGAGAGAGGTTAAAAGAAGTAGAGGAAGTAACCAGCCGTGATGACCCCTGGTCGCAAATGTGCTACCAAGTTGCGTGTGTGCACTGAGAGGCTGATTAATACAAGACCAGCGACGCCCACTGAGCTCCTAAACTTAACATAACTTAGTCTGTCTGGGTTATTTTGTATGTTACTGCAACTTACATTCTAGTGATGCAAACGGGACAGCCTGTTAATACATTTTGTACTTTTTCTCTTTAAGGATTAAAATCAGGGGCTAATGAGTTACATGACTTCAGAAAACAAGTGCGACGTGGATGAGAAATTTTGGCACAAGTAGCTTTCTGGTCTAAAGGTGGAATTATTAAACATCCAAAGGACTATTTTGTTGATTTTACAGCCTGAGTTTAAATCCAATACTATATGGGTTTGTAAGAGATTCTAAAATGTTTTCCAGGCTCTTCCTATCCATATATAAATATTTGTAAAGTCCGTTGTATAAACATTATTAAATTCGGTCAGTTGGTGTTATTAAAGTATGGACAAGAAGGTAAAAGGCTGTTGCCTTTGCTCAAAGCAGCAGGAAGAGACATATAGTTAAATGTGCATGTCTGTCTGTGTTTTATCTAAATCGCAGTAGAGTACATTTGAGGCTTTGAGTGCAAGACATCTACATGATCATTTTATTCGGCAGTTTAATTTTAGACACATTTCCATCCCACTCCTGTCTTCCCACACAACATCCATAGTCACATTCAAATAAATTCCAGGGGACAAGAAGGACGACAGACGACAGAGTGTCAAGACAGTTTGTTGTTTGCAGGGCGCCATGCATAATTCATCCATTTCATTGAGTGCGAGACGATTATATTAGACAACCGAGTGATACTTCAAATAACAAAAGATGACTTTTCATGAGTGTCATCAGATGTGTATACAAAGAGAGCAGACACAGTGTTCGCTGTGGCCCCTAAGCAAGTGGGGAAGTTGTCAATCAGGTGTCATATTGACAAACTACAATACAGTCAGCATTGGGGAACCAAGTTCAGTCGGAATGCGGAGTATAACACCAAGAGGATTGCTTTGTAAATGAGCTCATGCGTCTTAGGCTACATTCACACATCAAATCAGTTTTTCTGGTCCTAATTCTGATACGTATCGGAATTTCTTATGATGCGACAGGTCGCTACTTAGAAGTGAGACAGTTTTGACCGAATCTACAAAGTTGTTTTGAGTAACAGTATTGACTTGATATTAGATTTTAATTTATTCCCACTTGAAACATGAAGCATAAATTGGACATTTGTGCTATTTCAGCAACCTTCTTTTATTACACGAAAAGCCTCGCCTCATTTCCCTCGAAATATTGCAGTTCCATCTCTAACCGAATTGTTTCTCTTTGGACATGAGATAAAAGGATAAGCTTGTGGTGCCTGCTCGTATTTACTTCCGCAAACATTATATTGTGAGTGACGTGCATGTCCTCTGAAATCCAACTGACTCACTTTCTTTTACAGGCACAGTAAAGGGAAAAAAAAATTGTTGAGCTATCAATGTAAACTATCCATCTATTATACCTTTTTTCCCCACGGGGGTCACGGGCATGGTGGAGCCTATCCCAGCAGTCATCGGCAGTAGGCGAGGGACACCCTGATCCGTTTGCCAGCCAATTGCAGGGCACACAGAGACTAACCGCCATCCACACTAGCACTCACATCTAGGGGCAATTTGGAGTGCTCAATCAGCCTACCATGCATGTTTTTTGGCATGTGGGAGGAGACAGGAGTGCCCGGAGAAAACCCACGCAGGCACGGGGAGAACATGCAAACTCCACACCGGGAACCCGCACCCTCCTCACCGTGCTGCCCAATGTAAACTATATCATTTTAAATTTTCTAACTTTGTTATTGAGTCTGTTTAGGTATTACTATTTTTAATGTACTCCTCTTCTCCTGCTTTGTGAATGGCCGTCACCTCATGACTTTTTAATGTCTGTAGTTGGTTGTTGGCTCTCTCACTAGGGAGGCAGAAATTGTCTGCTGTGTTGGGCCACATTGCTTTTGGCATAAATAACAGTGAGGCCTTCTTTAGAGGCCAGGTAAATTGATTTAGCCACTGCTTGTCAAAGCCACTGGCTCTGTGTTTTTGAGATCTGGAAAGAGGAATAAAAAATGATGTACCAGTCACGTCCACATTGGCTTTGCGTTGTTATGCTGTTGTTGTGATTTAAGTACCCTCGACTCGCCAACTCGTCCTGTCCTGCATTCTGACCTTCACTATCACCAGTCCCTTGTGAACTACTATCAGACCTGACATAAATTTCCACGTCACCACCATGAATTACTACATTTTAACTGCCAGTTATGTTAATTTGGATTTCTCTGCTCTTTTCTTTTATTTCATTCCCAGCGAGGTTGTTTTTTTAAAGAGATTTTGCCTGCTAGATATGCAATGCTAAAAATCACAAACGTTACTCAGACAAAAAAATATTGCAATGCCGTTTGTAGCATCCCACAGGGAAAATCGGGTTGCCGATAGCACCAACTTTCCATCCGTCCATCCATTATCTGAACCTCTTCTCCTCTCGAGGGTCATGAGTGTGCTGTAGCCCATGCCAGCTGACAGTAGGTGGGGGACTCCTTGAATTGCCGGCAATCGCAGTGCACAGAGAGACAAATAACTTATCGCACTCACACCTACGAGCAATTTGGAGTGCTCAATTGCCCGACAATGCATGTGTTTAGAATGTCGGAGGAAACGCATGCAGGCAAGGGGAGAAGATGCAAACTCCACACAGAAAGACTGAAGCCGGAATCGAACCCTGCACCTCTGAACTGTGAGGCAACGTGCTTACCAATGTACTATCATGCCGCCCCTAGCGGACACTTGTGGGGAATTAAAATATAAATAAAAAAATAAAGAAAAAACAACCTTAGGTACGGCTGTCATACGATTTTGAACATAGGAAAAACCCTGGTAACAGTGTTAACCAGACATGACTAAAAAATATGTTCAAGTTAATGTGAATTCATCTGGTTGTAAAATATTTAACATGAAAAGCAGAAATGATGACAATGGGCAAAAACATTTTGAACTTGAGATGAATAGTTTGGCCACGAAAAATACTTCAGCAATATATATTGTTGACCATGATGGAAACAGAAAAAAAAAAAAATCAAGAGAATAAAACCAAACTTCAAAAGGCCCTAATTTCAGAATCGGTCTCTATAAATTTTCTCTACATGATGCATGCAGAGACAATGCTGTTCACATCACATTTCAGCAGCACATTTGTTCTTTAGGAAATATACAACTAAGCTCGTGGAACTTGCAGTCTAAAGTCTTAAAGACGGCCACCTGCTTTTTATTTGCATTTCGGCTGTTCTCCTTATGAGAATTCTGAATTAGCCATATTCCCACATGCGCCAAATCAAAATAAAGATACGACATGGCGCCATTTAAAAAGGAAAAAAAAGTTTGGTGGACACAGTGAGAATGTTTTAGAATCAGTAGCTTCGAAAACTACCACTCGTTCTTTTGTTTTCCAAATCAATCAATTTTCTAGGAATGTGATGGAAAAAAACACAACTAATAGCATTCCTTGTTGTCATGCTCACCCAGATTTCAGTTGACTGCTTTGAAGAACCCCCGCAATTTTTTTTTTTCACATCTCAAACATTGATGTTGTCACTTTCAAGGCCCCGTTTGTGCTGTGCTTCCGAGACCAATTAAGCTGCTCCTTTCTTTTGCTCCCACAACGGGTGCAATAATTAAGAACTGACAGCAGCGTCTAGCTCTCAGCTATCACACAACAGGAGACTCAAGGATACCAAGGTTATTCTTTCATTTATCAATGTCATAGCAAAATCAAAATGTGGTAACAGAATCACTCTGTAATACGCTTCAGTTATGAAGGTGGCAAGGCGGCGTTTACGATAACCCCCTAAAAGACTCTCGCTGTTGTTGGGAGGGCACTTGCTAATTACCAGTATGGGTAACCCGGGGGGCGGGTGTTTACACTGAATGGAATTTGGTAATTAAAAGCTAAATTAATAGGTACCATTTAAGACATTCCCATTGGACGTGAAGGTTAGTTATTACAAGACATTGAATTGTGGTGCAATGCATTAAATCCTCAGCTTGGCAATTTAGACGTGCACCGAAACCACCTATTTAGGGATGTCAAATTCTTCAAAAAATAACAAGCAGAAATCCAATTTTGTTTTGAATCAACATAGATGAAGCCAAGTTTAAAATTCTATTAAACTGCTGCAGTGGCTCGGGTATGCCTACTTGAGTTGCGCTTAATTTACTTGGGTGGTGACAGTCCAACTTGCTATATCTAAGAAAACTTTCAGTTATGGATTCCAGCTACTTTTTCTGAGATAATGGACGCCATAGGAGTTAGGGCCCAAGTGCTAGGTTGCTAATGTGTGAACTTCCTCTCTGCAGGAACGCTGGCAACGTCATCTCCAGACTGGCTTTTGTGCCACATCCAGATGCCCCCTGGGGTGATTTCTGGAAGAACAGATTTACCAACTTGGGGAGCAGTACAAAGGAGCCTCAATATTCTGCTGCATTCCAAAAGTAAGGACTGACACAGAGTTTGAGGAAACCGTCCGTCTGCCGTCCGTTCATTCCTGCTTCTATCTACCAGGGCTGGGCAGTAATTAAATAATATGATTCACGATTGACACGTGTGAATCAATATGAATAGAAAATGCCTTTAACAAAATGTTTGCTGAAAAATAAACCCTGGAATCACGCGCGCCCTTTGCATTGAGATTAGAAGCAGTGAAGGAATTATTTTGTTTGTTTTGTTATACTGTGGGATCTAAATTAAATATCATCATTCTGACCATTTTAATAAAATGTGTGGTAGTGCTACAAGGGCCAAGGAGGGAAAAACTTTACGTTTAAAAAACAAACGATAAAGTTTAAAATGCATACCTTTCCTCTAGCGGTTTATCTTTAAACATCCATCGCACATGTGGTGTTGGAAAACCTGCAGCCACGCAGGCCAGCAGGACACTGGCGCCCAGCACCTTGGTCACAGGCACAGGCTGTACAAGGAACTCCAGCTTCCTCTCGTCTCCAGTTTCTGGAATGAGACAAAAAAAATCAAGTCTAGGTTATGGCTGGGGTTAATCTTGGAGTGAGTTACTGAGCTACAGCGCCATCGTTCAAATTAAGAGGGCCATCCGTCTTAAAAAACTTCAAAAGTACTCAGGTCCAGGGCGTAGTTGTTCTTGACACCAGAACCAAGAAGGGTTGGATGAAAAATGTCCATGGCGACCACTTGAAAGCAGTCAGCTCTCTGGAGTGCAAAAAAAAAAAAAACACTCTCTCATAGCTCCCTATTGTAGCAAATAACCCAGAATGTCATTCACAAGCTAAGAAAAAAAATCCTCAAGCTAATAAGTTTTTATTTGTTTTTTTTTTATTTTAATTTTCCTGTCATAAACATCTGGGGGAAAAAATGTCCAATTTTCCTCCTGCAGTATATGATTAAGCTACTATCTGTTAGGAGCCAAGCTTTTGACACCACATACCTACGATGAGACAAGAAAGAGATAAATCCCCTACTGAGGTTGTTGAAGACTAATTTATTGCTTTTAATATCTTCGCTTTGCCGGCAGGAGCCTAGTGCCTAACAATTTAGTAAACAAAATGTGTAGAGCGATGAGAAACGACAGTGCCACAGAGGAATTCCTGACTTCTAAGGCTTTCTCTGATAAGTCCACCGAAAGCAACAACACTCTCTCCATCCAGCTGGGCACAGTTTTCATTAAAGGTAATTCAGAGCCAACGTCATTTACCTCTGAAATTAGAAACAGCAGTAGTCACAGGGGCGCCCACAAAAAAAAAAAAAGAAGCACAACTTTGTTCTTCTATGTTGCTGCACGTTCTGGACATTTCAAAATAAAAATCTTTTTCGGGAAAGATTTGTTATGATTCATGAATGATTTGACGATTACAGTCTGTCGTTTCACTAACTGCTCATTGCACTTGCGGTGCTTTCCCAAATGTTTGATAGTGAAAACGACCACAGCTACCTAATCTGCAAACCTCCTTTTTAAATGCGTCATTGTCCACCACTTGCCTATTGCTTCACAGTCTTGGAAAATTAAGTGCAACAAGCCCACTAGCAATGTGGGCAATCTGTTTAGCGCCCACAATTTGAGAACAGGCTTAGTCTTCATAATGTGGTTGTCGTAGAAGTGTGTAGCCAAAAGTTTATATCGGTTTGTAATTACAAAGAGACAACGCAAAACAACCATCTTTGCCGTTCAAGCGTCTGCTTACTGACTCAGCATACCTGGTAGGATTTGGAGCTGCGCCTCTTCACTGGACTTTGATGACCCCACATTCTCCACCAAGCAACGGTAAAGACCAGAATCATTTTCTGTGGCGTTGCTGATCACCAAGGCACCAGTGGGTAGTTGGACCAGTCTCAAGTTGAGCTCCAGGGGCTGACGGTCTTTCTCCCAGCGGGTGAAGGGCACCAGGTCTGAATTGACTTCACAGGCCATGAATTGGCTGTCACCTTGACGCACAGATGTAGGTGCTGGCTGGCTGCCGAACCTGGGCATTCCTTCAAAAGGGGGACAGAGACAAGTTTTAATATGAAACGATATTTCCCAATAAAAACAAATGTCACAAACAATTTCAAACCGTCTATTTATAATTTGCGATTACAGTTACCTCAAGACTATGCACTTTCAAAGCGTTTAAGATAATCAGGTGTGTTGAGCAAGGAATACATCGAAATCATTGTGGGACTGGAGTTGGTAACCCCAGCTTCATTACATTTTTAAAGCATGTCTGGGGAAAAAAAAAATACGGATCGTGCGCAAAGTCGTAAACCATATTTTCACCAACAGTTTCAATAGTCGCACCGTTTTTCTTGTTGTCAATAAATTTTGATCATGTCCAAAATTTCTTTACAACATAAAAAAATATTTGCAACCTTTTAGGAGTCCGACAGAAAACCAACATTCGCTACAGACTTGAGGGCAAAATCACAAACGTTACATGCAGGGTACTTTCAAAACGTTGGGGAATTGCAAACACACAACGCCATTCAGCACACGAATGGTTTTTCTTCCATTATAACGTTTTTTAGATCGCGAGAAATCATGATTGAATTTTGATGAATTGCCCAGCCCTGCTGCAAATCCCAAGACAAACAGGTGTATTTGTGATTTTGCCAAAATGGTTAATATGTTTTGCAGCAAACAAGACAGGCAAAAGTAATTCAAAATAACAATTTTACTGTTGGTGCTTATCTACAATCTCACTGCAGCATAAAATAATTAATTTTAGTGTTTGGAGCCAGTGATAACAATACTCATAGGATGAGTTTGAAACAATTGCATGTAATTACTTTAATTATGGAGAATCTACAATATGTAAACTGTAAAGGCTAATTAGGGAAGATGAGTAACAAGGCTACTCTATCAACCATAAATAACAATTTGTAACAATTTGTAACAGTGTTACAAATTGAACATTTGTAACTTTGTTAAAAACAGACAAACACCAAATCAACTGCGAGTAAAGCTACTCACAAGCCGAGTAGGTTGCGCACTCAAGAGAAGGGGGATTAATGTTTTGTAAAAATGCTGTTGGAAAAGGCGAAAGACTTGCTGTAGGATGATACAGCCTCCTTCCACCTAAACAGTACCTTAAATTCCCTGTCAAAACTGAGTCAGGGGGTAATCTCACATGGAGATGGAGTCAAAGAGCTAAAAAGTCCCAGAGGCGGATCGAAGATTTAAGGAGCAAGCAAACGCCTACTGTAACATGAAGGACAGCACACATTAGCGCAAACAGAACCATATTCTCCAACAGATTAAATATTAGCTATATCTTTCATCATAACATGATGAGAAGATGGGTGAATAATACATGAGATGGGGGAATTCCGGGGTACAGATCTGGCTTATAATGACGATTTAATTTGATTTAAATTTTTCATAGCAAGGATCCTAAGAATCTTAGCAGTAGCAGTTTCATAGACTTTGATTTAACCAGGGAGAATCATGCTTTATAGCCGTGTCATTTAAATGTAGCGGTTCGATTTACGCAATTGGGAAAGATGTCAAAGTTTTGAGACTCAGGAATAGAGAAATTGAAATAGTTTGGCCCAAAGAGGCCTGACATTTTAAGGGATGAGCTTGAAAACAAAGGTCTCAGGTCTAATAACCAGAGATACAAGCTTGGCTTTGTGTTGCACGGGAGGGATGACATTTGGCCTAAAGCGCACACAGGGGAGATGGCCCTGAAAGTCATTAGCAGACATGACAAGATATTTCATTCTTTACAAAGAATCTGCTACCATCTTCTCCTAGCAGTGTGGACACAAAATGATTCTGTTCCAGCCCACATTGATGTACTGCCTACTTCAATGAGCGTGACCAGAAATTTTAATGCAGCCAACATCTTGGATGACCGCATTTACAATGAATACTAATTTGATGTTGTAATCATTTTTTCTAAACGTTTTAATTCTAGCAGAGTAGACTTGTCAAAACATGCGTGTATTGTCGCACACACAGAGCGTGAAAATTAGACCAAGATTACAAGCGGTAACTGGAAGCTCGTGTGGGGATGCATTTTAATGTCAGGCATAAACTGACACACTTAGGAGGCGCTATTGAAAATCCCCAAGATGCATACTAAATACCAACAACGAGAGACCTCATCCTTTGTTCTTGTGGACATATTTCTTCTGAATCAGTATGTGTCCATCCTATTATGTAATAACCAGCGATTATTAAGTAAATGGATTAGAATAAATCTTACCGTGTGTGTGTGTGTGTGTGTGTGCGTGTGTGTGTGTGTGTGTGTGTGTGTGCATGTGTGTGCCCGTGTATGTACTATGTCTACATAGACACAGTGGTGTGTGTCAGGGGAGGCTCGGAAGTGGAGAGTTTGTTCCAACACTATTGATTCCAATTAAGTTCCGTTTAAATTAACTAGGTGGGAACTTTGTATCCACCTCGTCAAACTCTAGTGAAGTCCTTCAAAGAAAGCAAAAATACAAAAGATATGTTATGTCGTTTGGGTTATTCACTAGAATTATGTAATATAATCATTGATGATTTTGATTGAAAGATTTTCTCGAACATAGAGCATTAACCAAATCGCGGACAAGCGGTACAGAAAATGGATGGATGGAAACCAGACGCTTTGAGGTGTTTTTCCCCTGATCTTGTTTTATGTCATGCAACATGCATGCCAATATTTGGAGTTATCTATCAGCTTGTAACATTAGGACAGTGAAATGCACATCTCAATATTGAATAAGTGACAAGTGTAACCACACATGCACATCAAGAGGCATGCACTTAAATTGCACAGTTCGGCCCCCGCTGCTGTGAAATAACATTCAGCACAGAATAACAATGAGCAGCTTAATGGAATATGCAGAGAGACTCACAGATCTCCCTCTAGATTCAGTGCATTAGTAAACGCCTTGCAGAAATGTCGCCTTTCTACTCGGAAACTCCATGTTGCAGATGTGTAAATGTGAGGCACAGGAGAAGCAGAGAATCCTAGCACTTCTAATGTGAAGTTTGGTTTGACAAACTGGTAGTTTGGTATGGTTTCAGTTTGAACAATGTTAATTTTATAAAACAACTTGACTTACTAGAAACCTGAAGGCTAACACTTAACCTTTGAGTTGCGCAGTAGCACACGCAACTTAATAACCTCATCAAATGTAAAGCGTTTGGCGCCAAAGATAGAAAGAAAGTGTCTCATTTAACCGAGAAACATTTGCTCCAAAAGCCATTTTGCAATCATGGCGATGAAAAGGTAGAAATGTCAAGATTCCCTTTGATGATAGCAGAAACCGTGGACCACAATTTATCAGTGCCTCAAAGGGACTCTATTACCACCACCCTATTATTCCCCCCGCCCGTTAAATTCAACAAGTTCACAGGCATCCCAAGTCATTGGCGAAAGTCATTCGAGGAAGGTGGGTAAAAACAATCGCTGAAATTGAGCAGAAATTGAGGCCCTTCATGTTGGAAAAATCTTTAAGAATGAAATTACTCGTGATAATAAACCCTCCTTGTCTTGTCCTTTGACTTCTTTTATTGCAGAGTCACAGCAGTGTGAACACAATCTCTCTCCTATTTATAGAGCAATGTAATACTGCCACATTATATTTATTTGTGTGAGTGGGTTAATTCACGTTTAGTAAAGCAAAAAGTTTCACCCAGTAAATGAGATGTAGTGGCTATAATAATGATGGGGGGGGGCAATATGTTCTTAGCATTACATCAGCTCAGCTCCTTTTTGTTCCAGGCCCCTTTTGTACATGCTGTAGCATAAATGATAATTAATTCCATAATTGAAAGTTTTCGCAAAGCTTCAGGGGAGATAATTTCTTAGGGTCTTATTTAATACAGCAAACGATGCTATTCAGGCAAATTACTTGCTACTTTTTCAGGGTAAGACGGTTAAAGTAGTTACGCCTTATTAATATTCAACAGATTTTCACATGTTTAATTTCAAGGATTCTTAAATGCAATGAGAAATGCTATACAACGATGCAGTGAGCTGCTGGCTCTTTTGCACACCACATATGTTTGGCTCAGTGGGGGAATTACATTCTTGCATGATGAACTTGGAAGAAGATATCATCGAAATGTATTAGTTAACAGGGCATGGAGGACAACAAAATCTAAACTAATGGGGTCATTTTAATTATCACCTTTCCAGTAAGTACTGCTCAAATAGTCAAGACTCCCTCACACTGCAATGGAGGCCATGAAGCAACTCACCATCTTTCAATTAAAAGGCAGCCAAAACCCCAAAACTATAACTATAAAAGCAAGAAAGTGGTATACTTTTTAGTTTCCTACTAATGAGAAAGTATTTTATTTTAATCTTTAAATGTTGTGTTCCTTGCTGTGTTTAGTCCTAATTTTGTCCGATAAATGCATGTTTAATCAAATAAGTGCATTACTTCTTCGCCAAACTGAAAAGAAACAAAGGCCATACCCCACAAAAATTACACCATCCCACTTTTGCACTTATCACGCTTCATTAAAATCAAATAAAAAATCTGGCTTTTTGGTAACCAGTGCAGCAATCACCTTGTCTCTCCAATGCACTAAGATTATTATGAAACATTTTCAAGGGGAATTCTTAGTAGCTATGCTTGAAAATACCACAGCCTTGTTTGTCTTTCCAAGAGGGACTTTGATTTGAATAAATTCGTAATGTGGCCAGCGTATTTGACAAGGAAATACTCAAAGGATTAGATTTTTAACTTGAAATATTTTGCAGGATGAGCCAACCCCCCACTGCAACTATCTATGGAATATAGTGTAATATAATTATGGGGGGTGGGGATAACGAAAACCGAACTGAATCGGTAAGTCAGTTTTGATTTAGAATATGTTAAAGCATCAAATAAGAATTAAATTGTATCACACCAAAATATGCGTCAAATCGTCTTTCATTGAAGTGATGCACACCCATAACTGTTATGGTGTAATAAAAAAGTTACACTATGAAAATCATAGTTCAATTTTTTATTGGTTTTAGGTTTTTATTTGCCATTCGCTTACAGCCTCTTTGAACTCAACATATTGTGTACAGCACAGAATGCTACCATTACAGAAAATTAATTCCTTATTGCCGGTTCCCCTAATATACGACAATGGAGAGTGATTATTGTTGCAATGCATTAATTTATCACTGAGGTACTTCATTATGCATGAAGCCAAACATTAACACTTACTATACTGTCATGATTACAAAATGCAGTCTGGCTGTGTTTGTCATCACAGCGTATTTATCTTTATCAGCAAAAGGGGCAGACGACGCAAAGTGCATGCACAGACGCACAGTTAGTGGTAAGTGGCAAGAACAGCAGTTTATTAGAGTTAAGAAGCAATAACCCTTCTCTCAACTGAAATATGGAATAAAGATAGATCGATGGCCTTCCGGAAGAATTGGCCCCAGACGAGTTCTTATTTCCACACTCAATGAAAAACAGCTTCTGGCTTCAGAAAGAGCTAGAAAAAAAACACCTTGCCCTTATCGGTGACTCAAGCCATTTGAGAATACAGTAAAACTTGTAGTAGACAGTTTGGAGCTTTGGAGGAACATATGAATTGTCGTGTACGGCTTCAGACGTGACGACATGAAATATACTGTATGATTGCAGAAGACCGTCGGTAAAAGAAGACCTTCACTGCCGATAATGGTGCAAATAGAAACCAAGTGGGGCCATGTATTGCGTGATACTTCCCAGTCTGACTCATCTGCACACTGAGCAGCAATTTCATCTATTTGACATTTACAGTACATGGCATTTGATCACTTTTATGTGGTCAAGGAAGAAGTTTGTTGTTTTGTTGCTACAAAGACAAGAAATGGGTGCTGCCTAGCCAGTATGCTATATACAACTGCAAGCTTGTAGTTAAGTATTGTTAAAATAATACATATACATGTAGTATACATACACATGTACTATGCAAGTGTTTCAATTGTATTTGTATGACTTTGCAGTGTAGCAGCTGAGTCTCACTACCTTATATATACACACTCGTATGCATGGCTCTGATTTTATTATACTTCCAAGACTTTCTAAATAACGTGCTTTCGAGGTTGATGCAATTCCCAAATTGTATACACACGCGCGCACCCACGCACACCACAAAGGTTCTTGGTTATCCGTTTGGAGAAGCAGGAAGGTAACTGTAACTGTTTTTGGTATCATACGGAGAAAAAAAACATAAGCATAAGGATCCGTGACGGAAATATATTTTAAGCATGTGTGAGAAAACTAATGCGAATGGACATTGTGAAACCATGCAACGATGATTCAAATCATCCCAAAACAAGTCACTAACCGTGACCATTCATGAAATCTTGTTAGTACAGTTCAGGTCAGAGGCGTAGCTAGGAATTTTTCCAGTAGGGGCGCGCGCCCACAAGAAAAAAATCGAACATCACCCACGCCGTTCGCTGATCGCTAAAACAACATCCGGGTCCGGGAGGCAAACGGTGAATGGATAACATCGTGCACATAGAATAGCGCAAGCACATTCGCGCAAGACCGAAAGAAAAAAAACGGCATGAAAATGAAGAATCGAAAAAGCTAGATTTTTTTTCAACCGGGGCGCAGGGAGTCCTAACCGAGGCGCCGCCCCGGCTCGCCTCTGGTTCAGGTGAATATTCTATGACCATTTTGTGAGGCTTTTCTAGGGGATACACAAGAAAATGTGCCATGTTTAACTGAACCGAACCAAAATGCTGCGTAGAAATGAAGCTATAGATCTGTTTATGGTACTGGAATGAAAACAAGCCTCGGGGATACACGACGAATCAGCTAAACACACCTGTTCTAGAGTAGATAGACACAGATATAACCTCATTTAGATAACCTCTACATACCCTACCAAATACATCATTCACCTTTCCTTCCAAATGTTGGCCCATTTCACATGCTATGCTTTAATTAATCTCAAGCTGCTTGAAGTCTGTCTCCACCCTTCCTATTCCTTCTTCATCATCCCGCCACATATTTCAATGCGCCCTGTTGTTTGCTCGAGAGGGGCATGCTGCTTCTTGGTTCTTATCTCTTTGGCAGCGCATCTGTAGATGCTATCGCCTGCCCTGGTGCTGTGCTTAGGTTCTAGCTGCGCAAGAGCAAGTAGTTGAGAACGGAGATAGATGGGAGCTTGGGGAGAAGGAAAATGGATAGTGATGCAGAAGAAGAGAACATAGCAAGGCATTGTATGAAAGGCACCAGTTTTGGAATTAACAAAATATCATTTTGTTCTTGTAATGAGAACATTCATGTTTTGTGCCGCAGCGTTTGAGACAAAGCGGCAATTTGAGGAGCTACCCTTTGAGTTAGGAATATGAGCGTGTTCAATTTAGGCTATTTGAATTGTGGTTGAGCTCACTTGACACATAAAATTCAATACTTTTGATTAGTGTTACTGCTTTAACGGGTTCTCTTGGTCGGTAAACTTGGCCTCCTCTGCCATGCTATGAGGTGCTGAGCCATGGCCCATTAAAATTCCCCATTTGCATAAATATGCACACACAACATATACTTGTCATACAATTACTGTGATGGGATTGTTCCTTGCCAGATATTGCTAACAGCCACCACTTTTCACAATCCAATCAAACAAGTGGAGCGATTCACTCAAAAAGTCCATAGAGCGCTTGTTTCGGTGCAGGTACAATGTAGTCGTGTCACCTGATCTTGTATCGAGATCATATAAAGATTTATTCACGATAACTGGCACTCCTGAGAATAAAAATAGTCCACGGACCACCCACTCAAGCCAAGGCACATGTGCGCCCACAATGTATGTATCGTGTACAGTAATGGAATTGCTGTTCTTGATAACTACCACATTGCACAATAGAATCTGTTTTTTTTTTAAATCTGTCAGAGTACGTCAGTCAGAGAAGCAACAGTAATACCACGTGTTGTACGATGAAGTGATTGAGCAGTGTGAGCGGAGGTGAATGGGGGAAAAAAAAAGAGGGACAGGGAATTATGCTGAAGTCCAAAATGAGCACTACGCTTTTATCCCCAAAAATGAATATTAAATCAAAAGAATATGTGATACGGAATTCCTTACGGTAAATACCCTGATGAAAAAGCAATATTCATATGATTAAATTAATGAGTAGTATTTAAATTACCTCATCACTCTGGCTGTTCAGTGAATGGATGATTTCAGATCATAAATACAGAAGGTCATCTGTCATCTGTCCTGACATTTGACATTCCAAGGTTGCAAACGATGTGCAATGAATTATTTTGCATGAAGGTGTAAGAATATATATTGATATACAACAAAAATGCATGCTGTGTTCCCACCAAGTTTACTTTTATTACATTTGTTTTATATTCATGGCCTACAAATGTTTTCAATATATCTACTGTAATTATGACTGAGTTGCGTCGGTGTAGTGATCAAGAGGATACTCCAACTTAAAAAATTGCCGACATTGAAATTGAACTCCGTCGTATCCAAGGTAACCCCTGGATTCATCTTCATGTGAATGTCACTGAAGTGCTGACAAAGGTTGCATGCATTAAGGTGTATGCAAAATTGAATTGTGCTTCGTATGGTAACCTGATTTATACATCATATTAGATCACTGTTGGGGGCCACATTGTATTATAAAAATGCTGCACCAGATACATTACAGTACATTAATTTGCTTGTGCCTTTCTGACAGAACTTGTCAAATCATGCCCGCAAGCTAATACCAGTGCAGACTGCGACAATCCATTGACGTCGTATCTCCTGACATGCGAGGAAAAAAACAACAACTTACGAAAAGCCTGACAAAGGCGCACACCAATTCTCAGCAGCATTGCCTTTGTTGGCTGAAGTGTAGACTTTTTTATTTTCCTTCCGGAGCTTAGAGTTGACTAGCAGATAGCATTTAAAAAATCTGACACAAAGTTGAAAGAGCGATGGCAACCTGAAATACTTTGGCTGGCTTTGACTTTCAACGGAATCTCTGCAGTCGAGCGTTGGCATATAGGGAATTGCTTTCAACACAGAAAACAGGAGGTCTCAGGTAGTAAAGTTGAGGCTTAGGTTATAGCCTGTGACATGTCTGCCTCTGATTTTACGATGGAGGCTGTAAACCCGTAGATTCCCAGGGTGACTTTAATCCACCCATCCTACATCGATACACATGGGACAGTTAGCAGATAAAAACCCATGACAAAACTGCGTTTCCAATGACCAGTGTGAAAAAAGGCTACCGTAACAGCCAGCTTAACAACATGTGGTCAGATTTCCATATCAATTCCACTTGTATTAGCCCTAGTGGGCAATTAAGACTTTTCAACTTTTGGGAGATAGGAAGATAGAGAAACCAGTACCGTAACCAGGCATGTTGCACAGTACTACCACTGGATCAAAGTTCAAATTGTCCATACCCAATCAGTTGTTTTCGTCGACTGAAAAAGGATGCCATTTTTTTACAAGCGGGCTAATCAAGTAATAAATATTCTTCCCAAAGGATGCACTCTCACAATATGGGAAGCGAGAGGGACATTTATTAGATGGCTAAGTAGCTAGCAAACTCAATAGATAGTTTTTATTATAGCTAACACTTTCATTTAAAATCCTCCACTGGCCTATATTCTCCTGGCTCGCTAAAAATAAGAATTTGAAGTTCAATGTTAGGTAATCAATGATTCAGCAGCTTTTGTCGATGCTTTAATATTCCGCCACCATGTTTTCATTTCTGTGTTAGTGTGAAGGTACTTTACAAATAAATGGTATGAAAGTCGCAATTATGGCATCTTGATAAGACTGTGAGCGTCTATCTGTGTAAACACTGCAGGAGATGGTTATCATTGACCTTGGCGCAAAAGATATTTGGCAGCCTCGGAGTAACA
Organism: Syngnathus typhle; assembly: GCF_033458585.1. NCBI lineage: Eukaryota > Metazoa > Chordata > Actinopteri > Syngnathiformes > Syngnathidae > Syngnathus > Syngnathus typhle. Next base: position 10,697,379 of record NC_083741.1, on the reverse strand, counting down.
CATACGCACTTAGAGAGATGGAGCAGAATAGATGTTAACGATGCAGTGAGTTGTACAAAAGGCAATTCTGCGCTCCCGTGCACATACAAAAATGAGTTTGGCATGTCCACAGCTTGTCTCCACCAATCAAAAGGCCATGAAGACGGTGCTTGGCGTGCAGAGGAGTCTTAACATCCTCCCCAGGGTCGTTCCACACAGAGTTCACTCGGGCTGGGTTGAGTCAAAGCATGCATTACTTGACTGTACTGAAGTGACATATTACCCTCTTGCTTTCAACCTTCCCCATACAAACTATCAACACACACATACATGAACATTAAAATGGATTTCTAGTTTTAGTCTGCATGAATGCTTATAGAGAGCATTTATATATAGGCTTGATTTTGTCTCTTTCCGTCTGCAGCCTCCATAGGACAATCATTATCCATTCATTCAGTATTCTTCACCATTGCAGCTTTGAGAGCTACAGTGTGTCTTGCTGTGTAGGTTTCAACAACAAAGTAAATGCAAATGAACCCTCCATAAATGATTATCTCGCAAGATACCGATCTTTCTATATTTTTTTTTTGTCACTTGTGAGCTATAACAACGAATCTACAATCGACCAAGGAAAACACTTTTTACTTGACATTAAATTTTGCTGACCAAAATACCAGTATTGGTAAAGAAAATAATTTTTTGGGAGGGGGTTATTTCTCGTATTTTGAGCTTGTAAGCAGCTTTGCATCCCCATCTTAAAATCACAAGGGCATATAAAGAATTATGCGGATCTCTGAAGCATAAGAAACCGACTGAGAACTTAGTACCTTGGTTTCTTCTCTCCATCTGTGCACAATATAATGTGTTCCATCAGCGCAGAATATAAAACGAAATACTCACGGTTGCACAATATTCCTGCCTCCTCAGCAAGAGCTAGGCAACGTTAAATATGTAGCTTAAACATGTTTTATTTAGATGAAGAGAAGCAAAACCAAAACCTACTTTCAGATACCACACGTGTTCAATCCTTTGGCCAATTTTATTTATTACAAATAAATAAAAAGGTGCTGCTGGGCCTCACTACAGCCAGGAAAAAGCCAAAACAAGAAGATATCAGTACTCATGGGAACATCAGTATGTGAATGGTAATTTTGGAAGCTATTCTATGTATAATTCTTTCAGAACAGATGGTAAAAAGTCCTTGAAACTCTTAACAAGCCCAAAATCCCCACTACCGAACTGAACTCCCTTTTCCATCCAACAGTTTGAGGAACAAAAGGACTTTGAAAAACAATAGGTAATCTGCAGAAATGTGCGAGTCAAGTCTCTTACAGGGTTCAAATACTCTATGAAGGCCAATTTAGCTTTGAAACGGGACCGTTTTAAAGTGGATACGCCCAAAACTACCTCTCGCATGCTTGGGCGAGTAGGAGCAGATGAAAGGATGGCGTCACACATAAAGTCTGGAACAGGCTAGATACACACAAGTGACCTATTAAAGTCCAAACCTGAATAAATCAGTTTTTTCATGGTATGAAAATTATTCATACACAGTGACCTTCACGCTCACCTGATCTCAGCTGAACAACTATGGGAGATCTTGAACCTGTGTGTTACACAGGTCGCTCAGCTGTCATTTTCCAAAGACCAAATGAGGGAATATTGCTCCAATTTCAATTTAATTTAATTGAATTCACTATGCTGATTATGATCCCTCAAAAATATTCAACAAGCAGATTTGCAGGGAATTTATCATTCAAGCCAAGGTGCAGTGACCTTACAACCACTGAGACAGTAACAAGGAAGGACACTTAGTGAATTATACAGAGGGAACGGAGGATAAACAGAATCCACTCTTCTGGCCCTTTTAAATGCAGATTAGGAGCTGTGTGTAAATGTTTTTCTCCAAGTAACACAAATCACGGCTCAGACACTATTTTCATGTTAGTAAACACTACACCTGGCACTTTATGAACAGCAATGCCCACGGGAATGACTGAGCAAAACACTCTTATGGAAATATAAAGTAGTTGAGTATTTGAAGAAAGAAAACTTTGCATACTAGGTTATTCCTATGGAATAGAGAAGTGGAAGAGGATGGAGGTTACGGCAAACTTAAGTCCGAAGTAGGTAGATGGCCCATTCTCATAAAATTACATTTTCACATAATCGGACAAGTATTTCAGAGCCCATCGAGTTAATGAACCACTGCTGTCTGTTGACAGGAAAAATAATGCAAAGCTACCCGTTCAAAGAAAATAATCATTCTCTACTATGCAGCACAGAGATGAATTTCAAAAATTGAATCAATTAAAGATGATGGACATGCTTGCACTTTTTATCTTTCAGTTATCTGATTGATGTCTAGAGCCAGCACCATCAGTACTACTGAATATTAGTTTATATTATCCAACAGGACTAAAGTCGATGTTTTGATGGGCTATTCAACAATATTATACCCGTTGAAAATGTTCTGAAAGTGTACTCTGTCGACGGGTGTCAGATTCAAGGGGATTTGAGAAATGCTTGGACTAAATCCCAGATATAAATGGCTGTGTGCGCTAATTCAAAACTGAATGAGAATCCAACACACAATATTTTGAAGGTGATGGACGCAAATGCATCCATAAAAGATGTTGGCTAATTACTATAATCCCCACTTGTGACTCGTGTCAATGTCAGCAAACAAATTCGTTTGATGGAGAGTGGGATAGAAAGGGATCCGTATTGTCCGCAAAAAAAAAAGAACAATTACCCATACTGATGCCCTTGTTCCATCCTAAACGTCATGTGTAAAAATGAAAGCGTTTCGAGGAAATATTCAAGGTTGTGTAGACGATATTGAAAAGTGAGATTACCAATGATCACACAGGCAACATTCCATTTGGTCATATTCAAAATGTAAGGTAAAATTTCAACGCAACACAATCTAGAATCAAATCGGTAATGAATTAGATCGAGAACTCCTCCAACATTTGTCGATCTCTTTTTATGTACATCATCAGCTTTGATGGCCTATTTGCACACACAAAAATCTGCCTAGATGGTAAAAGGGGCTGTTGGCTGCATTAAAGAGCCTCATTAAGTTCAACCGTACTAATACTGTTTGTATGTTCAGCCACTCGATCAGGTGTACATTTCTCCATAAATACAAACACACATATGCACATAGCACGAAGGTGTCTGGAGAGAAGAGATAGGGCCATCCTAATCAGCCTCCTCGCCTACACAGAGGATCGAATCAATCAGTGGCTGCACCTAAAATGGAGCCTGTCTTTTTTCCTACGATCAAAAAGTCTTCCTGTCAACACTGTAAAAACACACGGTAAAAAGATGGATTTCTCACCTGCTCCATCTTGGACTTCACGCCATATTTTGCCAACCTTTGTGTAAGGGTACAACTACTGTTTGTGTGTACTGTGCATCCACATCAAGCAGAACAGTCAGACTGCAGTTTCTCTCGTCTTAACTGCATTTTGTTTTTCATTACTCTGTCTCCAAGGGTAGATGAATGTTTTCATTTTTCAACTCAATCGGTGACTGATGCTCCTTAGTGTTGAAACTGTCCTTCTATTGGTTTTCTACCCTCTCCTGTGCCACAGAAAGGTAGAAATCAGGACAACAACCCTGACCCCGATTCCAGATCTGAGCCATTTGTTACGGCAATGACCCAGCACTCAAAAGAATGACAGTCCGTAATTGTTCAAAAGAGGCCTTCACACTACAAATTAACAATAATTAAAAGTCTTGGTAAAAAAATTATAAAATGTATGCAAGTATCAAAGTGAACTACATGAAGAAAAAAAGCTAAACTAAGACAAAATATGTTATATTCTCTTTTTGCTGGCTCCTGGGAAAGTGAATGACATGTTTGTGCTGTTGTTTTATGACGACTGGTTAGCAATTTCTTCTCTTTATGAGTAAGCACGGTGGTCACAGTGGAACTGCAATGCAAGGGAGTGAGTGTCTGCAGGCCATCGGGTGTGTTGGAGCTGTGCAGAGGAATGAGAGGATAATAAAGAAATAGAGGCTAGGAGAGGTAGTAAAGTGAAAAGATGGGGGGGATGTTGAGTCATTGAGGGGAAAAAATAGCAGTAAGCCAATGAAAGTAGTTTGACGAGAGAAAACTGCAGTGGGATAAATGTGGACCGTCCAGTCTCGTCTTCCAGGTCCAAACAAAATATCCCTTTGTGGCCTGTGCATACCACATTGATGAATGCAGAAGAAAACTAGATGGCAATGTTAAAAAATGGAATCACATTTATTTAGTTAGTTTATAGGGAGCAATTAATAAACTAATTAGTGCCTGCCAGCAAGACTGCCCCGAGACTTTTTCCAATCTAAAGAGAAAGATAAAAGTAAAGTTTACTCTAAGATGCAAAATTCGGAGCAAATCTAATTGACAAATAAATGCACATTTCACCAATATTGATTTAACCATTCAATGCGGAGGTGAAAACAAAGTTGAAATAATAATCTCTTATTTCACTGTGATGCTTGTTGGTTAAGATTTTGTTTGATTTACATAAAATAACATTTAATTGTAATTAGAAAAGTTTTGATTTGTTTTTTTTACATGACCTCTGATTTCTCTAAATCTAGTAGCAACCAATTTTACTACTAACAATTTTTGAAAATAAAGAATGAAATGGAAGGAAATCATTTTGGGAATGCTCCCTTGCCAAAATAAATACAACTGAAAATAGAAGTGTCTACAGTGGGTTTGATGGGGTTGAATTTGAGGCTCTTAAGTTCTTCCAAACCGAACTCACCCAAGCTTTATAAACTCAAACAAGAAAGGGACTTTCCCCAAACTGTGTAAACATTTTTGGTAAGGTGAACAATTCAAATTCAGAAAGAAGTAAGCTCTAGCCACCTAATAATAAAAAATTGACTGATTAGAAAGTGCGCCTCAATACTTTTGTCGTGAAAGATAAGAATCATGCATGAAGCAGTAATGATAATCCCTTGTAGCTGTCAGCAGCGTTAGCACAAGGGAATCCTTGTGTTTGAGAAGGCAGTAGTTACAAGTAGGAGTATTTTAATTTAATGACACAGTAATTAATTAGTGGTTGAGAAACGACGAGCCTGTGTTATCGAGGACACGAAACCCATGGGTACTGCTATCTAGCGCGAGTTGGCGTGTCTGTTGGTATTGGGGGAGTGAGCGGTTACTAAATGTAAATCTCTCAAACATTAGCTTGTCTCCATGTCCACACAGAAACAAAAATGACCTAAAGAGCGGCCCGACCAATTAATCAGTCGCCCAATTAAGTTATTCTGGCCTAAATTGAAGGCCAGACCATAATCGGTCAATTTAATTGGGCGACCAATGTTTACAGATTTCTTTTGCTATTATTTTATAGATTTAAACAACCATTTATAGCAGTTGTAAACAAATAATATTACAAAATGACAATAAAGTCTGTCTAAGTCTAAGTTAAATATTTGTCATGAAATTTGTTGATGACGTCATTCCATGGGTCTGTCATCCAACACAAAGTGAATCATTATTTGTATAAGCAATGCTTAGGTGAGCAATACAAGCTGTGCAAGGAACTGACATTGGATGTCAACTATTTTAGACACATGATGTGGTGAAATAAAGACAGATAAAAAAACTAATTTGTTAAAAAAAAAAAAGCTGAAACACCGCCATGCAGGCTTATGTGGGGGACTGGAACACTATTATAGGATGCTACCATAAACACTGTAAAGATGTGATGTAAACAAACTCACAAGACTCAAGATGATTTTTGTGTGGGGAAGATTAGCGTGGAGATTATGCTGAAAAAGTCATATCAAGATCAGGAGTTTTGGCAGCACAAATGCAACACGATAATACACCGGTGTTGTAAGCAGAGCATTTTCAGATTGGAGCTTTAGTTCACTTTGGTCTTTAGATTTTAGATATAAATAATACGTATGTCGAATATATTGAGTGTGTGTGTGTGCGTGCGTGGGGGGGGGGGGGGGGCAATTCATTTTGTTGCATGTTTGTACATCTTTACCCATGTTATGGTGACATACTTTTATTATTTCTAAAACAAAAGATGTTTTAGCCATCTCATCCAAGTGTGTCCCTTATCTGTCGTGAATATCAACAATGGGTACCCAAGTAATGATGACACTAGACTCATTGGATCATCTTACCTGATTTGAAGAAATTGTGGAAGGTATAACAATTAAAAAAGGATTACAGACTTAAAATAGTGACAGAACAAGAGGAATATTGCAAGAAACTCCCAGACATAGAGACTAAAATATTAAAAGTGCATGCAGGTGTTTAGGATTCAGACTATGAAAAAAGCACCCAAGAGCATATACAGAATGAACTCTTCTCAATTGGGGGTTTCCCTTTTAATAGCAGTGAGGTGTGACTCAATATGAGCAATTCAGGAGTTCAAAGCCAGACAAGGGAGGGGGGCGCCTGTGTGGGAGAACAGTAGCCAGTTAAGATGGGAGTTCTCATTAGCTGTATAGCGCTTTGTGTCCTGGCTATCACCGCCGCACACTGCTCATTCGCTTTCTGCCCTATAATTCTTCTCCCCTCCTCCTTTTTCCCCACTAAGACTCACTGAACACATAATATTGCCCCCCTCCTGAGTCCCCCAAACCTCCCCCTTGTTAAAGTCTGTGTGCAGGTCCATGATATCTGACTGTAGTCACACAAACAAAAGAGGCCACATAACAAAGCACAAAGACAATGGCTATTTCATCACAACCTTTTCCCAAGTCACATCACTATTACAATACAGTTCTTGATTCCATGAAGAAATACAAATGTATTATTCGCTGCTATGAAGCACAATAAAAACACACATTCATAATAAGAAGTCCCTCACAATATACATATGAAGACGATGAGATAATGCCAGATTCGCAAAGAAAGGATTTATGGACTATAAAAGGATCACAGCATATAATTCCAAGATTCACATAACGTGAAAATACGGTATGCTGACTTGTGGATGTGAAGAGTTGACATCAGAACAATCTGATTGAGGGTTTAAGTGCTTTGAGAAGATTTATACAGGTCCAAGGACAATTTAGAGAAGACCCACATGTTTGGAGTGAACATGCAAAATCCACACAGGAAGGCTGTAGCTGAGAACCAGCACCTCAGAAGTGCGAAGCAGATTTACTAACCACTAGGGCGTTGTTCTGCCCGATTTTAAAACAAAATAATATGATTAAATGCACAACTATGCATTATATCAGGGGTGTCAAACTTCTTTTTTTCGTGGGCCGCATTGTAGTCATAGATTCTTTTGGAGGGCCATTATGAGTGTCAACCCAAATAAATGTATGAGCACCTCATATTATATACAGTAAAAGCTACAAAACAAACTGACAAATAATTTGTTTTCAAATCAGACGAGTAAAAACTGGTCAAATATTTTTTTTTAAAAAGTTTTATTAATTAATTAATTTATTATTTTTATTTTTATTATTTAGTATTAAAAGTGAAGACAATTTGCAATTCAAGTAATGACACACGAATTTGATGCGCAATTTGTTTTCGTGGGCCACAAAAAATGATGTGGCGGGCCGTATCTGGCCCCCGGGCCTTGCGTTTGACACATGTGCATTATATGATTCTGCATAATTTTTGTGCTGATACAACAGTATCTATAGTCCACATTACGAGTCAATTCGGTGTGACAATACAACTCGATGCTGAGAGTTACAATTCATACAATACCTTGCACATCTGCTTTTATGGAGAGAGAGAAAACGGACTGGAGAATGCTATATATGTAAAGTTTTGCTCTTAATTCAGATGAAATAAATGAGCGTTGATTGGGCAGAAGGGAAAAGAGTGAAGCGCAATTAGTATTAATTTAGTCAGTGTAAATGAGCATTGACTGCAGAAGCCTGTGGAGGTGTGGCAATGATGGTGCTAACACGCGGAAGTAAGTCCCACGTCTCCTGGCAATCCATCCTAGATATTACCGTGATATTTGTCAGATATGCTCTGTGCCACGCCAGCCATCCGTGACTTGTTCGGCCATTACATCCAAGAGGTCACGCTCACGCCACCGTCAGCTTGCACCATCATTCCTGGATCTGATGTGACCTAATAGCCTGCACTCACGACTCTGTAATTAACGTCTTTTACAGGCCACTTGCCCGCCAGCACCAGGTCCATCACCAACAGCCATGTTTGTGCAAAATATTTCAAGTCAAACCATAAATGTAGAATCTGTGTGAACGTTGCTGAATCAAGCTGACGGATGCTCCACTCTTGAAGTAGAAAGTGATTGCATCTAACGCCCAGTCATGGTTGACCCCTTGGGCTATGAGGCTGTCTGACAGCGCCGCTCATCTCAAGTTCCCCATTTGCATTATATTTCCACAGACCTGAGACCTAATGGGAGCGCTGAAACAATTTGTTTAGTGGCCTACTGTGGCTTTGAAGACCCCACATGATTTTAGAGAGATATGTTGTTCTGAGTCAGTTGGATGATTATTTTTGTCTTGCGCGAGGTGAGTAGGAAAAACAACGTTGAGACCAAATCATTGTTAGTGTTTCTCCAATGAAGAACAATGTCTTTTTTTTTAATAATAGCCTGCAGCCTGATGGACCACGACAGCTAGTTGCTCTGATACCGGGTAACCTTTTTATCTTTCAGTGACAAAAGTGCTGTTGGTTTAAATAAAAAATCTTTAGGATGATTATCGCAACTAATAGTAAAATATCAAAATTGAATACACACCTTGAATACAACCAAGACTACAAAAAGATTCTCCTACAGTACAGGCCCTGCAACTGGCATCTCTTGAGTATCTTTAAACCTGCCAGCATTGTGGCAAGAGGAAAGCACAGTAAATGCATTGCTGGGCTGCAAATTGAGTTTCAGGGCACGACTTGACTCGAGAAACCTAATAATCCCATGTCACTCACTGTTCTCACACGGAGAAAGGTGACATTGGAATAGAAGAAATAGAAAAGACAAATCAGAATCTTTTTCAAGCATGTTGCATCCATAAAAGCAATGCATTCAGGTTTTTGTTGTGCGGCCTGACGACACACTTCAAGGACAAGAAATCAATTACTACAACCAAAGAAAGCAACAAGAAACATTTTTCCATCAACAAAGGAGCACACATTAGTAGCAGATGATATTTAAATGACGAGCACATGGCTGACATTTAGAGGAAAGAAAAACTACCTTTTTTTCCAAAGAGAAGTAATTCAATTTCTATTTGGGCCGAACTATTATTGAATTCAAATCGATTGCATGCAGTAGAATGACATTTCCAGACTGCAAAGACTGCAACTTAGAAAAGGAAAAAAAATGCTTCAGTTCAGTGGGTGGGTAGTTTCGATCGCATTTATCTATATTTTGAAATAGTGTCGAAATGAGTTCAGCGTTAAGGTGCAATTTACGTGTTTACATACAATTTTGTCATGAAACATGAAAAGTTGAAGTGATAAAGCCACCAATATTGTGAAAGTTTGCTACTTCTGGGTTCTGACTTTTATTTACTCCATACTTGTTTGGCAGAGTTCTGTGAAGTTGTCATAATGAAGGCTTAAAAACTGCTAGTCAAAGTGTTTGGTAAAGTAAGAATGAATTGAAGTAGATAAAGTCTTTCATACCTGGTTCATTTTCTTTATTTTAGCGTAAGCCTGACCAAGTATATGACAAAAACATTCAAAACATCCATGTATTGTATAATGAGTTTTGTTGTATAGATTAATTTATTTCTTGTGTTTGTTAAAAATTACTGGTACACGTAGAGAGGACCTTGAACAAATTAATACTGAATTGCAATGACACACCCACAATGCAATTAGATTATTTTTCAAAATGATTCAGTCAAATTTCTATTCACAAATTTTGAAAATTTAGTCCTAATTTATTGCAATGAGTTGTACTGTTGACTAGTGCATTGAAATCCAATGCGATTATTCTATTATTTGCAGATTTTGGTCATGATGTCCACTTAGTTTTTTCTTTTTACTTTAAGTCCGCGATAATTGTAGGGCTGTAGCTGCAGAAAAGATGATTTATTTAGCAATTTTGGACTAATATTATTATTTTTTTTTAAATCAGTCAATCAATTGTTAAGTTTTCTTTTCATGTAGTCATCAAAATAATTTAAAAAGTACTTTAATAATAGTGTTTCAAGTGGAGCACAAGAAGTACTCAGTTTGCCAAGGGGAGTTTAAGGGGGAAAAAAACACCAGCTAATGAGAAACGTTTAGCTTTATAATTACTAAATGCCAATACAAAACCTGCTCACAAGCAACAAGCAGAACCTGCTCTTGAAATCAATGTTCAAGTGCCAGGTTCGACAAATCTCAATTTTAACGAGTCAGAAGAACTATTCACACATTTAATGGTTATTGGTGCAACGGGGTTACCAGTACTGAAATTGAAACAAACAAAAAAGTATAACTTCCTACATATTAGTCCCCTAACCACCCTCACCTGCAACATAGAGGTGCGCTGTGCCACTGGAAATGGATCCTAGGTTTTCGATGGTGGCCACACATTGGTAAGTGCCCTCATCAGGTTTGTTGTGCTTTGAGTGAACCACATGGGTGAAGAGGAGGGAGCCGTCAGGGAGTATGCGCCGTCTCTCATCCGAAACCAGGCTCATGAAGGTGCCATCTTTCTTCCACTCTATGCGTGCTGGTACGGCTGCATCACTGTGTACAGAACAGTTGAGCTGTGCAGAGTTACCCCGAATAGCCACTGTGTCTCGGGGCTCCACCGTGAACCGGAATGGGTTGAAAGGCTGTGCTGCGGATGCTGGAGGGGGGGGGGGGGGGGGGGGTCGGGGGGAACAAGGGAGAAGATTGTGAGTTGGATTCCTACCACCACATTGCAAACTTTGTCATATGATACAATATCTTCTGTGAATACAACAAAAAATTATTCATAACACACACAAACACTGTATCTAAATTTCTTTGGTATTATTGTACAATTTGGATTTATATTGTTTTTGGTGGGTCTTGGGAAATAAACAGCAAGTCATAGGAAAATGACTGCTTGGTAAAAAAAAAAAAATTAAAGAAGAAACCTTGGAAGTACATGACTGGTCAAACGCTAAACGTTCCATTCTCAGAGAAAAGCATACGGACACTTTTCATTATGAAACCACAAACCCCATTGAAATTGAATAGAAGAGCCTGATAAATATAACCCAGACTCGCCTCCCTGGCAAGTTAATATCGCGCCTATGAGCGGAGAGTGCAGTGAAGTTGTAGAGACGGTGGGGCGCAATTGCAATTTCCTTTTCTCGCCTATAGACGTTAACATCGTATTGAAATAGATAGTGCAAAGCCAGACTAAGTGCAATTGTTTTGCATTTGTACTCATCCATTATTCAGGCCCCAGCACCTTAGAGTCATACGGTGGTATTGGTTAGACAAATAACAGCAATTGCCATTTCTGCAGGGATGGGGAGCGGTGGAAAATAATTAAGGGGGTGGAGGTATTTTAATAATGCAGTGAATGGAGTGAAATAGGAGGCGGAATGTTAAACACAGTTTAAACTATGCCTGCTCTCTTCCAAAGAAATGGCTTGTCTCCAAGAGCAAGTGAGGGAGAGAGAGGAAGGAGCTACTAGCGATGTCAGAGGTTGAGGAATATAACTTCTCGGAGGTAAGTCCTCTACCTTGCGGCGTCAACTCCCTTGTGGGCACCAAAGAGAGAAGGCTTGTAATGTGGGCTCCATTACCAAGCAATATCAATACTTAATGCGCTTATCTTGAATGCTCAACTACAGAAAAATTGCGATAGAAAATGACTGAGGTGAATTATATTTTTTCAATTGCCAGGCAACTCAGTTTTAACACTAAGATGTGCAATCTTTCGATGCTCATTCAGCATGGGGGGTGTTAAAGTGCCCCCATTCTATCTAAATGAATGATTTTATTTCCAACAGGGGTGCCATAGCATACTAGATAGCGTGTGCAGGAATTTTTTCAAACTCACTTAATTTTTCCAAAAATGTATGGCTATTAACTAGAAGAATATTTTTGTTCATCTATCAATGCCAGCGACGACATGACGACGGCAGAATAATGAAATGCTCTATTAGATGGTGGAAGTGAGAAAAACCTGCATTATCCATCTGTTGCCATTCATACAACAGAATAAATCATGGCTTCCTGCAAGGTGAGTTTCATTAAACCGGCTCAGATTTCACACAAATCAATTTGTGACAAGATCAGTTAATTAACAGCTAACAGTTGAAATTATTATATCTGCACTTCAATTTATTTTCAATTCCAACCAAGACTAAAACTCAAGTGGGTCTTAGTTGTATTTTGCAGTTTTCTTTAAATATATTACAAACTAATGCTAATTCAGTGATTTTGGGGGGTCTTATTTTAAACATAAAATCTAAATAGCAGCATGACTGTTCTGCCTTTTGTCAGAAATAAACAAGCGATCACTCTAAAATGATGTGTCATCGCTTTAATGAATATTTTTATGTATGTAAAATGATGGTGGTTTTGGGCATCCTTACCTTATCCCTTAAACGTATTTCTCAAAGCAGATATTCTTCAGCAACCGCAAGTTAGAGTAATTTTAAAAGGGACACGTTGAGAAATAGACTTTTTAATCGCTTCCATACAAATTGAGCGCCATCAAGGGAAAAATTAATCAACTAATGTAAATATTTTATTAAGTTCTGAAAATGTGTCTGAAGTGTCTAATTCACATGTGCATCTAAAAGTACACAAAGATGTCAAAGGGCATTTTACGAAGCTACCTGGGAACAGTTCTAAATTGTGAAATAAAATTCATGATATGGCTCCTTTAAATTCCACCTAATTTCAAGGCAACTTTCAGTCAGAGCAGCCGAGTGTTTATATTGTGAAGAACATGAATACTTAAGCAGCTACAGACTCAGACGAGTGACACGAAGAAATTCTCTACTTTACACTAACACTGAATCTATACGATAGGCGAGTTGGGTTAAAAGAGCATTTTTACCCAGTACTCTGTAAACGCTATCCTTCCACATTTAATAAGACGCACAGCAGATGTTTTTAGCACCATTTTATCCCCATCATAGCAATAGTAAGGGGGTGGGGGGCTTAGCTTTAGCACGACTCTCAAACAAAATGGCCAACCATCTGCTTTCGGCAGTAAACAACATCAAACATAAACCGAGAATCAAACACAAACAATAAGACTGGTGAATGGTAATGGGGCCCTTGAAAAGTGGAAGGAGTATTATTTTTTTTTATACATCCGTTATCCCAACCGCTTTATCCTCAGATAACGCACCTCAAAACTAAATAAAATGTAAGACCTTCTAATGCACATGCAACGCATGTTAGTAGCCAAAGGAGTAAGACAACGTCGAGGCCACCGAATTAGTACCGTATTTTCCGCACTATAATCTATAAATTTTCTCAAAAACCGACAGTGCGCCTCATAATCCGGTGCGCTTTATATATGGACCAATATTGAGCCACTATGGCAGGCGTGTCTAAATATATGGATTTATATATGGACAAAGTTTTAAAATGGGCCATTCATTGAAGGTGCGCCTTATAATCCGGTGCGCCTTATATATGGACAAAGTTTTAAAATGGGGGATTCACTGAAGGTGCACCTTATAATCCAGTGCGCCTTATAGTGCGGAAAATACGGTACACAAATTTCCCTTTTTTTTCCCAGACTATAGGATTTACCAACATATTATTATGACCTCTTTGTTTTAGCCTCAAGCATTTCTGACTTTTCTATAAAGAGAGCCATCTCCGGGTGAGTTTACTGAGGCAATGTTGAAATTACTGTGATACAGTGGCCACTTATAGAAAGTGCGTATGGAGAATTACTGTATGTCCAGTCTAATACGTGAGTGTTTTGAATAGTCTCAAATGGTTTGAGGAAACAGAGCATCGGCTTGCCTCTGAAAATGAGGAAACACCACAACAGGCAACCAGTGCGAATAAGGGAGCAGAGAGCATGAGGCAAGAAAATGAGGTTGTCTACTTGATAAGTATGGGCTGTTACCTCTGTCCCAAATCCACTTTGCTCTGTGTCATTAAAGGTTTTCGGGAGCTCAGCTTAAGGTGATGCCATGATATTCTATACTGCGCTCTCAAGCTAAGGCAATATTATTAAGCATAAGCCCATGTTGGAAAATAACAGAGCAAAAGTACATTGGTGCATAACTCATCCAAGCATCTCCATGAAACAGGCAAGAGCCATCCTTGTGGAAAAACACTGAAAAGGATAGCGATAAAGAGTCTTCTCGAACAAAGACCTTGTTTTGTTCCATCAGTGGCTCAGCAGGAAACCTCTTCCCTTACTGAGACACTGTCTGAGAGCAACCATATTGACTACCCTTCTTAGTGAGCCACTCTTTAGACAGAACTTTCAAAACCAGTTGGTTTTACTGCAAAGGAGCCCCCTGTGTGACCGGGAGGAAGGGACAAAGGCAAGGGCAATCTTGGTAAAACACTTCTCAAACACACAAAGCCAGTGAAGAATTGGAATTGCAATTTAAAAGTCTGAACGGCAATATAGTACAGGTCTTGTTGCTTTGTAATACACTGCGGGCACTGGTTTTTTGTGTGGCCAAAGACATGAACAAACTGTGACTTGCTTGAATGTCGCCACACGACTCACATTAGTCTTCACAGAGTCAAAAATAACTGTGCAACTGAAGAGGAAGCTTGACTTTTCTTCCACTTGTCTCAATTACCATTCTATTTTTTTTCTATGGGAGAGACGTTTTAAGTTGCAAAACAGAAAGCCAATAAAGTCAATACAACCAAGTTACTTCAGCGAGATGCATGGCTGGGAAGTGTGTCAAGTTTGGCTGTCTGTCTGATTTAAATATTTAAATCATATTTGTTAGATAACCTGTTAATGTGATAATCAGTACGGTTTTCTCTCCTCTCACTCCCTGCTGCCTCCTGCACCGCATAGGCCGGATCACACCAAAGAACGAAACGCGTTAAGAGGCATCACCGGCGGTCGAGCTCATTTCAAGGGGCTGGTTTTGTTCTCCCACTTAAAGGATTGATAAACAAACGCTTCCTAGATATTACTGGAAACCGGTTCCCGAAAAGAACCGGTTTTTAATTCCCACTCCTACCAGGTAACCACACAAAAAAATGAAAATTATGTGGTTAAGCCTTATCTGTGTCACACAACATGACCCATTTAATAAATATTTGGAGCAAAACTGAACAGATACCTCCACAAATGGGAGAATGCACAGAAAGAAGGATTTTCTTATATGTGTTAGTAGTTGATTGAGATCCGGGAGGGATTACACAGTGGGGAAAGCTCTAACCTGCTGTGGATGTGATAATTAACCAGCAGTCATTGAGGCTTGGATTCGCCCTCTTATTAGACTTCCCCCCATGGGCCCACAGTGAAGGAGCCAACACTGTGGACAACACTGAGACAGCAATGCAGACCAACACAGATGCTGAGCACACTTTTCTTTGCTAATTCAAGAAAAACACAGTTTTACATTACAATAGGTTTTAAACTAAATTTCAGTCAACCACTGATAACTGAATATTCCACACCGATTTCATAATAGACACATTGCGTATAGGCCCAAAGCACTGCAGCAGCATTCTAAAGAGACAGAATTTGTTTCTGAATAATTCAAGAAACTAGAAAAAATCTCCAGTTTCCCCCCAGACCTGTGATTATCCAAGTCTGTAATGATCTCATCCATCTGAGGACAAGCGACCGGATCTACGTTTGGACATGGCCAGGAAGTAGTCGACAGACTGGGCAGATTGAGCAGAGTTCCTCCTCTCTGTGAACACCACCAAATGAGATCGCCATCTGAGACAGGAATTCACATTCATCTTTCGCCCTACCAGTTCCAACACCCTCAGTCCACCACCGCCACCACGAGACTAAAGAAACATCTATGGATTTGGAAAATATACCCAATAGTGTTCTCTAGCCCACTGGTTCTTGCAACCATTTTCACTCATCAAAACACAAAAGAAATCAATAAACTTCAGAATTCCCTTCACATATAAACGTAGCAAATTATAAGTATTGGATTCTTAAATCAATATTTCCCCCCAGTTTGCCCCTGGAATAGGAATAGTCAGACTCTAGTCCCCTTAAACCGCAATTTCATTTTGGTTGAATAAACCTATTAATCTGCATTTAGCTTGGAATTCATGTTGCCCTCTCTCGAGGACACAAACACAAGACACTTTTTATAAAATCATGAGCTGGAAAGGCATTGTGGAATTTTATGCCTGTTGCCCCAATTGTGCGTTGAGGTTTATGTAAACAGCTGAGAGAAAAAACTGAAGAAACTGTTGTCCCTGTCTGCACGTGGAAGGCCGTAGACGTAATATAAATTCAAATACTGGGATGGCATTTTCAGATGAGTTGATTCACTCTTTCTGAAAGCAATGTGCAGGAACTCTGTTCTTTTGGGATATTTTGCAGTGCATAAAAAGCTTCAAAGTGCTTGATGGGGAGGTGCTGATAAAAGAGGAGCAAGTCTCTGCATGCTCGCAGCCTTTCGGAGAAAATCATTTAACACTGTCATACAAGAGATCAAAGTCAGCTAGATTATTCTGGGAGGGAGACTTAATGACTGTTTTACCTGAAATCGAATATGACTCTGAAGAGGGAGCAACAGCAATGTCTAAATACTCTTATTAATTTATACAAACATTGTTGCTCCATCAGAGCACAGACACGGCACACACAGCTTTGTAACTTTTCCATTACACATAAGGCACAGCTCATTAACGTCATAACACATAGATACAAAACATTCCGGTGATAACAGAACAAATGTCTGCCTTATGAGGATATGTTTTTTCTTTTTTTTCCCCTTCCTTTTCTTCCCTTCCGTATTCCTGCTTGCGGACAGTATAAAACCTTCTGATCTGGAGTCTGACGTTCCATCTGCTGAAGTGCACTGTGTACTGGCTGCCGTAAAACAACCCAAGATCTTGCAAATAAAGAACCAACTATTACTCCACATCTTTGTTTTCCTTGCTCAACGACGGACATCTTGAACAAAACCTAACAACTCTTTAAAAACAAAAAAAAGATTGTAAACTTCAAATCCATACAGACATAGAAGTATCCTGTGCAACATGGACGCAGTTAAGAAACGCATTTAACGACAGCCAAATAATAAGAGTGGAGTTAAGCGTGGTCACAGGGGTGAAGTGTTTGCACCATTGGCCTATCTCTACACTTCAAAATGAAAAGGCTGTGAGATGCTTTTAGTTATTATTGGCATCATCGTGTACAAGATTGTCTAACTTCCTTTGACGTTCTCTTTCATACAAAGACTCATTTTACTCTGAGCCTAACAAACACACAATGATCACAACAGCGTCAAAGCATCTGGAATATACTACACATCAAATCAGTGTATCATTTGCTCATTCTTTTTCAAAACATTGAAAAAGAATTAGATGCATGAGGCCTGCATGCAAACAAAATGAAGCCACTTGAAAACAGCTTGAAGAAAACAATTTGTAAGGTATGATTTTTTTTCTTTTAAGTGTGCTCATGCTTAAGTGTCAATCCTCTCAGAATGACACCCTCCTTCCTCTGGGCATGCTTTTCCATTCAGGAGATCTGCAAGCTTGCCCACATCTGTTCAATCATTACACTGCTTTGTTTGCACTTTTGTGCCACCACATGGATTTTTTTTCTTCTTCTTCACGCTCCAACAGCGAGTGTGAGGCCGGCGCCAGTCTCTGCTTGTGTAACTACACAAACAAAGGATATTGGGGGATGTAGTAAAGTGGGTGGCAAATATGGAGGGTAAAGTGCTGCAAAAAGATCACCTTTGAAAGGAGCTGCATCATTTCGTATCCTCATAAAAGAGCGATGGGCACACAGTTACAGGCCAAAAAAACTTTCAGCTCAGAGGCAGGCCAATCATCATGAGGTTTGCAACTAAGTTCAACATTTTACAAGAAACGATTTATAGTCTACAATCCTCTTTTGAAAACCAAAACTGGAAAGCTCTTTGACAGTAGAAGTCAAACCATTTGGCTCAGAAACTCTTACAAGCCAAATATAAGGACTTTTTCCCCTCTATCTATCAAAAGTCGACAAGACCAAGGAGATTGTTGTAGACTTCCGGAAGGGTCACACCCAACACCTGCCGCTGACCATCGACGGTGCTGTGGTGGAGAGAGTGAGCAGCGCCAAGTTCCTGGGGGTGCACATCAGTGAGGATCTCTCCTGGTCCACCAACACCGCATCACTGGCAAAGAAAGCCCAGCGCCGCCTGTACTTCCTGCGGAAACACAGGCGAGCGAGCGCTCCTCCGGCCGTCATGACTACATTTTACCGCGACACCATTGAGAGCGTCCTCTCCAGCTGTATTGCTGTTTGGGGTGGCGGCTGCACTGACTACAACTTGAAGGCCCTGCAGCGCATAGTGAACACGGCTGGTAAGATTATTGGTGCTTCGCTCCCCTCCTTGAAGGACATTTACACCTCCCATCTCACCCGCAAGGCGACCACGATTGTGAGTGATGTGAGTCACCCCGCTCACTCTTTGTTTGAGCTTCTGCCCTCTGGGAAGAGGTACAGGAGCCTGCGCTCCCGCACCACCAGACTCTCCAACAGCTTCATACTCCAGGCTGTTAGGATCCTGAACTCGCCCCCCCTTTCTGCGTAGCGTCCTGTACTTTGCGCTATGCTTACTGTCTGCTGTACGCACACTGGCTCAGTTTTGCTCCTCTTATTTATTGGGTTATCTGTTTATTATTTATTCATCACTCATTTTATTTATTTATTATTTATTATTTATTGTTTGTGCCTTCTTGTTTTTATTTTTGTGTCGTCTACTTGTATGTTTATCGTGTACTGTGTCTCGTCACCGTGGGATGGAGGAAACGGAATTTCGGTTTCTTTGTGTGTCTGGACATATGAAGGGATTGACAATAAAGTGACTTTGAACTTTTTTGAACTTGAAAAGATGCTGCAAATTAATACCATATAACTAAGAATAAAGTTGTTTAATCAATATGTCTGTGGCAGTGTGGGTCAAAACTGCTAACTTTTCTTAACAGGTTACAAAAACCTCTTGCAGTACTGCTTGAAGATTTCCGAATGAAATAAAAGTGGAGCGATTACGTCATATTATTGTATCATATCAATTTGGCAGTCCCCTAACCACAAAACATTCCTATCTCAGCAATTACTGGAACGCTTCAGTCACTTAGTTAGATAAACCCTATTTCCTGAACACCGACGGCTTGATCGTGTGATGATATCGTGAGTATGTGTTTTTGTGTGCGGGGAGAGATCGAGGGCATCACGAGGAATCCCCTCTCTCTCTCTTTCATCATTCTATCTGCATGTGTCCCTCTCACAATGGAAACACACATCGGGCGGCGCATGAGCACTTGACACAAACATGTCCTGTGGCAGATTTGATCAGACTGCAGCTGGCGTGCCGTCTTATCATTCGTCCAAGGTGTGTAAACAGTCTGTTGCTGAACATAACAGCCTGTAAATGTTTACTGTATTTCAAGAGCGGACGTAACCGCCGCAGAGCAATACAGTCCGACAGCCAATCCTCCTGTAAACAGCAGCAAGTATTTGAAGGTGGGTTTAATTTTCAATTGGCTCAAATGAGGCATTCAAACATGCTTACCAGCCGCTAAATACAAAGCTCTCCTGTCAGTCTTGACTGTAAAGTTTCCATTAAAGGGGCATCAATAAAAGATTATGTATTTAATATACTGCCTACAACCTTACTTATTATAGTTGCCATAAATAATGCACCGGAGGGGTGTCAGATGGGGCTGCGTAACGCTGAGGTCACATTTTTCTGCCATGTTGAAATTCTTTCACAAATAGATGAGTGACACATTTTTGGGACAATGGGCTTGGAAATGATGACGAATTGGTTGCACATTTTTTGTTATTTGACCATCCCTCTCCGATGCAACTGTGTTTTCCCCTTCTTTGTTCCTCCCTACAAGTCTGATGTATAATGAGGAGTGCTGCCTTAAATGCGTGTCGGCGAGACGAGCCAAGCTGCCAAGCAAATAAGTGGCTGAGCGGCGGAGCCTGATGAGCAGTAATGATTTGTGTGCAGTTCAGTCTTTCCCCTTGAGGGTTTCATGCACATCCCACCCGTCCACCCTGAACACCACACCGACTTAAGAGGGCAAGATGGCCCCAAATGTGCCTAATCCTGAACACAGAAACCTAACGATCCGGCGTTTATGTGTGTGTGTTTTCAAAATGGTGTTCAGCAGAACACAACACGAGCATCAATATGCAAGAATCTGTATTTGTGTCTGTGGTGCGGGATATGTGTTTCACAAAGGCAGAAATTTAAATTTGAGCAGAACATGTTAACATTATTGCCACAATATTGCATTTCCAGCTATCATTAGGCCTTTGATTTCAGCCAACCCCAAACCCTTTATGTTGAATACAAAGGTATAGTAGCCCTTCCGCTTGATGGAACCATATGCAAGTGCAAACAAAGAAAGCCCATTTACATCCCTACGGCAGTCACTAGCGTAATTATTTTTTTCTTGCTCAAACAATTAACCTTATTGGCTGGGAGGAGTGAGGTGTTAAGCTCTTAGAAAACAAACCATACATGAATAGTCACCAAAAATAGTTTCCATATTTAATCGTCTCTCTTAAGCAGAGTGGTTCTTGCAGGTCACTCGTCCTCCTGAGTGTTTGCTTCAATTATTAATACTGCCCTTGAAGGTTGTTTAGCCAAAATGGCAAGGCGGTAGTACAAAGTACGCATAGGCAACTTCAGTCCTTGTTTACATGCTTGTGAGGATTATGACCAAGTGCTCGCCAACTAATCAGCCACAGTGCTGTCAATCAGACGTGGTCGCTATGGTATTACAGATTTAATAAACAGTACATAGTTGTCCTGAATATAAAGACAAAACGGCCAGGATTCCACAGCAGCAATCTAATACAAGTAGTAGATCGTAAATTCCTGGTTGTGTAAAGGCTCTTTAAAAGTGCTCAAGGTGAGACTAGCTGTGGTGCAGCGTATAATTCCTGGTGCAGCGTTATGGAATTAGCATAGAGAATAATTATCTTCAAAAGCAGCGACAAATACACACTGCCAGCCAAAAGTCAACACATTTTTAAAAAGCACATCCAAAAGAGGAAGGTATTCCCTACCAAGGTGTCTTGGTACTTTGAGGAATCTTTGGATAGCAAAAAGAAATGGCAGCTTGCCCAAATCCAGAATTGGAGTGGACCCTGATTTTCAAATGTTATGAAAAAAAATGGCAGCTTGCCCAAATCCACAATTGGAGTGGATCCTGATTTTCAAATGTTATGAATGAATATGCCTCCATCAGTTATGAGTTGCAATTATACTATGTGTGACATTACTGGCACTAATTCTCTATCTGAAAAGGATACACGCTGCTTAAAAATGGGATCGGTCCAGAAAATTGGGTAAATGTGACCGAAGTTTGGGTTATTCTGCAAAAAAACAACCCCAAACAAAAAATGAATACAAAATATGGCTTATTTTGTGCAAATTGACACAACTTCCTGGGTTGGTCCATTTTTAACCCAAAATGGGATGTTTTTGACCCCGCAATTTTTCGAGTGTACTTAACAGGAAGTGCACTTCATTACACTTCGATAAAGCATCGTGTAAAGTTTGCCTTTGCCGTAGCTACAATTACAAATGCTTTTACTGTATTGCACACGTTCCATGTTTTCCCACATAAAACACAAATTTAACCCATCAGTTAAGACATACATTTAACGAACTACAGGTAACAAACAAACTCAAATTGTTTCGATTGCTTTTATTTTAGTTTAGTTTTATTTTGAAATTATTCAACTTATTTTCGAGCTGACAGTATAGGTTGAGGTCTGCAGGTAGAGAATTGAGACGTAAGCAAGGGGGGACTGACAGGTGAGGTCAGCAACTTAGACTCTTTCCCGTGAGTTTAGTGTGGAAGAACTTGGCACTAATCTGTGTTCACGCAGTGGTACTTGTCAAAAACAAGTTTGGTAGTTGGAATTATAGTTTGGGTATTCTCGTTTAATGTAGCGACACGGTCTGTTATTGGCGCTCTATTATTGTAACAATACTATATTAAAGTATCTTGGTGGGTTGGTCGTTACTCCACTCACGAGTAAACTAAGGGAATAGTCAATTGAGTTAACAGTGCACAAACAAAAATGATAAAGCACTCAAAGAACTTGGCGTCTTGGCTACAGAAAGTTTGTTTATACGGCTTCATTCGACCGATGACTTGATTCTGAGTTAACCCCAACTCTTTCACTAAAATCCCCCTTACAAGCACTTCATCTTGCAGAAGAAAAATGAAACAATGAGAGTAATCTGTCAAAATGATGTGTTTGTTGTAATGCTGTGCATTAGGGAATATGGCAAGTGAATGTTTTACTGATAGGCAAAGGGACACAGAAAATTCAAAGTCAAAGTCAGCTTTATTGTCAATCCCTTCATATGTCAAGACACACAAAGAAACCGAAATTCCGTTTCCTCCATCCCACGGTGACGAGACACAGTACACGATAAACATACAAGTAGTATAATTGTATTGCCTATCAAGAAGGTGGCATTGTAGGTGGTACATGCACATTGCACACCGCCGCCTCCAAGCTAGCTTGCTTCGCAGTAGCAGCAACAAGCTGCATGGTGCATATTCGTGGTGACAAATTACAATGGAACGGTGCCGGAGAAGGCCCCATTATGTCATCACAGCATGTGACTAAACGGACCAATCACGAAAGATGATCCGCAGCAACAATTTTGCAGAGGTGCTGCACGACCCAATGCTTGGGTCATGAGATGCAACGCGGCTGTTGTTACCCGCGCGAATATAAATAGGCCTTTACTCTGCATGAAAACTGTATTACAACACAAGACCTTGAAACTCTGTAAAAGAATACCAAGGCAAATATCTGCGAAAATATCGTCTTCAGTTTCCACTCTTTTGACTATGCCACATTTCCTGTCATATGAACCTATTTGTACATGCCATTGGGGATGGGATAATTAGCTTAATTTTTGTAGTGATCTGTGAAAGCAATGGCAATTGTGCATCACTGCCACTAAATTGTTAACACAAAGCCAGAAAAAATGAAAGCACAACTTTAATGAAGGGTTGCTGTGAGTTCGAATATTGTTTTTTTTCCCCCCACTTTCTACAGGAGGAGCATCTGTCGTGTTGAGAGGCAGAGGTGATAATTGGTCTTGGCTCTTTTGATGTGCAAACAATACCATCGTCTGTTTAAAGGCTGGCCTGCCCTGACCAGCAAGGGCGGTCCTAACATTGCCAAAATACTGCTAATATCGAAATTCATCCACTAATGAAAAGCTACAAAAATCCCAAATAAAAGGGGTAAAGGTGCCCTTTATTTAGGATCTTTACAAGTTCAAAGATCCCTCAATAGGAGGTCCATAGATGTTCGACATCTCAGCAAGAATAGTATATATACTCCCAATACAGATATGAAAAGCTGGTCCAGGGGAGGGCATCGAGTCCATATTAAAGGTGAAAGGCTTGATGAAAGACTCAGTCGATGTTCTGAAGTGTACAGCTTGTCAAGACAGCAGGAGGACAAAAAAATAGGGCTGTCTGGGTCCATGTGCTCACACCCTAGAGGCCCAGCCAATGTTCTTGCTCTCATACACAGCCAACATGGTATTTCCTGTAAAATGTAGGGGGCAGGGCACCGGGCACACCACATGATGTATTTTGGTCATATGGCTTTAGTCTTCTCAGCTTACCCACTTTGGAATATTTTGTCTTTCAACTTTCACCCAAGATAATCTTTCTGGGTTGTAATGTGTTATGGTGTTTACAGTTTTTATGTTCAGAGTTGAGTAGTCGGTCTGGGTGCTTATGGAAAGACAAATCATCATCACTATATACACATAGCTGATATTGGATCTTCAATTAATAAGCATGATTTCGTATTTATTCAAATATTAAAACTCAACTTTGAAATTAACGTTAAAGAACGACAAGACGATAAATAAGAAGCAAGTCAAATAAGAATATTTTAAAAACAATGACAAAAAAACTCAAGTATTAATAAATATTAATATCAATACATATTATATGTTAATATTAATCAGTAAAGCTATCTTACAACTCCCAGTACCCTAAGTGCCATGTGGACACATTTGTGGTTGTGATGTTTTGTTGATAGCAAGCACCTTCACGCCCAAAGAAGGTACCAATCACGGCTTGAATAAATATTTTTATGTCAATACAACACTGACATTCAAGTTTTGTCTTTTTGTCCCCGTTCTTTCCGTGAAACAACAAGCAGAACCATTCTTGCACACTTTGTAAATTAAGACTTCTTGTCTTGACAAAACATGCATTCCCTCACCTTCTCTGATCCCATGCAGGCTAGCAAGTTACAACTAGCAGGTTGTTACCTGATAACAACTTGATGTGGGATTGCCTTCAGCAACAAAACAAAGCTGCTAAAAATATCCAAAGTCTTATCTGAAGACAAAAACAACTAAGGCTTTGTACACAAATAAGGATTTTTCAAATTTCAAAAGATTTGTTCTTACCCGTATCACACACATTAAGATAACAATATCATCAATCAAATTGAATATTCAAAGGCTGTTGGCTGCAAACCGTTCTGGACACTTATCAGGAATAATCCAATCTTAACACACCTTAGACCAAAAGAAAATCTAATACAAAAATCTTGGAGGTCATTAGATGGTCAGGTGTTTGACCTTCCTGGTCGGGAAATAGCGAAAACAGCTCGCTTTTTAATTGAGTTCTACTCAAGGATATCCAGTGCGGAGCAGTGTAGAATTTGCGCACGAGTCACAATTCTTCATTGCATGACCCGACACTGCCAAAGAAACGAATCAAATATTAACACAGATTAATAGTCAGGCAGAAATCAAATGTGCTATTTTATTCTATTGTATTCAATTAGCCTTGAATGCACCCTGGGTTCGACCACTTGATGGTTATCGCCAGTATGATGGGCCAATCACACAGGTCCAGATTGCAAATGTGGCACTTCTAAGGGGGTAGGGGAGTGGCGCCCCTGTATTGTTGTAGGAATCAAATAGCGTTGCCATAGCGACCCTCGGTCAGTGGCAGCCTCTTTGCAGTAACCAGAGAATAGAGACCCCCTTGGGTTCACCTTCCTCCCCCTCTTGCCGCCAGTGTGTTTATTGGAGGTCACAGGTATCCAATTGCTGTAAGGCAATGGTCAAAAAGTCACCCTCGGAAAAAATAAAATTCCGATCCCCTTTCATTTCTAAGCCCTTGTCGTAGATTTCAAAGATGAATTGAAATACAAAGAGCCAAAACAGGAGCTGAAGCTTGTTGATAGACATTTAGGGGACAGAGGCACGATGGAAAGGGGAGAGGGAAGGACAAGTCCCAAACCTCCAGTCAACACAAAATAAGCAGTTGGCTGTTTTCAAATGTCTATGTGCGCGTGCACTCCCACACTCTCACAGCACACAGGTAGTATTGTCTGCAGCATGGGGCGCTGCTGGCAATGAG
Source organism: Syngnathus typhle (assembly GCF_033458585.1). NCBI lineage: Eukaryota > Metazoa > Chordata > Actinopteri > Syngnathiformes > Syngnathidae > Syngnathus > Syngnathus typhle. Next base: position 10,671,905 of record NC_083741.1, on the reverse strand, counting down.
CCAGCTCAGCCAGTCACTGGGCGAGTCCTGCTCCAGTCCACTGGCTTTACCACGCTAGACTCAACAGATTGCTCCAGCTCTTTAACTCTTTCCTATTCATCAGTACTGCCATCACAATTCATGTTTAATGCTGTGACAGGGGTCCCACATGTTGATATAACACAGCAAATAGCGCACTTCTTGTTTTTACGAACATCACAGATGACTGCATGATTTGTGTTGATGCCCCCATGGTGATTTCTAAAAAAAAAAAAAACACTTTTGATTTTAGGGACCCCAGTTAAGACTGCTGGCTAACCACGGAGACCATCCCAAAGGAGTTGCACTGCGTCCTTTGATTCCAGGGACCGTAGAAACGTCTCTTCTTTAACGTGTACCTTCAAAGGCCTTTTATTCCTTTGTGGCAATGTTAGGTTGGTTAAAAAAAAAAAAGACCGTGCTTACACTGGGGAAATATAGCGTCCTTACACTGGGGAAATATAACAATGGTGCAGAGACAAAAACACACTTGAGTGGTTAAGCTCTTTGGACAGCTGGCCACAAAGAGTTGCCTTATAATAAAAAAAACAATGCCCTGATAGTCTAAAAATATATTTTTGTGTTCCCTATCTTATGGTAATTGAATGAATGTCAGTTCACCAAAGCAAATAAGATTATATAGGGCAACAGTGGTTAGCTATGACATTATAATGCCAGAAAACCATAAATCATTAGGTCCATCGTCAGGGCTCAGTGTCGGTCTGAATTTTTCTGTGGGACATACAGCGGGACATAAATTGCCACATGAATGCTCACGATGTTTGCTAATGTGCTCCATTAGAGGAAGACAAACAATTCTCTCTTTGACTAAAGAGGCCAGATTGAGACGGTTGGGTTGTGTGCGGAGGAGGGACAATGGCTATATTCGTAAAAGGATGCTGGAAATGGAGCTGCCAGCTAGAAGGACGGATGAAGACCCAAGAAGAGATTTATGGAGAATTTGAAAATATAGTAGCTGGAGTTACAGCAGAAGAAATATGGTGTGATGCAGAAGGATGGTACAAACAGATAATACGCTTTAAATAATTCATAATATTGAAACAAACATTTAACAAAGATATATCATTCAACTGGGAAAAAAAGTCATTTGAATTGAGAGTCTTTCCTTTGTTTTAATTCCATATTTCTTGGTACGAATCTTTCTCCAAGAGGAAGAAAAATAGAAGGTGCTTGAAAGAAAGTTCAACATTTTATCTCACCAATGTATAATGTACAATGTTGACTCCCCAAAACGGACTTTTGCATTTCTCACATTAACTGTATATCCCAGGTGCAATACAAACAGTGGCGTACAAGTTTTACAACTATTTTTAAAGGTTTCATGCTATTTCCTCCCATTGCTGAATCATCACACCAACCATGAATTTGCTGAACACATCCCATAAATCTAGCCACAAAAACACATTTGTCTGTCGCCATATACTGTGTAAAAATACATAAAGCATCTTTACAGGGCTAATTTCATGTTGACTAAGTGAAAGACCGTGACAAATGTGTGAATCGCAACATTTGCCAACAGGACCATATGTGCTCTTCTTTTCTGTCACAATAAGGATGCAGAATGAAGAAGACAGCAAGCATGGATTGGATTTACATAGCGCCACAGCCGAGTCACAGTGAGTGTTCAACTTTCAATTACAACAGCCCAGTGTGGGTTGTTGGGGCTCGTACATCAATCGACTTCTTTCACCGCGTAACTGTGATAGATTGTTAGGTCAATGTGTAGTGGCAGCGTGCATCTCACAAGGGCAGTTCTTTGAGCAAGCAGTAAACAAAAAAATAATATAAAATTTGAAGCCAGAGTGAAAATTGATCATGAAAGACCTGGATGGCTGCAACTCTCTAGTCTAGATTAATCGACAACTAATTGTTTATCAAATTAATCGATCATTATTGATTTAATCAATTAACTGTGCAGAGACATTGTTTTATTTGAAACTGCCCATATACTTTGAATTTCAGTCCCTGAACGCTCTATTTCTGTAGTCCACAATGAAAGCAGATTGTTATTTTGTGTTGGATCAAAATAAAACATTTGCAACATCTGGTTTTATTTGGCAAACAATGATCAGAGTTTTTGTATATTTCTTTACACATAATCCCAACTAGTAACATAATCTGAATTAAATTTATGTCTGCTTTTTGTTGTTTTTACAGCTCTAGTTGATTGTTTTGGTTGATGGTCACTTCAAATGACAAAATTTACCTGTGGCAATATTTTTTTCCCTCAAATTCAGTCAATGTAAATGAATTTCCATTCAGATTGGCATTAAGAAAGAAACTTTATCCCTTTCTCCTCTGCTTGGTGGGGGCTTCTCTGTTCTGGTCTTTTTTTTTGGACAGGTCTTAACTGTCATATTAGTTTTGTTACCCTGCTTGCGTGCAACTAAATTCCATTTTATTTTCATTATTAGGTTTGACGAAAACCCGTACATATTAAGTGGTGACAAAAACAGATCTGAATTTAAAGGAACTAAAATAATGGCGAGTGAAACGCCAACGTTTGAAAACAGCTCTCAAAATGGTTGTCATTGTCAACACTCAACAAGTAGGTTACAATGGATTTAAAATGTCTGCACAGCCCAGTTCTAAAGCAAGGGTGTATGAAATGCATATTTACAGGCTGTCACATTGATTTATGAATGGTGGAACACAGATCTTTTGTTGCTTGTGTGCACTTTAAGATTATGATCTAAAAAACGCTTCTCGGGCTACATGCACATTTACTGTGACCAGGGATGTGCATTATTCACATAACTCAAATTCTCGACCCAAATATACGCAGCGTAACTTCCTAAAAATACACTTCTGCATCGACTACCAGTAGAAAGTTTGAACATGGTTTCAATAACTTGACAAAAAGTGTACAGACTTTTGACTGGTAGTGCAAAGCCCTATAGACAAGTATTTAAGTAGCATGCTTGTGGTACAAGCCCAGCATGCAACAACAGAGTTTTCATTAATTTTCATCGCCTGGATTTCTGAAGATTTAAAGAGAGCCTATTTTGCACATTCACGGTCATACAAAATAAGAAAGAAAATGCTCCACAATACAATTAAGTCCTCGACAAAAAATTCACACTCGGTTTTCTCTACCCGTCCAAGGCTTTTGTAATGTTTACCTCTTTTGTAAGGCAGTCTATATTCACTACTGGGAAAGGAGAGGCTCAGCTATCCCATTCTACCTTGCAATAGCAGAGTGTGGAAAGCACCCAATGCAACCATGAATGCCCCTAACCCCCATTACACCAGTAAAGGATGTGACACCTCAGACACCCCATGTAGCTCCCTGCCATGAAATCTGCTTGTCTGCTAGGTTTGCAGGCCAAGAATATCCCACCATGCAGACACACTTATCATTTCCCTTCCCCCTCCTGTTGCTGAGGATTTCCAATTCCCCATGCATGATCATTTGCATCTCATTATCTAGGGAAAACTAACACTTTATGTGGCTGTGTGTCTGGTTTACAGAGACTCATTTATGTGCTAATAAGCAAATTGCTCATGGATGCTCAGTGTACAGCCATGCCTGTCTGTGTCAATGGGGGTTAAAGAACCTGCTGGACCTATAATCACAATACAGATGCCTTATCCTGACTAAAAAAGATCAATCATTCACCTGGGGATACGCTTTGTATTTTCATAGGAGCTATTGTGCAACTGTGACACAGCACTGCGAGTATTAATTAAACATAGAGCCAAAACAACATACTAGAATTAACGACACAGACATGCATACAATTACAGAAGGTGCTACAGGCATACGTACAATAAGCGGCAAGAATAACAGGAAAGCATGGTTGTCTGTGTTAAAATATTGTGTCATATGCACTTCCACCAATGTGGGTTGGTAAAGCACGTTAAGCAATGCATTTTGTGGTTGCCGCAAGCAAACTAGCACACCAGGTTTTACTCTCGACAATAGAGAAAAAAAATAAATCCGAATGGCGTGTCGGAGAGATAATCTATCCTATGCACAAATTATGACACCCGACCAGCTTCCGGGAACTGTCCTTTTGTTGACAGAGGTCATCGTGTCATTCGGGATTCGACCTGACAAGCACAGCAAATCACCGCGACGGCGCTAAGTGTCAAGAAGAAGTGGGTTTGTTTGCTTATTATAGAGCTAGAGCGAGCTAGGTGGGAGGGAAATTAAGAGGACTGACTGATGGGGAAATAGTGAGTGGTAGTGACTGGGAGTAAAAGTCCAAATAGCATCCAACCAAAAGCATCAACCAAGATGATTCCAAAACTCACTGATAGTTTCAGAAGTGGTGAAAGGGAAATGGCATCTCTACCGTGAGGTAGTGAAGTGGCACAGTGAGATCGCCTTGCTAATACCTTAAGATGTGCCGCAGACTTCTTGGCGGCAGTCAGTAGCTATGTGCTTAAGCACGGGGGCCATAGATTTCATTGTCACGATGCAGTCGGGAGCTCTATGTTCCATTTCCTGTGATGTATTAACTACAAATCTCCTCAAATACTCTTCCAACCTTACTTTAAAGCACCAGATGCCAAGACAAAACGGGACTGCTCATTTGCTTCTGCCGAGATTTCTTTGTCTCCAGTGATACACTGATAGCACAGACCCCTGTGCAAGTCTCTGGGGGCAAGCGGAATGGTAAAAAAAAACCAATGGGACTATTCTGCAATCTCAGCGGAGAGCCTAATTACTCTACAAGAGTGTCAAGTCATTTGAATGCTTCTGATGGAGCAGTAAGAGTGTTAAGTCATTCAAATGCTCCTGATAGAGCAGTAATGGCCATCATCATGGTCTTTCGCGTGCCAAAATATTATGTTGGTGTCATAGTTTGACGAGTAGTCTAAAATCAATAGTGATGCAAGCACAGATGAGCAGACTGGTTTCTGGAGATCGCTACTGCTCTTAAGTGTTATGGCACCCCTTTGCACAGTCAATTAACCAGATTCATTAAGCAGTTGATAAGTTTCACTCAGAATCAATTTGGTTCGGATCTCTCGTTCTGTTTGAAGCCAAATAAAACCCACGCATGAAAACCTGACACTAATCACATGTATATAAATGTTATGCTTTAGTTGGACATTTCATGGTGGAAGGCAAACCATTCAGTCTCATATTTCCTAGAACAATTCCTAGTAGTCAAATGCTTTCCGTCCAAACGTCTGGTTGATAATTTACTGTTACCGTTATTTAATACATTTGAAATTGAGTTTTGAAATTGAGTATAAGAAAACAGTTTAATATAAGTAACATTATGTACAATACAATGTCTGAGAAATTACAAGCTAATGCAATATCACCAAGATTTGTAGTGTCACATTACAGCAAATGCGGATTGAATACTAGCTCAATCGCTTTAGGCCAGGGGTCCCCAAACTTTTTCCTGTGAGGGCCACATAACCTTTCCCTTCTCTGATGGCGGGCCGGTGGCAGTTTGTAACAGAAAAAGTGTGACAATCGTAGGGGAGCTTAAAAAAATTATTGTTCTCCAGAAAGCCACACATAACCAAATAACGGTTATTTAATAACCCTTTCCAGGTTCTTTACAGAAAAAAAGTCAGGAAACAAATAATAACACTATTAATGAAATAAATAATAACTAAACCCTCTCTGAGTTCTTCACAGAAAAAACAGGAAATAAATAACTAAATAACTCTCTCTGGGTTCTTCATAGAAAAAAAAACATGGAACATTAACTTTCTGTTGTGCCATGCACAATCTTAACAGATAAAAGTTCAGCTCAGTTGTCAGAGCAGAACCTCTCTGACACATATGAGCAGTTCTTGTGTTCCTTCCTTATAATCCTTTTGTAGGTTCCAGTAGGCTTGTAGACACTGCTGTCTTTTTTGTTAAAGTTTGATAGTGCGTCATAGTCTGGAGTAAAATTTGTTGTGGCAATTCTTAGGCGAGATCCGAGGTGTTGGTCCGTTTACCTCGATCTGTGACGGGTAGATGTTGACGTTCATGTGGCTGAACGTCACGTCGCGTACGTCGAGCCAAATTGGCAACTCTTTTAAACGCTCGGCACTGTGTTCACCCTGCTTTACTTGGGCGACATTTTAACGGAAGGATTCCAGGGGAAGGTTTGTGGGTGGCTTTAGCGCAAAACTGCATCTGAAAGCTCAGCGCGCAAATTACAAGAATGCTGTCGTCACAGCCCACGCTCTAAATTCGGGACTGATACAAATAGAGCGCGAGTGCGCCATGTCCGTACACACACTTGTGAGTGTGCACCGAGCTTTCTGACACGGCTTCCGGTAGTAAATGCGCAGGCGAGCGCTTCCCCATCTACTGGGGAAACGCAGTCATTGCAGGCAAAATGAGCAAAAAAAAAAAAAAAAAGTTTAATAATACAATTTATTCAGGGTTGGCGGGCCGGATTAAACGGTCCCGCGGGCCGTATCCGGCCCGCGGGCCGTAGTTTGGTGACCCCTGCTTTAGGCCATATTACTTTGTCATGGCTTAGAACAATCCTTTTTGAGGATTAAGTCAAGGCCAAATACCATGGCCTTTGAGAGCTGAGCTTCTCACTACTAAGGATGAACTGACTCCACTGAGGTCACATATAAACAGCAGCAGATGAAAGCCAATGGAATCTTTCTGAACCTTTCCTCCCACACTGACCTAATAGCATATGGACTCATCTTTGCAAGCAACAGGACAGACGACCAGGCTGATTGATTGTAAGCCATGTAAGCCACTTTCACTTTCTGCCGTGCCAAGTCCTGTTTTCCTTGAATAATGAAGTAACAGAGTCGCCTCAATAGCCCTTCCCCAGTAGTGTCCAGTATTTGAACTTTACATCACTGACGTAAGTAACACATTATAAGTAAGTAACACATTTTAAACTCTGGTTAAAGATGGGTTGTTTGGTTGTTCAACCGGAATTTCTGTGACCAATTTAAAGGCGTTAGATAATAAGAAGCCGGGCTGTTTACTGATTAGGAAACGGGGAGGTTCGCGGAAGCACCTCATCCACACAGTCACTCATTAGTCAACGATCGTGGCTGGACACAGGAGTAGAATAGTAGGCTAATTATTCTCTCTTCATCCAATCCACATAGCATCAAAATGACTTAATCAATCCGCCAGATATTATTATCCGCGTCTTGCTTCTCTTTTTTTAAAATATCAACAACCTTCATTGTGTGTAGACCCTTTGACCGCCTAAAAACATGCCTTTCTAAAAAAACAATACTTTCTATACCACACGCTTTCAGGATTAACACAATACCCAAATTCTAGACCCCAACATCTGCGTAAGATTGAAATTTAGGTGTACTATGTTCTATTTGCAGACATTACATGACCAAACCAAGAAAACGTGCGATGCAACGGTCATTACTTGAGCCCGTAGGCGTTGTCAAAACAATCAAAACAATATAAATTAATTAGCTGCTTAATATTTAATGGCACAGCCTCACAACACAGACAGTCATCAAGTATTTAAGAATTTGGTTAAAAAAAAAAAAGACCTTTCCTTCTCTCTTATCAACATCATCCTACATTCTTTTATGAATAGCAAACACCGCATCCCTTATACTCTTTGTGACAAAGGCAGTAGACGACGAAGCAATGGGCATCCTATTTTCTGGCAACATATGACAGCAGACTTTGGAGCTTCAAGATGAAGACATCATTTTAATATGGTTTTGTTGGAAGGAGCAATTAGGTTTTGCAGCTTGAGGCTAATCAAATCCAAGAACATCTCCTCCATTCCTTCCGTGACACTCTCCTTCTCCTCTCTTCTATTGGAAAGCACAGAGCAGGCAGGCGGTGACAACATGCTACGTTAGTTGCCACGTTAATTTTGAGCAGGTCCATGTTGAGAGTAGAGCAATATCTTTGTATGTGCAATATTAATTTTTGCGCTATGGGATTTGTATCAGGTGCTGTGTGCAACCAGTAAAGTTCATGATTATTTTTTAGGAGGATCTGCCACTAAAATAGTGTAATAAAAGTGTTTGTACTTCCTAAAAACAAAATGTCAAACATATAGAGACTGGGCTTGTGTTGACTTGAAAATGGTGTTTCAATAAATTTGTTTGAGGACTTCTGTCAAAACTGTTGCAATATCTGTATTGCACCTCGAGTTTTTATTCGTCAGTAGAATTGAATAAGATATAAATTCCCATAAATTGTGGGTGACTTGCTTGAATTTGGCTTTCAACTCGAGTAGCTGGGGCTTGTTTCTGAATGAAATAAGATATTGACCAGGAATTTGCACAAATAATCCCATCAATAAATCAAACAGTCATTACTTTCTGAATTATGTTATCAGATAGACTGTGATCACATTTCCAGATAAACCCAATTCTGCTTGCTGGGGGCAAAACAGAGATGAAGACACAAAGGTGAGAGTGGGAAGAGAAATCAGATGTTTTATATAAACTCATGTGAGAAAAGACATCCCCAGTGTGAGGAAGCATCTTCTACAGTGTCAATACTTTATATCCATTTGATTATCTGTCCCGTAGTGTGCGGTACGTGTTACCGCCCCACATCTATGTGTATTGCCGCCACTAGTCAAAATCCCACCAATAACCCCCTCCCCACCATTACATACACTCACTCATGTTGAATTCCTAAGCGGGAGAGTCTGTCTGCCCTGCACCAAGGGAGTGAATTATTTATCATGGACTCTTTGCAACGTGTCAGCAGCTCCGCAGGATGAAATGATATTAATGGAGCCCCATGGGCAAAGATGGGTAAGACGGAGGGAACGATAGAATTAGGGGGTAAAGATGGTGGAAGGAGGGGTGAAAGCTGGAAAACCCACATGTATATTTTTCTATCACATCAATCGTGTCTTATTGTGAAGGAGAATGGTTGAGACTGAGCGAGAAGTGAAAGCAAAGCATAGCTTGGGCCAAAATGCCCGCAAGGAAGTATTCCACATCACAGAGCACGGGGCAACAGAAGAGTAAAAGGGGTGGTGCGATGGGATACCTGAGAGCTAGCACCTGGGCTACTAGCTAAGGATTTGAAAAGGCTGTTTTGTTGCTTACGCCTATCCATTCTTTGCCCCCAGCTCTGGGTGAATATTTAACCCCATCCATCCATTTTCTATTTCCTATCTTGCTCAAGCTCAAAGGTGAGATAGTGCCTATCCGGGCGGACTTTGGGCAGAAAGCGGTCTACATTTAGGATGCTTGCCAGCAAATACAATTCGGCTTACTAGATCAAAGCGGGAAGCAAAATTAATAAAATTTTCATTCTACAAGTGGCAGTTTGATATTAATTTCAATGTGTTGCCATTTTTGACGAAGAGCAAAGAGAGATGGGTTGCAGACAGAGCCCAAGGGAGTAACAATACAAATGTGTTTGTGCTATCAGTAAGTACACAGTTTAAGTAACAAATTAAAAAAATACATTAAACAAGAAATTTGCATCAACCAACAAGCAGCACTTCCTATGCCTCTCGGATTCGGCTGGGGGGGGGGGGGGTATTTTAAATAAACAATGGATTATGGCTAATTGATTCTAAAAAGATTTGTTTGTGAAGGCCCTAATTTGAAATGAAATCCATTCATCCATCCACCAATCCATGCTTTCAAACCTCCAATTTTAGACGTATTAGTCTAATCTCAACTACTTTGTTTTACTCATGCGTGTCTATTTCAGGACTCTGATTTCCAGCCAAAAGGACCACCATTAATTACAATGACCTGCCGGACAAACCTGAAAAGCTCGACTGAGCATTTTGGACTGCTTATGAACTGTGAATAAACTGCTGCTAAAACTCTCCGCCCAGGGTTTTATGGCTGTGCCCCACGTTGGGCGCCAGATGCGACATCTTGCATGTTGTCAGCGGGTTCAGTTCAGCAGTCACACCCACTGAGCCCAGAAAGTCTCTACCTCTCTGTCTTGAGTTCACATCTCTGCCGACTAGCCTTGTGCTGCTGACTTAAGGAGAACATTGATGACATATAATAAATGCGTCATTTGACTAGGTCTGCACAATCTGGTTGTGCCAAAACAAAATTATGAAGGAATCCTCGTTTTTCATGGAGCAAATTAAGCATGCTCAACATGTCTTAACTAATTAATTGTAACTAGCTTAGATAATGCCAATATGCATATTGCATCGAGCAATATCGCAATATTGAATTTTTTATGCATATATTTTGCATCGCTAATATCAACGCACTTGGTGATAGGTCTGGGTGATTATGTGTGCATGAAACACGCTACATAAATACTAAAGCTGCCCGTCTTGTCTTGCCTGCATTTCCTTGCCATACCTCGTCTCTATCCATCGCCTCCTCCTCCCTTTCGAGCAGCAGATCAATCAGCACAACCCTGCACACACTCAACCCTACAGAGTGAAGCGCAAGGAATGGTGAATGGAGATTTGTCTCCATCATTAGATGGAAGCGAGTGGGTAGAGACTACACCTGTGTGTGGTGCGGTCTGAGCATGAAAAGATGGCAATGAAACATCTGTGGGAGTAATGGGATTTGGTTGATGACAAAAGTAATTGATGGTATGGCGCCAGCAGGCTCTCCTAAGGCTGCTTCCTGCATGTGCACGTACGTTTCGGTGTTTTAAAAGCGAGATGGTTTAAGTGGGTGTGACACAGAATATACATGGATACTTGTGAGGAGTTGGGTCACGACTACACCTCTGGGATACGTCAGCCCCAATGAATATTCTGAAGCCCACTGCCAAACGTAACCATCAAGTGTTCTATGTGTTGTTATTTTCTCGACCGCAACAAGGGCATCTGTGTTCCATGCGTTTGCATTTTCATTTGCCCTCAGTATTGCTTTTTATATCTGAGTATGTATGCACATTTAGACATGCAAGATGGAGAGGAGTTATCTGCTTGAGAAGGAAGGAGGGAGATTGGTCTACCGGCACTTCAAAGTGGCTGTGGCTGCATGAATGGTTGGCAGACTGAGAATCCCCAATGGGTGAGCAGACCTCAGATTTGATTATCAAGCCAATAAACTGAGGTGCGTTTTCGCAAGGTGAACAGCGTTTAAAACTTGATTAGACCCGTGATTATTTAAGCATGGACAAAAAAGACAGCAATCAGAGAGGTTGTCCTCTAGCGAAAGAATATAAAAAGAAGCTCTTGCAATCGTAATAATCTGTCAGTGTCGTATTTATGCTATTTACATAGCGCTATTCTAAATGAAAACTGTTTGACCATCGATCCCTTTTGTACCATTCAGCATTAATCTGTGTTCTATTATCTGTTCGGCTTTGCAGCAACGTGGACGTATATCTTGCCACAGTGACATCTACTCTCAGAGAATGTGTGTCTATTTCAGGACTCTGATTTCCAGCCAAAAGGACCACCATTAATTACAATAGAATGGTCCTCTAATGGTCCCCTGTACTGCTATCCAACCCCTAACCCCCGCCGCACACTCCCTGTCCTGGGTCTCCATGGCAACCTGTTGGCTGAGTGTCGAGGGGCCTTTTAAAGGGATGACGTATGATAATTGGAAGGCGGATCTGACCTCTGTGCTTCCTGCATCACTTGACTAGGTGCTGTGCTGATTAATGGACACTATTTCTGACCTTACTGACAATTTCAGGGAGGGATGAATGCCCGTGTCCTGACGGACTACTGTATGTGGAAGGAAAGCTTGAGAGCGGTGGGCCGGCTTGTGTAAACATGCTGCAAATTATTGCACAAATGTCTTTCAACGGTCCGAGTGGCAACACGGCGCATACTTGCAAGGTCAGGTAGGACACAACAGTTCCTGTAATCATAGTAAAGAAACTATTCAAACACTGTTCTTTGTAGAATAACTTATGTGTTGACATAGTTCTTGTTGCAATAATACATGAGACCACCTCACAATCACCTGATAAAGAGAGTAACTAAAAAATAACGCTAAAAAAAAGGCCTTACTGTAGCTTCAGATTCTCCCTTTAAATAATGCCAATGAGTAAATATGACAAATTGTGTTGTTTCACTTGTCAAAAAGAACAAAAGACAATGTTAACATATCAGTTTCATCAAACATTTATGCATGCTCCTCCTTATCTCATCATTTAGAACAAATACAGTTGAATGGGCACAGCTGCCCCCATAAAAAATGATAAGTCTTGCTCGTATCCCCTGACAACATCTGTGAGCATATGACATGTAAAGAATTCAATATGAATGTAAATTAAGCTCAAAGGGCGTGTGGACTGGAAGACAAACAAAGGCAAGGCACAAGATATCCTCCTGGGTATGTTTACTTGAAGCCAATTCATCATCACAAAATTCTACACTTCTATTTGTCAAGTTAAACGCAGGCTGAGCGTCTGTAACATAACACATAAGCTAACATTTATCCGAGACGAGATGATGCTAGGAGACGTAAATATCTCATTCCTATTTGAAAAGACGTTTTGCCCGCAAGGTCAAACATCTCGAACTCACCTCCTGAATACAAGTATATGATACTGCAGATATAAATGATATCAGATCGCACGCTCAAACTTTTCAGCTCGACATTTTTGAGAGGTACAGAAGGTATATGCCAGCACTAAGAATATACTGTGTCTTCGGGTTTGATGAATCTTTCCCGCTTTTCCATTCACACACCACCTCAATAGTCACCACTTCTTTTCCTTTTTAAACCCTGTGCCCTTTTCTCCATATTAATTAGCATTGCTAGAATCAATAGGATGACACAAAGACAGATAGCCTCGGGTAGGGTGGGAGGACATTTCCGTGAGGAATAGCAAACAAATTCCATTGGATGTTTCTCCCAACTTTTAAAAGCTGAAACCGACCACTTCATTGTCCGCTTTTAATTTCATCTTTTGTCTGAAATTGGCATAATTCAGCAGACAGGTGTTGCTTCCACTGCAAGACTGTGAATCCCTGTTAAAAAAAAGGTTCTCCATTTTTAATCACGTTAGATATTTGCATTTTCTCCATAAAGATATGCTCGTGTTCAATCAAATGTGAGCCCTGTGAACATTAAGTCATATACTTTGCGGCCATCACTTCTGTTGATGCTACTGAGCAGTAGCTTTAAAGCCTTGTAGATTAATGAGCTCATAGATATACCGTAGCAGATGACATCGACAGTTTAAGAGTAGATAAACCTAATCCTGCAGGAGAGGACAGCAAATATTTCTCCTCTCGGAGTGTGGAAAACCTGCCCTTGATTTGTCAACTGATATTTGTCACTGAATGATTTTCTTGCTTTACTCTTTGTTTGACTGTGAAAAGCTATGAGTGAGACATCCAAACCAAACTGAGTTGTAAACCTGATGAGAATGTGTTTGATGGCAACTAAAATACCTGGCAGTATTATACTCAATCCGCTGTATTAATTCCACTGTTTGGATTCGGTCAACAACAGGGCTGACAATCCTTCGCCGCCCCATAGTTCGATTATGATTCAAAGGCTCACAATTTGATTCAATTACGGGTTAACCCTCAAAAAATTTATTACCGTCTGACTATAGTTACTACTTTTCAAACAATAGGTGGAATTCTCTTAATGGCTTCAATATCATCAACAGAAAGCATAAACATCAGTTTGTATCGTTTGTAACATCAGACTATATTGACCCAAATACGAAACAGTAAGAAGTGTGCTTGAGGATAGCGCTACAACAAATCAATAATACTGATCAAAATTGACATTTAAAGGTCTTGGCAATTAATTTCATTATCGATTCATTGTGTCATTGCGTGACTCACGTGCTGCGTTGCGCTCTTATTACGTCACATCACTCATATTACGTCACACGGCACGAGGCAAAAGCGTGGATCATAACAGAGGCCTAGCAACGGTAAGTCACGATCTCGACTGCACTTGTTACTTTTCTTTTTTTGTCCATGAGTGGATGTTTTCACTTTTGCGAACATGTCGGCAAAAAAGAAGTGAAATGTTATTTGTAAATGTAAAACTATTGATTAAACAACAAACGTCCGCTACATAAATGCTATCTTACGTAAAACTCAGACATGTTGATCAAAATTAGATCCGATTTTATGGTAAATTAACCTTCAAACAAGTCACACATAGATCATCTGTAATGTCAATTTACCAGTCAATCAATGATGTCATAGATCGGATCATCACACAATTTTGTTCACACTTGGGACATTCCCTACTGCCATCGCGTATGCGTGAGCTGGAAAGCTAATCCATCCAACTTAAACACGACGTGGTGAAAACATAAGGATTTATACTTCCGAGTCAAACCATGACGCCCTGAAGTGAATCCAACTGCTTGGTCGAAATGCTGCTCAAGTAAGTGTCCTCGCAGGCAAGTTCATCCATCATGCTCATCCATTAAGTTATTTTTTTTTTCCATCTTTCACTTATGGTGGGAGGATTACTACTGCATTAGTGCATTTCAAACGCAAAATGTACAGGTTTATGACTTTAGCCACAACCAACTCATACACGTGTTCATAAATGTCACATGTCAACTTTCTCACCACATTACATAACTACAAATATGGATTAATTAATAAATGTGTTGGGTCGCACATTACACTTCTCACTGGAATGAGGCCAGAACTTAAACTTGTGTTGACAGGATCCTTATGAATGATAAATCATAATAATAAAGATTAAACAGCTCGTAAATATTGCTGCTCTCTATAAAAGTGACTGATGTTTGCATTTAAGGATTGTGCACAATACTTAAGATACTTTGTTTTTCTTACGCTGGTAGATTCCTGAGTGTTAGTTATGAAGAACACATCAAGTGTAATATGTAAACATTGTCTTAATATTGATTGTGTTGTTATATCAGAAAAAAACTCCTTAATAGGCCGATCACATTTCTACACGTGCTGATCATTCATGGAGTCATGGCACTATTTTACCATGATTAGGCTCATATCATGGACAAAATGTCCTATTGTAAGTTACTCTGATTCCCCAACTGAGATTGCAGTGTAAGACATTAAAGAGGCTTGTCTCTGATCAAATGAGGGCTGCAAAGTTAAAGTGACAATCAAACAGAGAATGACATGAATAAAACACGACTTTTCCCACTTTGTACGGAGAAGGCAATCAACAATAGCTTGTAGACATCTTTTAATTCTCACAAGCTCCTCTGAACTTGTCATTCATTTGTTACCGTTCGCAGGTTTGTGTCAGGGGAAACAAAACAAGCTCAAGTCCTCATCGAAACACAGATAATAACGGCAACAAAACATTGACACCAACACATAACTATTCAACAACGCTTCTTTTGACGACAGGTGCATCCGCCAGTGCGATGGTGACTATTTGGGAGGGTGTGGACTAAACTATAATGATATATGCACGCCTGCCATGGCTCCTGGCAAGCAGTCTCACAGCTGAAAGTATGCATTCGTGTGTACGTGTCTGGGGGGAGGGACGAACAGGGTTTGGCACAACAGGATGAAGGTAGGTGGGTGTGTAGGACGCCTACAGGGGCAATGCTGGGGGGAGGGCAAAATAGGGAGCAAACGCGCCAGAGCGCTGTATACATTATTAATGGGAATTTGGTGTGCGGAGAAAGAGATCTAATGTGGCCGCCAAGGTTGTAGTGCGTGTGTAATCGACAAAGACAGATCCTCTGGCCCTGTCTTTTAAATCTTTCCCATTCTTGGTTGTGCTATTCTCACAAAAACATACTGCCATTCTATCTCAACAACAAGATTATACACACATGCACAACAGGTTATCCAAAAGTTGTTAACACAAAGCAATGCTAAGTAGTTGATGAGGGGATTAGTAAAAGGTATCATATTGTAAGTGGTGCTCTGCTGTTTAAGAAAACAGTACATTTTAGATAATTATGTACGTCAAGGAAATGTAATGTTTTCCTTGTTCCAAAGATGAATAACTACAATTGTCCACAATACACATACCAAAAACACACCCTTGTAATGAGCCAATAAACACTGCATTTGAACATTTGTAGGTCATTTTGAATAGCAGCTAAGAACAAGGTGTGGAAATTGTTCTTTTATATTCTATCGCCAAGCGTGACTTTACATCGTCTCTCCCTGAGAGCATGTGCAGGATTATTCTTATTCTGTTCCACTAAAACATGGCTGCTCTGGGATTTGTTTTTAAGAAGAAATGAACTGATCAGTCCCATCGCAATTGGGTTTGCCATTAATAAAGAACTATTGAAACCTATGGGGGGGGGGGGGGGGGGGTTATGATACATTACATACTTGAAACTAATATCTGGGGAAGTAGATATAATAAGAGGAAACCTCTGGCCCAATAGCGGTGAGGGTGCTCCAAATAACCACGCCACCATGACTAATCTAATACAATTACACACAGAGGTGTTGGCGGGGTTGACAGAGAATGATGAAGCCAACATCGAACACGGTGTTGATATATGGAAAGCAGGGAGCAGCTGACCAGGGTAGCAGCGAGGAGAGGGAGCTTGTTATTGATTGCCCGACCAATGTTCTCATTGTACGGAGAGACGGAACGGCAGGGTTCGACCCTCAGGCTTTAAGTCTCATGCACCGTGAGAAAACTCCAACTAGCCTCCAATGAGCTACGCATTGGTCACGCTGTATTTTTGATTGACACCCACAAGTAGCTACTACAACCAAGATCCACTTGGTCCCATCCCCCTTCCATAAACACAACAATGCATCTCGGGCTGATTGATATTCAAAAGCCAGCCCCAGTGCCACAGGCAGGAAAGGCAATGGGCAAGGGTAAGGGTGTGTGTGTGGGGTGGGGTCTGCTGTGGTTCGCTAGGGTCCTATAAAAACAGACGCTAAATCACTTAACAAGCACTAAATTAGTTGTCTGTGAATCTGCTGGGACACCGGCTAGGAAAGCTCACACTGTCTACACAGTGTGAATCGGTGCTGCCTAGTTGGTTGTAACTATAAATATATCACTAGAGGCTAAATGGAGTGCAACAAAAGGGAAGACATCCAATATTGGATTTCATCCCCCCCCCCCCCCCTCCTATACAACAATGCAAATAAGTAACGACAAGGATGCATCAGACACCATTAGAGACAAGAATGCTATAACGGAAAATTTATGGCCAACCTGACAGAACAAACCACAATTCTGTAGGACTGTTCTGCCTCTCACCAGTAGAACAACTAAAACCAATTTATCGGGAACGAGGGGATGAGCATTTGACAATTGAAACGATGCTGTGTGTGCATCTCATTTTGCCTACGGAGTCTTCCCATCAGGATTTATCACCACCTCTGATCTCATAATTTCATTTTCAGATGCTAGTAAATCCCAGGTAACGCAGACGCTCTGTTTGTTACAGGGAAGAAAGTAAACCCAGTCAGATTGGATTTCTGGAATTAATCTGAGAAAATCTGCAGCGCTAACCTGATTAGTTCCGGCTTAATCTGGGAGCCAACCAAAGAGCAATTACAATAAGTACCGAATTTGGGCATAACAATCTGAACCAACAATTAAACAGCTATTCTGAAAGCAGTTCAAGTGAAGCTTATGTCAAGAAAATCTTGTGAAGAAGTGAAAAGTCGAGTCAAACACTACTGTAAAACGCAAATTGAATTTTACCCGCAAAGGAAAGGATTGGCAGTAGACATGGCCTAAATCCCAACTACATTCCAAATCATCATAGACTGCGGACCAGCTCAAAAACGCTTATGGTCTCTTCTCAAGGACAAAACAATTTTACCCCGGAGGGCTTCTCGGGTGACAACTTAAGTAACACGGTCTGGCTGCAAGTCACGCATGCATTCCACACAAAAAAATGAGGATGTCGCTGCCAAGAATGGTTAGCTAGAAAAGATTCTGTAGTTTGCTCCCCATCGGTGACTTCACTCTTTTCAAAGCCAATTTATGAACCATGCAGAGGGACTGCAATGCGTGCTAACACAGTGATTGCCAAAAGCACAAAAACATACGTGGGCAGTTCTTCATTTGCTGTTTCTCAAACCTATTTCAGAAGTACCTTGGAACCTTTTGAAACCAAAACAGCCCAATTCAGTCGAGTCGTTTAAAAGAACGAGGAAGCTTCTGGATGCTCCTGTGCAAGTACAGTTCATATCCTGATGTTATTTTAACAAGTGCAACTAGGCTCATTCACAAGTGGAAGAAATGAATGGAGGCCTCAGCACTATTTACCCAGCAGGAAGAGACACGAGTCCCAGGCTTCCTAATGGTTTCCCGCATTTCACTCAATTGCTTCCCCACAGGAAATTATATTGTTAGAGACTGACAAAAATAAACAAAAAACAAAGTACAAGTACTGTCTGTTTTATTACATGTGAATGCATATACTGTATTTTTTTTTACTTGGGGAGGTGTATGATTTCAATCATAATAATAATAATAATAATAATAATAATAATAATTGTAATAAAATAAATAACAATAATAGAAATAATAATTTTTATTTGTAATGCGCTTTACATTCATATTTTCTTTCATATTTTGGTTGACAAAATTTGCCAGTCAACAGTGATCACTGCATAATTCATTTTGACCCCATTCTTCATGTAACTCAATGAAAGGAAAAGTATAATTTTGATCCAAAACTAAGTGCAATTTCAGATGTGCTTAAAACTTCCACTGCTTTTTTTAAAGCCTCTTACTAAGCTATGGATGAAACAACTTCATTAATTAAACCTATGAAAACAAAGTGATAATCTCCCCCAACTCTTAAATGCCATCTTCCCAAGAGTATTCATTAAAAAGGATTGAAATGGATTTTTACAGCTTCCAAAGACACACTTCCTTCAAACCATTCATGCAAGTAAAAGTTTGGAGTTACTTTTGAGAAACACAGGTAATTAATACAGCTAAGCTTCTCTAGCCCACAATGAAACACAATGTATACATGAGACTAGTAGGAACACTAGTCTATGTGCATTCCCAAAATTCACACCAAAGCTCTATTTTAAACGCACGTTTTGTTTTCTGCGCATGCCACCCTTGGTTTTGAGCCAAGAGGGTCCATCATCACCTCTGCTTTGAAATTTACAAGGTAACATAGCCACAGGATGAAGATGGAGAGCTCAATTTAGAGCCAAGTGGCTGGCTACTTGTGGGGGCAACCAAATAATCTCAGTAAAAACTAGAGAAACACAAAAACATTTGACATAATCAGTCGAGTTGTGGTCAAGCTGTGCCATTTCTTGCATCCCCTACATTTACATACTCGAATCCATGCCGCCACTACCACCATGGTAGTTTGCGGCCAGAACGGACGGGTGCGTGACAAAGCGCTGGCCCCGAAACACTGCCCCGCAAGGCCAGGAATGCGCTGGCACTGGCGGGGGGGGGGGGTTGCGAGAAGGGTCCACTGATTCAGACATCATTGGATTAGAGCTTCATTATTGAGTCCCTTGTCAGTCTGCAACCAAAAGCACCCCACCAGCCAACAATGGCTAATAAAAACAGCACCCTTTATAACTCCCAACTACTCCTGACATCTTCTTTTGAAGGCAGATGAAAGTATTTACTTCGGGAATTAACAGTAGTGTCAAAACCAACCAAGACTATCATGCGTTCACACCTGCTTAATTAATGCTAAGCTTGTTTTTATTTAGATGAGCACTTCACGACTGTATTGCACAGCATATGGCATAAACAGATTGCAGTGCATACTATATTTCAGTCTGTTATGATGTCCGAATATAGTGCAGGTGCTCATTTTAGAGTACTCTGGGTGCTTAAGGTGTAAACATAGAGAAAGGAAATTTAAGAATGTTAAGTTAAAGTCAAGTATAAGTTGCAGTCGTCAAAAGATCCATAATAAACAAGAAAATAACTTTTAAATGTCGCTCCTAAATACAAGTTGTTTGGGGGAAATAAACTTCTGTATGAACTGGCACCACAACAGTTGGACTAATAAAGCAGAGAACTTTCAGAACAAAACTAAACCTTGAAAGTGATTTTAAACATGTAAATTCTTTCACTTTGCATCAATGTGAGTAATAAACAGTATAAAAAGGTTGTACGAGTTTTCTTTGTGGTTTATCAGTTTTGTGCTTTCACTCAAATCAAGTCTGATTTGTATTGAACCTATCAAAATATTTGTTCAAAGAGGTCAATGACGCAGCAAATCAGCACCCATCACAATCTGATTAGGAAAGTATTCTTACACACTTAATTCTGCACGGCACCATATGGTCCTGATTCTAAAAGTGAGTTAGTACAAATATAGTCCTTGAGTTGGCAGTAATCCTTGAATTAAAGAGCGGGATAAAAATCATACTAAATTGAAGGTACCCACTGCCCAGTTCTTCTCTGGGAAATAATATATATCTATTATATCTATATATGTAACCAATGTCAGTCATGGAGGTCGCGAAATAAAAGAGTAGTCCGGTCACAAGAGACAAGTTAAACTGCTGTCATCAATGTTCATCTCCCGGTGTTCTAGATGAGGCACTTCATTAAATATCAGTTGGTAGCAGGTGGCTCGACCCGACTCCATTACTGGGCCACCACAGCAGAACCTCTGCCATTGGCCCCTCCGCCCTACCCCCACTCTAAACACCTCCCTCGAGTCTCATATGACATCTGTGTCTCAGGGTCCTGTGATGGAATGCTGCTTGCCTGCTATTCCTCCGCAGGTGCTCCCTGCTAGCTGCCATCCATTTTGCAGCCATGCTGGTGCTGTTCATGAGTGACCTGCCACGGGCTGGGAGCAAGCAGGGGTGACAAAAGCAGGCGCGATCAAGCCGTGAATCCCAGTGGTTCACTGCCTATCACAAACACATCAAGCCAACTAAAAGTCCTCACCTGCAGCAGGTTCTGGCTCTGTTTTCATCTGCTTATCATTTCACCGAGCTCACCCTGCTCTTCCTCCTTCATATCAGTCACAGGAAGGTCATATCTGCATTGCAAGGACTCAAGTGACTGTTTCAGCAAAGAGGTCGCCTCTCCTAAACTCTAACAAAGACTGAAACCCAGCTGCATCGTATGAGTATTCGTAGTGGTAAGAGAGTGCTAGCGCCACTGGAACAACAGAAATTGTCCTGAGCCATTTGAATTCTGTATAATTCTCACAGCACTGTAAAGTCTTTATTCAGACTATTAAATCTGTCACATAGATGATATTCTTACCCAAAGGTCGAGGTTTCTAATCCACATTAGGAAATGAGCCCCCGAGTGAAGGGAAGGCATGTAATCTTATCTGGCCGTTATCAGCATTGTGCAAGAAAAAAAACACATGCAACCACCAAAGCCACTTCAGTTAAGTCTGACTGCATAAAAGGCACAAGCAAAATGACAAATCCACAAACTGCTCCTTCGTAATTCTGTAATCCGTACAGAAAACCCACATACCATGTCCCTTGTGGCTTGATATTTCCCTTACAAGTGAAAAGTACTTGTACTGATTCCACATTTCAAGGGGCAATTATAATTTTCTGGCCTGTCTCAACTTTTACTTCACATAAACATTTGAGCACAAAAGAAATGCCATCACGTTTCACTGTGCTGCTGTTCAACTGGGAAGAAAGACACAAAAGCAGATTCAAAAGAGAGGACCGATTGCATGACACCATGGCAGTGAAAGAAAGACGCTAATTTCACGTTTTGAGCTAGCTCTCGACCTCTGTCAGTTTTAGATGAGCTCAGAGTTGAGATGAGACTGGCTCAGTGCAGTCGGTGGAGCCAGAGCCAAGGGGTGCTCCCAACAAGCACAAAGAAACCTCTATATAACACTCCACTGCTCAAACAGTCGTTTCAGCTCCAATCTAGCCGCAGAAACAGGGGTTAATACTACTACAGCAGGAGTATAAATTAACACAGGAAATTTAGGAAACAAGTTGATGTAGGCATCAGGAATTGCTGATGCCTCTGAATCGGGTATGTCCAGCTCTGGTCTTCAAAGGTCACCGTCCTGCCTGTTTTCCATGTTTCCCTTTGGCAACACAGCCAGTTCAAATGATCGGATCGTCAGCAAGCGCTAAGATCTTGATTAAATAAGCTATGGAGGAAATACCCCAACCTCAAAGAGAACGAATTAAACAGCTTCATGAGGAATCATGATTGGCGTTCAGGAAACTTGTATTAAAAGGGGTATACTTGAAAAGTTTAAAACTCTTGGTTACAATGTGGAAATATGGTCACACTATCTTAGGCATGATTCAGTAAAGGGGAAAACAGGCTATAATTTATGTGAGTCCTGTTAAAATAAAAATAAAAATCTATGCTCTGATCTAGAAATCAAAATTCTTAACAGACCAACCAAAACCGCATGACCAGCAAATTGCTCCCGTGTTGTAATCTGTCATTTGGCCTGATTCTAAATAAAGACGTTTATAGGCAAATTCAAAAACATATAGGTTTGTGAAGACCGTTCAACCCGCTTTTTCCAAATAAAATGAGCACAAAAACTTTTGAATCTAATCTTTGCTACATGTTAACTGACACACACTGTTGCAAAAATAATCATTTCAAGTCATGGAGGGAACATCTGTTCATGCCCAGATGTGGAACATCGGTTTGTATAAAAAGTCCCAAACAGCCATCCATGTCTAGAGTTGCCAAGAGCCACAGGCCGGGCACAAGACGATGGCAGCCGGCTAGATTAAGCGGCGCCCACAATCGACTCTCTGCGACTGGGAGCCTCCACACCCTTCCAGCGCATGAAGAGCTCCTTTGACCGACCGAGCCTGAGACTCACCCTGTGTAACATAGTTGATGCTGTACTGAATGTGTTGAGCTTTTGATGGGTAGGAGATCAATTAGTCCATAAAATCACTATCTGGAATGTTGTCTGATTCTTGCACTGCATTTAGAAGCGCAAGTTAATCAACAGCTGCACTTCATCACAAAACCACCCCGTTGAGAAGACCTTTGAGAGAATTCATCACATCCTGGACGTCCTCCAAAACGACAGCAGAGAATAAATTTATATCTGAGAGCTGCAGGATGCTGGCACTCCAGCAGGTACGATGCAATCAAATGAGGGTTATTAATCAGTTAAGATGCCATAATTTGTGACCTTGGCGGCTGCCAAGACGAAGTCTCGCCACCTCACTATTCCATTAACCTTAACTGCATTTTTAGCTCCCAATGAAATGATGATCAGGGCAAGTGTTGCCAAACTACTAAGACATAAATGGTCCATGTGATCTATTTTAGATTGAACTCCTAGCATCATTGCTTACTGGAAGCACGTTGTGCTATATTAGCACTAGCTCAACTTCTTCAAGAATGCAATCGAGTATAATACCGATGCCGACACACTATGTGAAGACAAAGTTGAACAAACACGAAAGAATGTCCAAATCAAACGGACTCCTTTCCAACACAAGCAACCCACTGGATACTGACTTACTAGAGGCTTCAGGACAAAAGCATCACGTGGTGTTTATCACAGCAGCACAGAAGCTGAAGTACACGGCAATGAAAAGACAGTAAAAAAATCAAAGCCCGATTTCAAACTCCTCTTTGTGTATGCTTTGCTTGTTGGGCTACCACACGTGTCAGCCAGCTCCAAGGAAGCCTCTTCTCCCAGAAGTCATTAAGCCTCAACATTACTCAATCACAGCAGAACAAGAAAGCCTGGTACAAGCACAACAGGAGCCATGAGAATACAATTAGAAAGTAATGCAATTTAGAAAAAGGCAAAAGAGGGAAAAAAAATGTGAGACTTCCAAATAAATATATATCACATGTGCAAGAATGTAAAAAATGTTGCACTCCTCGGGTTACAATAAAGTCTGGGAGAAGTCATACTGGGAACCTCCAACAGCTTTATGGCATCTTGGCAGTGTTTGGCTTTTTTCAAGCTCCCTTGTTATGTTTGTCTGGACTTAGAAGAGCAAACAAAGAAGTCATCACCAATAGCAGCTCACCACAGCTCTTGACGTCATACAATATATAGCCAAAGAATTACAATACCATTGGCAGAAAAAACAACCTATGTCCTGTGTCCCATGTGTGCAGATACCCCTTCAGAACTACTAGACCAAGACCTGCAACAAACAAGGCTCATTTGTCCAGCTGAGTCACAGCTTCTTCTGCAAGTTTTGAGAAGTCCATTACTTCCAATGTCCAAATAAGGTCTTGGCTGAAGTTGAACATGTACAAAAGTTTTTAACAAGATTAATTTACAAGCAAATGAGTCAACACAAGTGCATTGTTGGATGAACTAAAAGTCTTTTTACTGTGCCACAATAGGCAACTGAAAGGTTAATTTGTGAAATCCCATCTAACCCCCCAACAGAAGCCCCAGCTGATGTGACGCCATCCATTCAGGAGATATTGACCTGTATTTCCCAACAATTACACACCATAGACTGTGACAGTCAGTGCAATTTATTTCAATAATTGCTGTTAATTTGACCACCCCACAAAGCCTTTCAAGCACAGACTTCATAGCTATAATAGTGGCAGTGGCATCTATGTTTCACCATGATAGCGGGGACATTCTTACTCCACCTCAAACGTCAATAGCACTGAGCAGCATCATATTCACTTTCTCTACTATGAAAGAGCCCCAAAACAAATGTCAAATGGGAAGGGGGATTCATTAGCGGGGCAAATAAATCAAACACTTGGCAAAGTACACAGTTATCCAAATCTCTAGATAGAGATCATTAGGACTTTCTGCAAACCCTAAGATTATAAATAAATAATCACCGAACAGTATACAGTGTTCCCTTGCTATCTTATGGTTCACCTTTCACAGGGTCGCAGTTTCACGGAATGTATTCGTCGGGGATAAAAAATCCCAGATATAAAAGTTTAAAAAAAAACACATCACAGATATGAATTTTACAAACATCAGTAGAATATCTTAAAGCTTTTCACTTTGAAAACTACAAAAACAAAACTGGAAATGAAGTTTTGGTAAAGCTGGGGAAGCCCATCAGTGCCAATGAAAACAACAGTTGTTTGAGAAGTCTGCAGGCCATGTTACATCGAAGGTGGTCTCTGTTATAATAAAACCTTGTGCAGTGGTGTGTAAAGGCAGAAAGGGTGGCCAAATGTTTACGCATTTCAGCAAGTTATTTGCATTGTCCGCTGGGAGACGATCAGCACACAAGTCAGTCCCAGTTGGATTACAGAGATAAGATAGGGCCTAAGTGGATTTTACACTGCCAGCAGCAATTTGTTTACAAAAGCCAAACTTTTCGTGGAATGTTACATCTTGCAGGGAAGGGCAAAGGGAGAAGGCGAAAGAATAGTAGCCACATTTCAACGGACTAGGCAGAGCAATCCATTGAACCTGTACCTGACCCAAGGGGACAAACTTGACTACAACATGGCCAACTTGAAGGTAACATCTGGTGACTATGGTTAAAAACTTCCAAGGATCCGCGTTGTGAATAAACTGATATTTTGAAGAGGAGGTGGGGTACCCCGTAATTAGTAATTTGATACTCCTTCGCTGCGTGTGGGTCCCAGTCCAATTCTCTGGAATCAATCAAACTTCCCAAAGGAACTCCCGGTCCCCCTAATCTCTTGGTTTTATTACTTTCCAGACAGTCAGCCTGTTTCACCCTACCCCCATCTACCTCTTTTGTATGTGTCTCCTACCAAACCAAGGAGGGGCTTTTTCCACACACACCCTCTCTCTCTCCCTTTTTTCTCTCCCTTTCCACCACTGCAGAGCTCCTCGTGGAGGAGAGGGTCTTTCATCATGCTTCATACGCAAGCAGTCAATCCCTTGCTTTTCTTCCTTAGGAATCAAAAAGCAAGCCTTTTGCAACACACAACCTTGGTCAAGCCCAGTAGTTATTGTCCCCCAAATAAATGCTGACTAAACAGTCAAGATGAGGTATGTGATGGACTCCAAACGGGCATTTTCTATCATTACGCTTAAAATGGCAACAGATTGCCAACAGTGACTTGAGCTCAGGCTGCAATCAATAGCTGCTCTCTGATGTCTAACAATGAAAAGAGGGGGGTAGTGACATTTCCCACAACAGAACACCACCAGTTGGACTGATGGTGAAAAGCTAATGAATTGCGAATGTGTTTATCCATCAGCTAAACGTGTATTGACACCCAGGTAATGAGATGTCTACTGGACTGATGCTGGCGCTTCCCTCTCTTAAAAGCCCCCGGATTTGCATAGAGGCCAACACATTCATGTGCACTAAATAAGTGTTTATCTTGCATTCACATTCAAAACATCAATTTTGGAGGAGGATTTGGAAGACATTGCATTCAAATGTAGAATGGAACAAGTCTACTTTTAAACTTGTCAAGATGGTGAAAGGCTCCATGACATGAACGCAATACAATCAGCTGCGATAGGAGCTTTTGGAAAACAAATTGAGAGTTGTGCGTTCCTCTCGGCATGTCACATTTCAACTTTTCACAGTCCGGGATGGCAAAACGCAATAAGATACGAAGAGACGTGTACCTTTGTCAACATGCTTGGCCGCCGTGCTCCCCGTGCACAGAAAGGTAAGACAGAAGTGGAGAGAGAGGAGCAACAGAGCTCCCCGCTCGGCCATCACTTTTCACAAATAAATGTTGGTAGACTTTCAAAAATCCCGGTTTTGAATGAAATCCTTTTCCCAAAACAAATGAAAAAAGAAAAAAAAGTTCAAATCGGCAAACCGCAAAGACGCATGCGGAGCCAGGTACTTAGAAAAGAGTCCGGGAAAAACATGAAGCTGGGAAACAGAGCGCCGCAGGTTCTGCACACTCTTTTCGCAACTTGGTCGAGGCAGAGGTCGGAAGAAAAAACACTCATCAATCCATGACTAGGGAGGCGCAGAGCAATGAAAAGCAAAGCCGGCGAGGGACGTCCAACGCGCTGACTTCTCCACTCCAGTGTCCACCGCGTGCACAAAATGAAAAAGAGCTCGTAAATGGGGAAATGATATCCAAGCAGAAAGGCAAATATTGGCCGGAGCCAGCTCGCCGCTTACGGTGGGGACGAGAGCGTGAGGGAGCAGCGTGGCGGAGTCTGGAAGAGGAGGGGAGCGGAGCGGAGGGGGGCTGGAACTCCATTGGCTCCCTGGAAAACGGGGCGTGGAGTCTCGTGGATCCTGGCGGCTTGTTCGGGAAACCACGAAAATGTGGTGAGGAGTTTTTCTTTGGAATTCAATTCAGGGAACCCTCGGTTAAGACTGTTTTTTTCTGTTTAAGTTCGTTTTGGCTATTGAAACTTAGTTGGGGGTGGTTGTTGATCTGGTTTGCTCGTTTTAATACATTTCTTAATCCTTTGTTTCAGTGTTTTCTGTAATAGTTAGTAGGCATATTTGTTTTTTTGAATAGTGAATTTGATGGCTGTGAGATTAAAGTTCACAAGTAACAAAAAAATGAGCTTAAGATATTATATATATTTTTAAAATTGTACTAGCAACTCAAAAAATTAACAAAAATCCTCAAATTGTTATATAACCTTTCACAAAATCTTAAGTGCAATAAGTCTCAACTCAAACATGCAATAAGCCCGATCACTTTGGACGTGCAATATATTTATACTTCAACCACCCCAACTGTGCAGTTGTCGCTTGCAAACTTTGTATACATATATATGTATATACAATAATACGACCAACGCGCTACGGTTGCACCTTCGGCGGTGCGGTGCAGTTGCGCGATTGGACAAAAATGTGCAAATGAAAAAATGCTTAAAAAAGGCGGGGTTTTTTTGGGGGGGCTTGGAACGGATAATTTTTTCCCCATTATTTGTAATGGGAAAATATGATTCGGAATTCGAACGATTCACTTCTCGAACAGCCTTCTGGAACGGATTATGTTCGAAAACCGAGGCTCCACTGTATATACATATATAGTTTAACATCTATCATGTTTTTTTATATACTTTATAGTTTTATTTTGCACTGTTGGGCAACTCTTATCCCATTATACTATGTATAATGACAATAAAAGGCATTCTGATTCTGCTGTAAGTCCAAGGTTAGATGTAGATTGCGTGCCTGATCAAAATCACAGTAGCCTGGAGACACGTGTATATCACTTTAATATACAGTGGCATGTTTAGCTTACAAAACCTCGAATGTTGTAAAAAAAAAAACAAATTGAAGCCATTGCATGCTGAATTAATTAGGTAGCTCAAATAAAAAGAGTGAATACTGAGTCCAGCTTTCCTTTTACTTGCTGCCTCGCTTGGATTTAACCTAATTTTTGGAAGATGAATGCAGAGAAGTCGTGAACTTCTCAAGTGCATGATCAGATTTGTTGATCTCATTTTACATTAATCATTTGCTCGAGGTTGAACCAATGAGTTGACTATTTGCCTTTATTCGGCGTTTAATGTTTGACATTGACTATCTGTTCATGTGTTTTTGGCATTTCTGCTTCTAATCGGTCCGTTTACAGAGAACTATGTATGACTTCTCCGTCTACAGCCGTCGCTGGACTAGTGCAGGAGCAATTTCCAGCCAACAAAGCAACACAGTTTTTATGCGTCTGTACAGTGCCAAGGTTACAAAAATAAATTAATCGTGGGAGAGCATAGTGGTTAGCCTTGCTAGCTTTGGCTATTGTTTTTTGTCTTAAAATATTCATACCAGCGGTAGCAAGAATAAAGGAAGAGCACTAAGTAACTAGAATTTTGCAATTTCTGGAGAAATTGCGTGTGAAGGCGAAATGTATGAATAACTTTTTCGGGGAATGCTGCCGAACGATGTTGAAACGTGTTGAATTACTTGAGAAATGTAGAATATTTGGAGAATTTGTAGTGAATTTCAAAATTGAAAGTTTGGAATATTTGGTAAGTGGGAAGTTGTGGAATAGGTAGGCAAAAGATGAACAGTTGAAAGTTGGAATGGGTTGAATCGGTTGAAAAATGTAGAAATTAGAGTAGAAAAACGAAATTTTGGAGAAATTGGTTGAATTTCGAATTTTTGGTAAGTGGGAAGTTGTGGAATAGGTAGGCAAAAGATGTACAGTTGAAAGTTGGAACGGGTTGAATCAGTTAAAAAATGTAGAAGTTAGAGCAAATGTTGAATCCCCATAGAGAATGAATGGGAAAATAAAAAA
Organism: Syngnathus typhle; assembly: GCF_033458585.1. NCBI lineage: Eukaryota > Metazoa > Chordata > Actinopteri > Syngnathiformes > Syngnathidae > Syngnathus > Syngnathus typhle. The sequence continues at coordinate 10,643,027 of NC_083741.1, read as the reverse complement.
AAGCAATTGCGCCAAAATCTTTCTAAATTTGGAACAAAACAAAAAAAAACAGCCTCAGGAGGTTCACTTTTGGGGTAAAAATGTTGAAACGGGTTAAATCGGACAAAAAACGAAGACATTAGAGCAAATGTAGCTATTTGGGGCACTTAGTGTTGAAATAAGGTCCTTTCCGGCTTGATTCGGGTCATTTCCGGTCTAATTTGGGCCACTTCCGGTTTATTTGGGACACTTCCGGTTTAATACAGGTCACTTCCGGTTTAGCTGAGGTCACTTCCGGTTTATTTGGGGTCACTTCCGGTCTAAAAAGGTCACTTCCGGTTCATTTGGGGTCACTTCCGGTTTGATTTGGGGTCACTTCCGGTTTACCAGAGGTCACTTCCGGTCTATTTGGGGTCACTTCCGGTTTGATTGGGTCACTTCCGGTTTATTTGGGTCACTTCCGGTTCGTCTGAGGTCACTTCCGGTTTATAAGGGGTCATTTCCGGTCTAAAAAGGTCACTTCCGGTACATTTTGGGTCACTTCCGGTTTGATTTGGGGTCACTTCCGGTTTACCTGAGGTCACTTCCGGTCTATTTGGGGTCACTTTCGGTTTGATTTGGGCCACTTCCGGTTCATTCTGGGTTCATTGGTGGCACTTCAGGGTCATCCAAGATGGCCGCCACACTGGAATTGGGGGTCAAGGGTTGAATTGTGTAAGCATAGTGGAAGTGGGGGTGAATGGGAGTGAATGTGGGAAGAATAAGGTGAATTAAGTGAATAAATTTGGAATGGGTTGAATCTGTTGAAAAATGTAGAAATGAGAAGGGAAAAAGGAATTGGGTGTGAATTTCAAAATAAAAGATGTGAAGTTTTTGGTAAGTGGGAAGTTGTGGAATAGGTAGAAAAATGATGAACAGTTGAAAGTTGGAATGGGTTGAATCGGTTGAAAAATGTAGAAATGAGAAGGAGAAACGGAAATATTGGAGAATTGGGTGTGAATTTCAAAATAAAAGATGTGAAGTTTTTGGTAAGTGGGAAGTTGTGGAATAGGTAGAAAAATGATGAACAGTTGAAAGTTGGAATGGGTTGAATCGGTTGAAAAATGTAGAAATGAGAAGGGAAAAGGAATTGGGTGTGAATTTCAAAATAAAAGATGTGAAGCTTTTGGTAAGTGGGAAGTTGTGGAATCAGTAGAAAAATAATGAACAGTTGAAAGTTGGAATGGGTTGAATCGGTTGAAAAATGTAGAAATTAGAGTAGAAAAACGAAATTTTAGAGAATTTTGGTTGAATTTCAAAATAAAAGATGTGAAGTTTTTGGTAAGTGGGACGTTGTGGAATAGGTAGGCAAAAGATGAACAGTTGAAAGTTGGAACGAGTTGAATCGGTTGAAAAATGTAGAAGTTAGAGGTGAAAAACGAAATTTTGTGAAAATTTGTCGGAATTTTTAACGTGAAAACGTGAAATTTTCGAATTTGGGAATTTTGGGAATGTCGAGAATCCTTCCGAATGTGATTAGAATGTGCTGAATGATGTGAATTTCAAATTGGAACGACGTAAATGTGAAATGTCGAATGTGCCATTAAGAATGAATGGGGAAAAATTTGTCGGAATTTTGGGAATTTTGCGGAATCGGAAAATTTTCGGAACGAGCAAAATACAAGCGCTCGTCGCGTGAATATTTGGAATACGTGAAAAGTGGAATGGAGTGAATCGGATGAATTATGTGGAAGATGAAACGTGTCAAAAAAGTGTGGAGAAACGTAGAGAATAATAATAATAATAACTAGAATTTTGCAATTTCTGGAGAAATTGCGTGTGAAGGCGAAATGTATGAATAACTTTTTCGGGGAATGCTGCCGAACGATGTTGAAACGTGTTGAATTACTTGAGAAATGTAGAATATTTGGAGAATTTGTGGTGAATTTCAAAATTGAAAGTTTGGAATATTTGGTAAGTGGGAAGTTGTGGAATAGGTAGGCAGAAGATGAACAGCTGAAAGTTGGAATGGGTTGAATCGGTTGAAAAATGTAGAAATTAGAGTAGAAAAACGAAATTTTGGAGAATTTGGTTGAATTTCGAATTTGGAATTTTTGGTAAGTGGGAAGTTGTGGAATAGGCAGGCAAAAGATGTACAGTTGAAAGTTGGAACGGGTTGAATCAGTTGAAAAATATAGAAGTTAGAGCAAATGTTGAATCCCCATAGAGAATGAATGGGAAAATAAAAAAAGCAATTGCGCCAAAATCTTTCTAAATTTGGAAAAAAAACAAAAAACGGCCTCAAGAGGTTCACTTTTGGGGTAAAAATGTTGAAACGGGTTAAATCGGACAAAAAACGAAAAAGTTAGCAATTGTAGCTATTTGGGGCACTTAGTGTTGAAATAAGGTCACTTCCGGTTTGATTCGGGTCATTTCCGGTCTAATTTGGGTCACTTCCGGTTTATTTGGGTCACTTCCGGTTTAAAACAGGTCACTTCCGGTTTAGCTGAGGTCACTTCTGGTTTATTTGGGGTCACTTCCGGTCTAAAAAGGTCACTTCCGGTTCATTTGTGGTCACTTCCGGTTTGATTTGGGGTCACTTCCGGTTTACCAGAGGTCACTTCCGGTCTATTTGGGGTCACTTCCGGTCTATTTGGGGTCACTTCCGGTTTATTTGGGTCACTTCCGGTTTAATTTGGGTCACTTCCGGTTCGTCTGAGGTCACTTCCGGTTTATTAGGGGTCATTTCCGGTCTAAAAAGGTCACTTCCGGTACATTTGGGGTCACTTCCGGTTTGATTTGGGGTCACTTCCGGTTTACCTGAGGTCACTTCCGGTCTATTTGGGGTCACTTTCGGTTTGATTTGGGGCACTTCCGGTTCATTCTGGGTTCATTGGTGGCACTTCAGGGTCATCCAAGATGGCCGCCACACTGGAATTGGGGGTCAAGGGTTGAATTGTGTAAGCATAGTGGAAGTGGGGGTGAATGGGAGTGAATGTGGTAAGCATAAGATGAATAAAGGGAATAAATGTGGAATGGGTTGAATCGGTCGAAAAATGTAGAAATTAGAGTGGAAAAACGAAATTTTGGAGAATTTGGTTGAATTTCAAATGTGAAAGTTCGGAATTTTTGGTAAGTGGGAAGTTGTGGAATAGGTAGGCAAAAGATGAACAGTTGAAAGTTGGAATGGGTTGAATCGGTTGAAAAATGTAGAAATTAGAGTGGAAAAACTGAATTTTGGAGAATTTTGGTTGAATTTCAAATTTGAAAATTTGGAATTTTTGGTAAGTGGGAAGTTGTGGAATAGGTAGGCAAAAGATGAACAGTTGAAAGTTGGAATGGGTTGAATCGGTTGAAAAATGTAGAAATTAGAGTAGAAAAACAGAATTTGAGAGAATTTTGGTTGAATTTCAAATTTGAAAATTTGGAATTTTTGGTAAGTGGGAAGTTGTGGAATAGGTAGGCAAAAGATGAACAGTTGAAAGTTGGAATGGGTTGAATCGGTTGAAAAATGTAGAAGTTAGAGGTGAAAAACGAAATTTTGTGAAATGTGGAATGTGCCATTAAGAATGGATGGGGAAAAATTTGTCGGAATTTTGGGAATTTTGCGGAATCGGAAAATTTTCGGAATGAGAAAAATACAAGCGCTCATGTCGTGAATATTTGGAATACGTGAAAAGTGGAATGGAGTGAATCGGATGAATTTTGTGGAAGAAGAAGCGGGACAAAAAAGTGGCGGGAATAAAATAGAATAATAATAATAATAAAGTAAATGGAGTAGAATAACATATGTGTGAAGGCCTTCGCCTTCACACAATAAAGTAAATGGAGTAGAATAACATATGTGTGAAGGCCTTCGCCTTCACACAACTAGAATTTTGCAATTTCTGGAGAAATTGCGTGTGAAGGCGAAATGTATGAATAACTTTTTCGGGGAATGCTGCCGAACGATGTTGAAACGTGTTGAATTACTTGAGAAATGTAGAATATTTGGAGAATTTGTGGTGAATTTCAAAATTGAAAGTTTGGAATATTTGGTAAGTGGGAAGTTGTGGAATAGGTAGGCAAAAGATGAACAGTTGAAAGTTGGAATGGGTTGAATCGGTAGAAAAATGTAGAAGTTAGAGTAGAAAAACGAAATTTTGGAGAATTTGGTTGAATTTTAAATTTGGAATTGTTGGTAAGTGGGAAGTTGTGGAATAGGTAGGCAAAAGATGAACAGTTTAAAGTTGGAACGGGTTGAATCAGTTAAAAAATGTAGAAGTTAGAGCAAATGTTGAATCCCCATAGAGAATGAATGGGAAAATAAAAAAAAGCAATTGCGCCAAAATCTTTCTAAATTTGGAACAAAACCAAAAAAAACGGCCTCAGGAGGTTCACTTTTGGGGTAAAAATGTTGAAACGGGTTAAATCGGACAAAAAACGAAGACGTTAGCGCAAATGTAGCCATTTGGGGCACTTAGTGTTGAAATAAGGTCACTTCCGGCTTGATTCGGGTCATTTCCGGTGTAATTTGGGTCACTTCCGGTTTATTTGGGTCACTTCCGGTTTAAAATAGGTCACTTCCGGTTTAGCTGAGGTCACTTCCGGTTTATTTGGGGTCATTTCCGGTCTAAAAAGGTCACTTCCGGTTCATTTTGGGTCACTTCCGGTTTGATTTGGGGTGACTTCCGGTTTACCAGAGGTCACTTCCGGTCTATTTGGGGTCACTTCCGGTCTATTTGGGGTCACTTCCGGTTTATTTGGGTCACTTCCGGTTTAAAACAGGTCACTTCCGGTCTAGCTGAGGTCACTTCCGGTTTATTTGGGGTCATTTCCGGTCTAAAAAGGTAACTTCCGGTTCATTTTGGGTCACTTCCGGTTTGATTTGGGGTCACTTCCGGTTTACCAGAGGTCACTTCCGGTCTATTTGGGGTCACTTCCGGTCTATTTGGGGTCACTTCCGGTTTATTTGGGTCACTTCCGGTTTAATTTGGGTCACTTCCGGTTCGTCTGAGGTCACTTCCGGTTTATTAGGGGTCATTTCCGGTCTAAAAAGGCCACTTCCGGTACATTTGGGGTCACTTCCGGTTTGATTTGGGGTCACTTCCGGTTTACCTGAGGTCACTTCCGGTCTATTTGGGGTCACTTTCGGTTTGATCTGGGGCACTTCCGGTTCATTTTGGGTTCATTGGGGGCACTTGAGGGTCAATCCAAGATGGCCGCCACACTGGAATTGGGGGTCAAGGGTTGAATGTGTAGGCGTAGTGGAAGTGGGGGTGAATGGGAGTGAATGTGGGAAGCATAAGGTGAATGCATTTGGAATGGGTTGAATCGGTTGAAAAATGTAGAAATTAGAGTGGAATAACGGAATTTGAGAGAATTTTGGTTGAATTTCAAATTTGAGAATTTGGAATTTTTGGTAAGTGGGAAGTTGTGGAATAGGTAGGCAAAAGATGAACAGTTGAAAGTTGGAATGGGTTGAATCGGTTGAAAAATGTAGAAGTTAGAGGTGAAACACGAAATTTTGTGAAATGTGGAATGTGCCATTAAGAATGGATGGGGAAAAATTTGTCGGAATTTTGGGAATCTTGCGGAATCGGAAAATTTTCGGAATGAGAAAAATACAAGCGCTCATGTCGTGAATATTTGGAATACGTGAAAAGTGGAATGGAGTGAATCGGATGAATTTTGTGGAAGAAGAAGCGGGACAAAAAAGTGGCGGGAATAAAATAGAATAATAATAATAATAAAGTAAATGGAGTAGAATAACATATGTGTGAAGGCCTTCGCCTTCACACAACTAGAATTTTGCAATTTCTGGAGAAATTGCGTGTGAAGGCGAAATGTATGAATAACTTTTTCGGGGAATGCTGCCGAACGATGTTGAAACGTGTTGAATTACTTGAGAAATGTAGAATATTTGGAGAATTTGTGGTGAATTTCAAAATTGAAAGTTTGGAATATTTGGTAAGTGGGAAGTTGTGGAATAGGTAGGCAAAAGATGAACAGTGTAAAGTTGGAATGGGTTGAATCGGTAGAAAAATGTAGAAGTTAGAGTAGAAAAACGAAATTTTGGAGAATTTGGTTGAATTTTAAATTTGGAATTGTTGGTAAGTGGTAAGTTGTGGAATAGGTAGGCAAAAGATGAACAGTTGAAAGTTGGAACGGGTTGAATCAGTTAAAAAATGTACAAGTTAGAGCAAATGTTGAATCCCCATAGAGAATGAATGGGAAAATAAAAAAAAGCAATTGCGCCAAAATCTTTCTAAATTTGGAACAAAACCAAAAAAAACAGCCTCAGGAGGTTCACTTTTGGGGTAAAAATGTTGAAACGGGTTAAATCGGACAAAAAACGAAGACGTTAGCGCAAATGTAGCTATTTGGGGCACTTAGTGTTGAAATAAGGTCACTTCCGGCTTGATTCGGGTCATTTCCGGTCTAATTTGGGTCACTTCCGGTGTATTTGGGTCACTTCCGGTTTACTTTGGGTCACTTCCGGTTCGTCTGAGGTCACTTCCGGTTTATTTGGGGTCATTTCCGGTCTGAAAAGGTCACTTCCGGTTCATTTGTGGTCACTTCCGGTTTGATTTGGGGTCACTTCCGGTTTACCAGAGGTCACTTCCGGTCTATTTGGGGTCACTTCCGGTCTACTTGGGGTCACTTCCGGTTTATTTGGGTCACTTCCGGTTTAATTTGGGTCACTTCCGGTTCGTCTGAGGTCACTTCCGGTTTATTTGGGGTCATTTCCGGTCTGAAAAGGTCACTTCCGGTTCATTTGTGGTCACTTCCGGTTTGATTTGGGGTCACTTCCGGTTTACCAGAGGTCACTTCCGGTCTATTTGGGGTCACTTCCGGTCTATTTGGGGTCACTTCCGGTTTATTTGGGTCACTTCCGGTTTAATTTGGGTCACTTCCGGTTCGTCTGAGGTCACTTCCGGTTTATTAGGGGTCATTTCCGGTCTAAAAAGGTCACTTCTGGTACATTTGGGGTCACTTCCGGTTTGATTTGGGGTCACTTCCGGTTTACCTGAGGCCACTTCCGGTCTATTTGGGGTCACTTTCGGTTTGATTTGGGCCACTTCCGGTTCATTCTGGGTTCATTGGTGGCACTTCAGGGTCATCCAAGATGGCCGCCACACTGGAATTGGGGGTCAAGGGTTGAATTGTGTAAGCATAGTGGAAGTGGGGGTGAATGGGAGTGAATGTGGGAAGAATAAGGTGAATTAAGTGAATAAATTTGGAATGGGTTGAATCGGTTGAAAAATGTAGAAATGAGAAGGGAAAAAGGAATTGGGTGTGAATTTCAAAATAAAAGATGTGAAGTTTTTGGTAAGTGGGAAGTTGTGGAATAGGTAGAAAAATGATGAACAGTTGAAAGTTGGAATGGGTTGAATCGGTTGAAAAATGTAGAAACGAGAAGGGAAAAAGGAATTGGGTGGGAATTTCAAAATAAAAGATGTGAAGTTTTTGGGACGTGGGAAGTTGTGGAATAGGTAGAAAAATGATGAACAGTTGAAAGTTGGAATGGGTTGAATCGGTTGAAAAATGTAGAAATGACAAGGAGAAAAGGAAATATTGGAGAATTGGGTGTGAATTTCAAAATAAAAGATGTGAAGTTTTTGGTAAGTGGGAAGTTGTGGAATAGGTAGAAAAATGATGAACAGTTGAAAGTTGGAATGGGTTGAATCGGTTGAAAAATGTAGAAATGAGAAGGGAAAAGGAATTGGGTGTGAATTTCAAAATAAAAGATGTGAAGCTTTTGGTAAGTGGGAAGTTGTGGAATCAGTAGAAAAATAATGAACAGTTGAAAGTTGGAATGGGTTGAATCGGTTGAAAAATGTAGAAATTAGAGTAGAAAAACGAAATTTTAGAGAATTTTGGTTGAATTTCAAAATAAAAGATGTGAAGTTTTTGGTAAGTGGGACGTTGTGGAATAGGTAGGCAAAAGATGAACAGTTGAAAGTTGGAACGAGTTGAATCGGTTGAAAAATGTAGAAGTTAGAGGTTAAAAACGAAATTCTGTGAAAATTTGTCGGAATTTTTAACGTGAAAACGAGAAATTTTCGAATTTGGGAATTTTGGGAATGTCGAGAATCCTTCCGAATGTGATTAGAATGTGCTGAATGATGTGAATTTCAAATTGGAACGACGTAAATGTGAAATGTCGAATGTGCCATTAAGAATGAATGGGGAAAAATTTGTCGGAATTTTGGGAATTTTGCGGAATCGGAAAATTTTCGGAACGAGAAAAATATAAGCGCTCATGTCGTGAATATTTGGAATACGTGAAAAGTGGAATGGAGTGAATCGGATGAATTATGTGGAAGATGAAACGTGTCAAAAAAGTGTGGAGAATAAAAGAGAATAATAATAATAACTAGAATTTTGCAATTTCTGGAGAAATTGCGTGTGAAGGCGAAATGTATGAATAACTTTTTCGGGGAATGCTGCCGAACGATGTTGAAACGTGTTGAATTACTTGAGAAATGTAGAATATTTGGAGAATTTGTGGTGAATTTCAAAATTGGAAGTTTGGAATATTTGGTAAGTGGGAAGTTGTGGAATAGGTAGGCAAAATATGAACAGTTGAAAGTTGAAATGGGTTGAATCTGTTGAAAAATGCAGAAATTAGAGTAGAAAAACGAAATTTTGGAGAATTTGGTTGAATTTCGAATTTGGAATTTTTGGTAAGTGGGAAGTTGTGGAATAGGTAGGCAAAAGATGTACAGTTGAAAGTTGGAACGGGTTGAATCAGTTAAAAAATGTAGAAGTTAGAGCAAATGTTGAATCACCATAGAGAGAATGAATGGGAAAATAAAAAAAAGCAATTGCGCCAAAATCTTTCTAAATTTGGAACAAAACAAAAAAAACGGCCTCAGGAGGTTCACTTTTGGGGTAAAAATGTTGAAACGGGTTAAATCGGACAAAAAACGAAGACGTTAGCGCAAATGTAGCTATTTGGGGAACTTAGTGTTGAAATAAGGTCACTTCCGGCTTGATTCGGGTCATTTCCGGTCTAATTTGGGTCACTTCCGGTTTATTTGGGACACTTCCGGTTTAATACAGGTCACTTCCGGTTTAGCGGAGGTCACTTCCGGTTTATTTGGGGTCACTTCCGGTCTAAAAAGGTCACTTCCGGTTCATTTGGGGTCACTTCCGGTTTGATTTGGGGTCACTTCCGGTTTACCAGAGGTCACTTACGGTCTATTTGGGGTCACTTCCGGTTTATTTGGGTCACTTCCGGTTTAATTTGGGTCACTTCCGGTTCGTCTGAGGTCACTTCCGGTTTATAAGGGGTCATTTCCGGTCTAAAAAGGTCACTTCCGGTACATTTGGGGTCACTTCCGGTTTGATTTGGGGTCACTTCCGGTTTACCTGAGGTCACTTCCGGTCTATTTGGGGTCACTTTCGGTTTGATTTGGGCCACTTCCGGTTCATTCTGGGTTCATTGGTGGCACTTCAGGGTCATCCAAGATGGCCGCCACACTGGAATTGGGGGTCAAGGGTTGAATTGTGTAAGCGTAGTGGAAGTGGGGGTGAATGGGAGTGAATGTGGGAAGAATAAGGTGAATTAAGTGAATAAATTTGGAATGGGTTGAATCGGTTGAAAAATGTAGAAATGAGAAGGGAAAAAGGAATTGGGTGTGAATTTCAAAATAAAAGATGTGAAGTTTTTGGTAAGTGGGAAGTTGTGGAATAGGTAGAAAAATGATGAACAGTTGAAAGTTGGAATGGGTTGAATCGGTTGAAAAATGTAGAAATGAGAAGGGAAAAAGGAATTGGGTGGGAATTTCAAAATAAAAGATGTGAAGTTTTTGGGACGTGGGAAGTTGTGGAATAGGTAGAAAAATGATGAACAGTTGAAAGTTGGAATGGGTTGAATCGGTTGAAAAATGTAGAAATGAGAAGAATCGGTTGAAAAATGTAGAAATGAGAAGGGAAAAAGGAATTGGGTGTGAATTTCAAAATAAAAGATGTGAAGTTTTTGGTAAGTGGGAAGTTGTGGAATAGGTAGAAAAATGATGAACAGTTGAAAGTTGGAATGGGTTGAATCGGTTGAAAAATGTAGAAATGAGAAGGGAAAAAGGAATTGGGTGGGAATTTCAAAATAAAAGATGTGAAGTTTTTGGGACGTGGGAAGTTGTGGAATAGGTAGAAAAATGATGAACAGTTGAAAGTTGGAATGGGTTGAATCGGTTGAAAAATGTAGAAATGACAAGGAGAAAAGGAAATATTGGAGAATTGGGTGTGAATTTCAAAATAAAAGATGTGAAGTTTTTGGTAAGTGGGAAGTTGTGGAATAGGTAGAAAAATGATGAACAGTTGAAAGTTGGAATGGGTTGAATCGGTTGAAAAATGTAGAAATGAGAAGGGAAAAGGAATTGGGTGTGAATTTCAAAATAAAAGATGTGAAGCTTTTGGTAAGTGGGAAGTTGTGGAATCAGTAGAAAAATAATGAACAGTTGAAAGTTGGAATGGGTTGAATCGGTTGAAAAATGTAGAAATTAGAGTAGAAAAACGAAATTTTAGAGAATTTTGGTTGAATTTCAAAATAAAAGATGTGAAGTTTTTGGTAAGTGGGACGTTGTGGAATAGGTAGGCAAAAGATGAACAGTTGAAAGTTGGAACGAGTTGAATCGGTTGAAAAATGTAGAAGTTAGAGGTGAAAAACGAAATTTTGTGAAAATTTGTCGGAATTTTTAACGTGAAAACGAGAAATTTTCGAATTTGGGAATTTTGGGAATGTCGAGAATCCTTCCGAATGTGATTAGAATGTGCTGAATGATGTGAATTTCAAATTGGAACGACGTAAATGTGAAATGTCGAATGTGCCATTAAGAATGAATGGGGAAAAATTTGTCGGAATTTTGGGAATTTTGCGGAATCGGAAAATTTTCGGAACGAGAAAAATATAAGCGCTCATGTCGTGAATATTTGGAATACGTGAAAAGTGGAATGGAGTGAATCGGATGAATTATGTGGAAGATGAAACGTGTCAAAAAAGTGTGGAGAATAAAAGAGAATAATAATAATAATAATAATAATAATAGAGAATGGTGTAGAATAACATATGTGTGAAGGCCTTCGCCTTCACACAATAACTAGAATTTTGCAATTTCTGGAGAAATTGCGTGTGAAGGCGAAATGTATGAATAACTTTTTCGGGGAATGCTGCCGAACGATGTTGAAACGTGTTGAATTACTTGAGAAATGTAGAATATTTGGAGAATTTGTGGTGAATTTCAAAATTGGAAGTTTGGAATATTTGGTAAGTGGGAAGTTGTGGAATAGGTAGGCAAAATATGAACAGTTGAAAGTTGAAATGGGTTGAATCTGTTGAAAAATGCAGAAATTAGAGTAGAAAAACGAAATTTTGGAGAATTTGGTTGAATTTCGAATTTGGAATTTTTGGTAAGTGGGAAGTTGTGGAATAGGTAGGCAAAAGATGTACAGTTGAAAGTTGGAACGGGTTGAATCAGTTAAAAAATGTAGAAGTTAGAGCAAATGTTGAATCACCATAGAGAGAATGAATGGGAAAATAAAAAAAAGCAATTGCGCCAAAATCTTTCTAAATTTGGAACAAAACAAAAAAAACGGCCTCAGGAGGTTCACTTTTGGGGTAAAAATGTTGAAACGGGTTAAATCGGACAAAAAACGAAGACGTTAGCGCAAATGTAGCTATTTGGGGAACTTAGTGTTGAAATAAGGTCACTTCCGGCTTGATTCGGGTCATTTCCGGTCTAATTTGGGTCACTTCCGGTTTATTTGGGTCACTTCCGGTTTAAAACAGGTCACTTCCGGTTTAGCTGAGGTCACTTCCGGTTTATTTGGGGTCATTTCTGGTCTAAAAAGGTCACTTCCGGTTCATTTGGGGTCACTTCCGGTTTGATTTGGGGTCACTTCCGGTTTACCAGAGGTCACTTCCGGTCTATTTGGGGTCACTTCCGGTCTATTTGGGGTCACTTCCGGTTTATTTGGGTCACTTCCGGTTTAATTTGGGTCACTTCCGGTTCGTCTGAGGTCACTTCCGGTTTATTAGGGGTCATTTCCGGTCTAAAAAGGTCACTTCCGGTACATTTGGGGTCACTTCCGGTTTGATTTGGGGTCACTTCCGGTTTACCTGAGGTCACTTCCGGTCTATTTGGGGTCACTTTCGGTTGGATTTGGGCCACTTCCGGTTCATTCTGGGTTCATTGGTGGCACTTCAGGGTCATCCAAGATGGCCGCCACACTGGAATTGGGGGTCAAGGGTTGAATTGTGTAAGCATAGTGGAAGTGGGGGTGAATGGGAGTGAATGTGGGAAGAATAAGGTGAATTAAGTGAATAAATTTGGAATGGGTTGAATCTGTTGAAAAATGTAGAAATGAGAAGGGAAAAAGGAATTGGGTGTGAATTTCAAAATAAAAGATGTGAAGTTTTTGGTAAGTGGGAAGTTGTGGAATAGGTAGAAAAATGATGAACAGTTGAAAGTTGGAATGGGTTGAATCGGTTGAAAAATGTAGAAATGAGAAGGAGAAACGGAAATATTGGAGAATTGGGTGTGAATTTCAAAATAAAAGATGTGAAGTTTTTGGTAAGTGGGAAGTTGTGGAATAGGTAGAAAAATGATGAACAGTTGAAAGTTGGAATGGGTTGAATCGGTTGAAAAATGTAGAAATGAGAAGGGAAAAGGAATTGGGTGTGAATTTCAAAATAAAAGATGTGAAGCTTTTGGTAAGTGGGAAGTTGTGGAATCAGTAGAAAAATAATGAACAGTTGAAAGTTGGAATGGGTTGAATCGGTTGAAAAATGTAGAAATTAGAGTAGAAAAACGAAATTTTAGAGAATTTTGGTTGAATTTCAAAATAAAAGATGTGAAGTTTTTGGTAAGTGGGACGTTGTGGAATAGGTAGGCAAAAGATGAACAGTTGAAAGTTGGAACGAGTTGAATCGGTTGAAAAATGTAGAAGTTAGAGGTGAAAAACGAAATTTTGTGAAAATTTGTCGGAATTTTTAACGTGAAAACGTGAAATTTTCGAATTTGGGAATTTTGGGAATGTCGAGAATCCTTCCGAATGTGATTAGAATGTGCTGAATGATGTGAATTTCAAATTGGAACGACGTAAATGTGAAATGTCGAATGTGCCATTAAGAATGAATGGGGAAAAATTTGTCGGAATTTTGGGAATTTTGCGGAATCGGAAAATTTTCGGAACGAGCAAAATACAAGCGCTCGTCGCGTGAATATTTGGAATACGTGAAAAGTGGAATGGAGTGAATCGGATGAATTATGTGGAAGATGAAACGTGTCAAAAAAGTGTGGAGAAACGTAGAGAATAATAATAACTAGAATTTTGCAATTTCTGGAGAAATTGCGTGTGAAGGCGAAATGTATGAATAACTTTTTCGGGGAATGCTGCCGAACGATGTTGAAACGTGTTGAATTACTTGAGAAATGTAGAATATTTGGAGAATTTGTGGTGAATTTCAAAATTGGAAGTTTGGAATATTTGGTAAGTGGGAAGTTGTGGAATAGGTAGGCAAAATATGAACAGTTGAAAGTTGAAATGGGTTGAATCTGTTGAAAAATGCAGAAATTAGAGTAGAAAAACGAAATTTTGGAGAATTTGGTTGAATTTCGAATTTGGAATTTTTGGTAAGTGGGAAGTTGTGGAATAGGTAGGCAAAAGATGTACAGTTGAAAGTTGGAACGGGTTGAATCAGTTAAAAAATGTAGAAGTTAGAGCAAATGTTGAATCACCATAGAGAGAATGAATGGGAAAATAAAAAAAAGCAATTGCGCCAAAATCTTTCTAAATTTGGAACAAAACAAAAAAAACGGCCTCAGGAGGTTCACTTTTGGGGTAAAAATGTTGAAACGGGTTAAATCGGACAAAAAACGAAGACGTTAGCGCAAATGTAGCTATTTGGGGAACTTAGTGTTGAAATAAGGTCACTTCCGGCTTGATTCGGGTCATTTCCGGTCTAATTTGGGTCACTTCCGGTTTATTTGGGTCACTTCCGGTTTAAAACAGGTCACTTCCGGTTTAGCTGAGGTCACTTCCGGTTTATTTGGGGTCACTTCCGGTCCAAAAGGGTCACTTCCGGTTCATTTGGGGTCACTTCCGGTTTGATTTGGGGTCACTTCCGGTTTACCAGAGGTCACTTCCGGTCTATTTGGGGTCACTTCCGGTTTATTTGGGTCACTTCCGGTTTAATTTGGGTCACTTCCGGTTCGTCTGAGGTCACTTCCGGTTTATAAGGGGTCATTTCCGGTCTAAAAAGGTCACTTCCGGTACATTTGGGGTCACTTCCGGTTTGATTTGGGGTCACTTCCGGTTTACCTGAGGTCACTTCCGGTCTATTTGGGGTCACTTCCGGTTTAATTTGGGTCACTTCCGGTTCGTCTGAGGTCACTTCCGGTTTATTAGGGGTCATTTCCGGTCTAAAAAGGTCACTTCCGGTACATTTGGGGTCACTTCCGGTTTGATTTGGGGTCACTTCCGGTTTACCTGAGGTCACTTCCGGTCTATTTGGGGTCACTTTCGGTTTGATTTGGGCCACTTCCGGTTCATTCTGGGTTCATTGGTGGCACTTCAGGGTCATCCAAGATGGCCGCCACACTGGAATTGGGGGTCAAGGGTTGAATTGTGTAAGCATAGTGGAAGTGGGGGTGAATGGGAGTGAATGTGGGAAGAATAAGGTGAATTAAGTGAATAAATTTGGAATGGGTTGAATCTGTTGAAAAATGTAGAAATGAGAAGGGAAAAAGGAATTGGGTGTGAATTTCAAAATAAAAGATGTGAAGTTTTTGGTAAGTGGGAAGTTGTGGAATAGGTAGAAAAATGATGAACAGTTGAAAGTTGGAATGGGTTGAATCGGTTGAAAAATGTAGAAATGAGAAGGAGAAACGGAAATATTGGAGAATTGGGTGTGAATTTCAAAATAAAAGATGTGAAGTTTTTGGTAAGTGGGAAGTTGTGGAATAGGTAGAAAAATGATGAACAGTTGAAAGTTGGAATGGGTTGAATCGGTTGAAAAATGTAGAAATGAGAAGGGAAAAGGAATTGGGTGTGAATTTCAAAATAAAAGATGTGAAGCTTTTGGTAAGTGGGAAGTTGTGGAATCAGTAGAAAAATAATGAACAGTTGAAAGTTGGAATGGGTTGAATCGGTTGAAAAATGTAGAAATTAGAGTAGAAAAACGAAATTTTAGAGAATTTTGGTTGAATTTCAAAATAAAAGATGTGAAGTTTTTGGTAAGTGGGACGTTGTGGAATAGGTAGGCAAAAGATGAACAGTTGAAAGTTGGAACGAGTTGAATCGGTTGAAAAATGTAGAAGTTAGAGGTGAAAAACGAAATTTTGTGAAAATTTGTCGGAATTTTTAACGTGAAAACGTGAAATTTTCGAATTTGGGAATTTTGGGAATGTCGAGAATCCTTCCGAATGTGATTAGAATGTGCTGAATGATGTGAATTTCAAATTGGAACGACGTAAATGTGAAATGTCGAATGTGCCATTAAGAATGAATGGGGAAAAATTTGTCGGAATTTTGGGAATTTTGCGGAATCGGAAAATTTTCGGAACGAGCAAAATACAAGCGCTCGTCGCGTGAATATTTGGAATACGTGAAAAGTGGAATGGAGTGAATCGGATGAATTATGTGGAAGATGAAACGTGTCAAAAAAGTGTGGAGAAACGTAGAGAATAATAATAATAATAATAATAGAGAATGGTGTAGAATAACATATGTGTGAAGGCCTTCGCCTTCACACAATAATAATAGAGAATGGTGTAGAATAACATATGTGTGAAGGCCTTCGCCTTCACACAATAATAATAATAGAGAATGGTGTAGAATAACATATGTGTGAAGGCCTTCGCCTTCACACAATAATAGAGAATGGTGTAGAATAACATATGTGTGAAGGCCTTCGCCTTCACACAATGAGGGCTGCAGCACAAAATGAAGAAGCCTCTGTCCAATAATATCAAGACCTCTATTCATTACGGCGGTTGTACAATACATCACGCAGCAACTTTGCAACGCGTATCATTTTACAGTATGAATATATGGGTTCACTGGAAGATCTTTAGAGAAGAATTTTGGTAGCTCATTCACTTGCAAAATATGGAACTCTATCCTCAAATGCAATAAAAGCACAGGTGAAGTACAAACAGTCAAATCAATGTCCTGTCCCCTAAGGTGTCCTTGAGAGCTCAGAGCTTCCTCCTCAGTCAGATTATCTAATGCCATGGTCTCCACTTTCAGTTATACTGATGAAATCCAAATCTACTTATCTACCAAATCCTTTGGCATGCAAAGTAACTTTCTCAAATTTAACTGTACCAAATCTGACTTTATCATAATAGGTCCCAAATCTCTCACCTCACCACCCCTAAACGTTTGCCTCTCTTCAGATAAGCCCACCTTCTCACCTACACCCCACTGCTGGAACCTCATCATGTTTAATAATCTCACCTTCTCCCACATTAAAGAAGTAACAAAACCAGCTCATATCACCTTAAAAATATTACACAATACAACACAATACAAGGCTCGATCCCCTCTGAGGCTCCACTTCGGCCTCAGACTTCCAGTAGTGTCTGGTCTGCGGACCTGAGGCGTAGGGGGAGAGAGGTAAACTGATGCAAGGCCATTTAGAGATTTGAAAAGCAAATAGAACACAGTACAATGAAAAAAGCAAGGGCCCCCGAATATAACCTTGTGGAACACCATACACCCCAGAGGGGCAAAGCGAGCCTCAAAGTGACTTAGGTTAGTCCAGCCAAATAGGATCTAAACAACTCTAGCATTGCCAGTAATGCTAATTTGGTGCTGCAAATAAGACAGCAGAATACTGTGGTCCGCCGTATCGAACGCTGCAGTTAAATCCAACCAAAATATTGGCCGCATTTGCCCCTCCCTCTCTTTCTCTGCAGCTGAAACCCTTATCCAGGCCTTTATATCGTCTCTCATTGATTACTGTAACAGCATCCTTTCAGCACGCCCTCAAATCTACTCAGCAAAATTCAATACATTCAAAACTCTTTCCCCCAATTCCTCACCCATACCCCGTCCCCGTGGCCACATCACCGTTGTCCCTCATAATTCTCATTGTCTTCTGATGCCTTACCGCATCAAATTAAACATTTACATATTCATTCATAAAGACTTCCATAACCAGGCTCACAACTAACTACATTAAAGACTTCCTCCATCCTCCGCTAATAATCTCGAGGTCCCAAGGACAGAGCATTCTTTGGAATTCACTCCCATCCATAGCACTGTTGACCCCTCTATTCACAAGAACGAAAATTAAAACCATAACTGTGCTGCACTGCCTTAATTCTCCATTAACTTGATTGATTGGTTGATTGATTGATTTATTGGTTGACTGATTGATTGATTGATTGATTGATTGATTGATTGCTTGATTGCTTGATTGCTTGATTGCTTGATTGCTTGATTGCTTGATTGATTGATTGATTGATTGATTGATTGATTGATTGATTGATTGATTGATTGATTGATTGATCGATTAACCCTGATCTTAACCGCGGGAAGAGAATGAAACACACACACAAAAATCATCTGGGGGGGAAATGAGAAACATTGAGAAGGAGCCCCAGATAATAAACAGCTTCTTATTTTCCATCTCATAATTTTTAGGGTCAAACAAGATTTACGTATTGTGATATACTATATAGTATATAGCAACATAGCAAAACCTCCTGTCATATAGTTGCAATATTGCATGGTTTAGTTATTTAAATATACATCGAGGCTGCATTTAAACATTTGTAACTTGACTCCAGATCATGTTGCACGGTGGCTCGTAATCCAAAGAAAGGCTTACGTAGTAAAACAAAATAGCCCCCGAAGCTTCAGATAAAGTTGCTTAAAATGATCCCTGGGGCAGTGTGTATTATATTTTGTCAGAGAATGAAAAGACAATAAAACTGACAGTGGGGCTATGATTCCAAGGAGTACCACCCTAAACTTGTCGCTTGGCTTAAGGGAGAAGGGAATGAGGAAAAACAGGCCTAGTCACTGTCAAGCCTCCATTGAGGTACAAAACAAAACTTTTCACTCAGTAATATGGAATAGCTCCCTCCGCTGGTGTGAAAAACCCACAACATACTCAGCATATCCATCCCACCCGCTGCTTCATTAAGTTGGTGTGCCTCAGGGCTCACATTTGAGATCAGTCATGGTTTTGGCATTATCCACAGTACATGAAAACAAGCCATTGAAAAAAATAATGCCTCATGCCCCTTGAGTTTATCTTCAATTGAGAATCAGATTCCTAATATATCAATGTGTTTTGTATAAGCAAAAAAGAACACACCTCATATTTTAGTAGCTCAGCAGAACAAAGTTATGAAGGATTCAGTGTTCCATCTGTAAGTTGCTTCATGCTTTCTGGTTAACACAAATCTTTCAGAAGAGAGAGAGAGGGGGGAGGATCCAATGCACCAAGAAAAAGAAATCAACAGAATGAATGAACTTCATGAAGTCTTTTCATTTTCATCTTAAGCTTTATGTACGTATGCATATGCACATATTATCTGCTTTTATTTTTTGAAAATCCTGTCTACCACTATCAATAAAAAGAAAATCATTATTTTTATTACTCTTACTGGGGGAGTGACCCATCTTAGATGTATATTTGATTACATATGTCCTAAAATAAGTGGAATAACATCATTTCCATAGAAAGTAAGTTAATATTGAGCATGAGTTTTAGTAGAATCCTTTCCTGTCATCAGCTGTTCCTTATCTCAAGCCATCTGCCCACATTACTTTTTTGTGTTGATTTTGAGCTTGTTGGTCATAAGTTCAGCATTACATGTTCTTACATGACTGAGTCACTAACTGAAAGCATTACTCAGTTGTTGGAGCTGATTCTTTCAGGATAGTGACATAAGAAACACATGAGAGAAATAATTTACCATGAATGAAACTTGGGCGTCCCTCTTAAAGCTGCTGCCCATGCGACCCGACCCCGGATAAGCAGAAGATGGATGGATGGATGGATGGATGGATGGATGGATGGATGGAAACTTAATTTATAAGATCCATTTAATATAGATGGATTGTAAAGCTGGTCCAAAACAATTAGGCTATGAATTGACCATGAAAATCAATAACATTCATTTCTTTTAACGTCATCAAATCTATGGGGAAAATGATTTTGAATGATGGTGATGGACCATACAATATTTGATATTCTGTACTCCTGGTCCAATTTCTGTGCATAAAGGATAGAAACCTGTGTTCGGCATACCATGCACAAGTCCAGGTGGATGCACAGGTCAACTGTATCTTCTGCCATCCAATGGAAGTGCATTACTTCTTCTGTTTGTCACTATATATTGCTAGCATAGTTAGATAATGTATTTTTAGGTAACAAATCATATTTGGCCCAATGAAGTGAAATTGCATAATTTCCCATGGCACACATTTCTCACAACACTACTGCCATGGCACAGTGGTGTTTAATCACTGCTACACAGTAGCCCCATCTGCATTTAAAAATTCCCTTGTGCATTCTATTAAATATGTTGGATCTTTACTAATTAGGTTCTGATTGCACTGATGCTCTTCTACCGAGTAGCAGTTAACAGAATGACAAGAGCTTAACAAGATGTTCGCCCCCGGTGACCTTAACACGTTTGTGTTTCTCTTTCCAGCACACCCGTGACTCTAAGTGGTTATAGAACGATCCATCTATCCATGATCTTAGCTGCTTATCCTCACAAGGGTCGTCGGCAGGATGGAGCCTATCCCAGCAGTCTTTTGGCGGTAGGCGGGGTACACCCTAAAGTGGTCACCAGGCAGTTGATTGTAGTTGAATTGTGTTCATTACCGTATTTTCCGGACTATAAGGCGCACCGGACTATGAGGCGCACCATCAATGAATGACCCATTTTAAAACTTTGTCCTTATATAAGGCACACCAGGCTATAAGGCGCAGCATTAATGCATCATATCAGATTTTTAATCCATATCAAATAATTGTCCATTTTATCTTTTTTATTTCAACTTCAGACGCAACAAATTATTTTATAATCACAAAGTAATGATCCATAGTCTTTTTGATTCATGATTCATAGTCTTCAGCGGGTCACTTATGATTGATTTCATGACACAATGCTTCGGGCCAGTTTAAATTTAGGAATTTGGTCCATATAAAGGCGCACCGGACTATAAGGCGCACTGTCGGCTTTTGAGAAAATTTTAGGTTTTTAGGTGCGCCTTATAGTCCGGAAAATACGCTATGTCTTCGTTGATGATAGCCATTGTATTTTTTTGTTCAGACAAGGTGTACAGGTCTTACTCTTACAGGTTTTTTAAGGTAAGATCTGTATACCTTGTCTGAACAAAAGAATGCAATGGCTATGGTCACCAGGCAATCGCTGGGCACACATAGACAAACAACCATCCCAACTTCCTGCTCTACTGCATGGTTTTCTCTTTATCAAATGGCAAAATAATGGAATATTTCATGGTGGAGTTGTCAGTTCAAGTGAACTCATATCCACATGCCAATTAAATAATGTACATGCACACTGCTCAGCTCAAATTCTTTGACAGCAATCTCAGCTCTCATTCTGTTGCCCTTGGACTGTGGGGATACTTTTCTCTTAGATTATTGAATAACGTTATAATAAAGGCTCGGCAGTACAAAATATATTTATTGACTTTATGAATGATGCAAGGGAGTGTCCGTTTGTCTGTTCGTCCACCCGCCAACCCAAAAATCCATCCTCCATCATCTATCCACCCAACCACCAACTGACCCATTCACACACTAACCCGTCCGCCCGTTCGTCCGTCCGTCCATCCATCCATCCATCCATCCATCCATCCATCCATCCATCCATCCATCCATCCATCCATCCATCCATCCATCCATCCATCCATAATCTTGCAAAATACTCATGTCTTTAATAAATAATTATGTGTGCTTTATCATAGTCAAAGTGTCAAGACAGACAAAGAGGTCAAAATTGTGTTTCCTACTATCCCACGGTGACAAGACATATTATACATTCAAGTAAACAATACATAAAGTAAAAATAAGAAGGCACATACAATGAATAAATAAGAGCAATGAATAAATAAGAGCAACTTGGTGGAAATGGTCCAATTGTGCATACGGCAGACTGTCAGTATAATAGCGCAAAAGTACAGGAGGAGTAGTGCAAGTGGAGTAGTGCAAGGCAGCCACCGTGGCCCGTAACTAATGTAATTTATGTAACTGAAACAGAATACAGTTACATTTATTCATGTATTCTGGATACGTAAAGCTGGTACATGTATTATGCCATTACTCCCTAAGTCTGATAACAGCACAAAACGATACCTGTGATACATGATGATCTGTTGGTATTGAGTGGTATAAATTAGGAAATATTCCATGTATCCTGGTTCAAGACAAGTATTGACACAATGGTTGTATATCACTAGAAGGCAGTGTATAGCTTTGTGCAGACAGCATGGTGAGAGGCCATTCGACAACAGGTAGGAGGGATTGCATGGAACAAACCATTTTTGAGACAAGGGCGATACTTTTTTAAATATTCCGTTTCAATAAAGTACTTGATAGTTTAGCTTTTTTTTTTTTTTTACTTATTCCAGAATGACATACAATGTAAAAAATATATAATATGAATTTCTAAAATTTTAGAGGTGATGTGAGTCAATTAAGGCGCTCTAGAAACACCAAAGCTCCTCATTCACGAAGCACAAAAGAGCAGCTTGAAGCTCAATTGACAAGGTGAGTCAATATTTCAACACGGGGGTGGTGACCGCTGTGACTGTAATGTATTTAATGTAATGGTTTATTTTCTGACTAGCCAATGTCTGCCACAGAGGCTAAGAGTCAGAACTTTAATTTACAGACTTGTCTCATCCTTGCATAAGCCCAGTTTACCTCCCCCACACAATTTATGAGGAACATTTTCCTTGTCTATAATTAGTTCAGAGAAATGCAGTTTTCCTTTCAAAATGTCCCACCCATACGAAATCACAAAGATTAACCGTAAAAATGTCCACCTGAATATGATCCGTACTCCAGTAGCACGTCTTCGTGGAAAAAAATTCTCACAAATGTATGAAACATGGTCAACGGGTCATACATGCACAAACATCTACTGCATTCACATTCTGTGCTGCCTTCTTTTTCATAATTAGTTTCTCTTTCTGTAATGCTTTTAAATGTTTTATGCAAAGACCTTTGAGTTATCTTGTATTTGAAATGTGCTATACAAATAAACTTACCTGGCATAATTCCCTCTCGGAGTGTGGCTTGTTTAGGCAACTGAAGACTTAGCAACCCCCTAACAACAAGTGAAGAAAAGAAAGGTTACAATACAACGACTACTATTATATCATACTCATGTTTCAAAAAATTGTCCGCAAACAGAACAAAATGATAAATGGATCGAAAGGCTGGTATCAGCACAGATAACGATTCCTGGTGTCAGTACTCACCCATCTGTGATTCAGCGAATTTGTGATGTGATTCGTCTCCTTTCGGTATGTGATGGAAAAATGGCGGTGAAACATGTCAGCCTCCTTCCTGTAAGGTGAGGCAGGGCCCATGTAATATAATTGGCGATTAGGGAAATCAGCCTGAGGTTTGCTTGAAATGTCAGTGGCTTTTTATAAATCTCTAGTCAAAGCTATTAAGCCTAACCAATCTTGGTTCTTCATATTTTGTGCTCTACAACAGACCCATTTCACAGGCTGGCCTGAGTGATTCTTTCTCTGGTTCATTTGCTCAATACGGTCAAGAACAGACCCTGCACCCCAAAGGCCATATATGAACATTTGAGCAACGTCGCGAAAAAGCAAAGGGTGATGATGGGTGAAAGGAACGGATAATCTATCAAAACGGGCTACTCAAATGAAACCCACAATGACGGATAATACTGTTGCGAGTCCACTCCCCAACTTGCCCTCCTTCTCTTTTAGACTTTATCTTGAGAAGCAGCCAGTTCCTTAACATCCCAGCAGGAGCCCCCTGCGTGGAGAGACTGGCCTTATAACTGGCAGCGTAGAAACATGGACTCCAAAACGAATACTCTATGCAGTATGGAATTTGCCTTGGTGGCCGCTTTGAATTACTGGCCTTTAAATATGATGAAAGAGACCAACTGTGGAGCCCCCTTGCATTTTCTGTCACTTCATGAGTAAATATTTACAATTTTTGGGGAAACCCTGTTGATACATTAAAATTCTAAATATCCTGCTGTGATTGTAAAGGCTGGTGGATGTTATGACTTGCACTTGTTCCAAAGCCTTTCACTTTCTTAGTCCTAATTTGACAACTTTTTGTGCTTACTTCCTCTCCAGACGGGCCCGGCTTGCAGTTTTTGTTGCTATGAAGGGGAGGCTTTCTATCGCTCATAATGAGCATCTTTCAGTTACTTAAGGGGCTTTCTCTGTAACACATGAAGCTTTCCAAAGATCTGCAACCGCAGGCTGCCTTCCCTCTGGCTCACCTCCCACCTTCCCCTTCAGCCTCAGCTCTTGTGGTTAAGAGCCTTCTTCCTGCCAGAGGAGGTTGACTGTTGTTTCTGGAATTGCCATGGCCACTTACACGGGCTCTATCAATCAACATGGACTGCAAATCCTTAAAAAGAGCCAGGCGAGCTCCGGTAAATAGAAAATGAGAAGTCGCACCTAATGTTCCGTGGGTTTTTTGTGTTTACGGGGCCTAAAGAAAGCATTGTCTTTGACCTGACACAAATGTAGAGGGTCTCACAAGTGTTTCATTTTGATGGTCTATGGCCAATTTTACTCGCATATTTTCTGTTATTCCCCCATTTTCCACTTAAGTGTGAATTTGTTGTTGCTGTGTAATGGTTTGTCCAAGATGGATGATCATAGGAGGTGACCGGTGGACGGGGCACATTGAGTATATGCGATCCAGTCTGACAATGAAATTGAAAATGTCATTTTGCAATAACGGGAAACTGGATGCCGTATGACAAGGAAGGACGATGAGTAGAGGGCCCTCCAACAGGGAAGCAAAATGCTGCAATCTGTTCTGGCAGAACAGATTGAAACGATTACTGTGAAGGGAACACTCGGTTGAGGGATTTTTTTTTTCCCCTCCTTCCCTTACCCTCAGATTCATCTGACAAGGTGGATTCTCTGACCAATGTGAGAATGTTATGAGTTAGGGCAGTTACTGCCAAATCCTGCCTTGCTGTGTATTGCATCTTGAATTATTTTTGGTCCTGTGAGTTATGGTGCATGTGATTAAGATGAAGACTGATGATGAGATAATTACACTTTTCGGAAATTATATGCTGCGTTCCAGACACATAAAGACTACATAAATAATGTTTTCAGTGCGATAAAACTCCATTGGAATTTTCTGTCCTGACTCTGGCTCGCTTGGTAAGATGTTGTTTTGAAAAGCAGCATAACGTCCGGGCTGTTCAATAAATCAAATCAACATGAAATGCAATGTACACATGACACTATGCCAGAAGTGAAGCTGACAGTGATAGACTCCAAAACAATGGGAATTCCTGGAAAAATGTCAACAACTACTCTGGGTATTACTAAAAGGCTGCTTGTGGAGGATCTGAGGGTCCGCAAGGGTTAATGATCTGCATTATAAGAGGGGCCAAAACCATAAAGGGTGTAATAAATTAATCTAAAATCTCTGTTGTAACACACAAAAAGTCTCTTTCTGCTCCTGGGCTGCTGAATTCTGTAGTAGTTGTAAGTTACCAATAACGAACTGAATTTTCTTTATTCATCAGGGTGTTATAAAGCAAAATGCTATTCCTATCTTAGTTAACTGTTTTTTTTTTTTTTTTTGAAAATATTAGTACCAGTATGTCTTAGGTTAAAGTTTAAGTAACAAGGTCAGTCCTCCATTGGCTCATATTAAAACACGCAAAATTATTGTTTGAAAATGTACTGTCCCTAAAATCCCCAGTTGATGTATCAGTGCTGTAGTAGTTTTCTTAGTAGCTCCAATTTTATCCTGACGTAGCAGCACCAATAAATCTGGCTGATTTCTTTGCCATCGTTAAGTTACAAACCAATGTTCTGATTAAATCTAAAACGATTAAGTAGTAAAACGACCTGAAAGATCTTCAAGCAAACGCAACACAGAACATAGCATGCAACATATCACACAGAAAAAAAAAAGCATTAACTCCTGAGACCCATTACAATGCATTACTCTTGCATGCCTGAATCCTCTACAATAGTAGTTTTTTATCCCTGCTCTGTAATTAGGTCTCCCTGAAAAAAAAAAAGTCGATTTGTTTACCCCGATGTTTTCTAACTCATTATGTCTGTAAAACATCCCCCCGGAGAATTCCGCATGCTGTCTATAAGTGCATAAATTGCTCGGGTTGCTTTCAGCAGTGATTGATAATCGTTTATTCCTTTATTTTCTAATTGGGTATCAATCATAAAATAAAACCATGGCAATAGAAAGCGCTGTAGCTGCATTACATTTGTAAGCACACAACATGATGCTTTTAGGGTCGAGGTTGGCTTTTAAGGAGTCTTTTGAAAACAGACAATACTCAGTATATCAACTTGACAAATTAACCTTGATGAAGTGCACAGGATGTGTAGTTCTGCATTCCCAGCTTTCATCAGTGGAGTGTTGGAGACATTATACTGTATATTCAAAAGTAATGTCTAATTTTTTTATTGATGAATAATTTGAGTTATTGATTATTATCCATCCACTCATTATCTGAACTGCTTTTCTTTCTGGAACCTATCCCAACTGATTTCGGGACAGTAGGTGGTATACACCCCAAACCGGGCACCAGCCAATCACAGGGCAAACATACGTAGATCAATCATTCAATCAATCATTCAATCAATCATTCGCACACAACCAACTACACTTATGTGTAATTTGGAGTGCTCAATCTGTCTACCATGCTTGTTTTTTGGAATGGGGGAGGAAACGACAGTACCTGGAGGAATCCCACGCAGACATGGGGAGAACATGCAAACTCCACACAAGAAGCCCGGAGGCGGGATGGATGGATGGATGGATGGATGGATGGATGGATGGATGGATGGATGCATGCATGCATGGATGGATGGATGGATGGATGGATGATCTAACTGCTAACTGTGACAATGTGTAGGATAACACTTTTAGAGGTTGATTTCCCACTGCCAATCATGGTAGGAGTTTAAAAAAATTAAATTGAATATAGGCACCAGCATGCCCGAGGCCCTCATCAGGATAAGCGGTTCAGGAAATTTATGGATTAGTGGACATTCGTAAAACAATACTCAAGATATACGTTTTGTACGCGGGTTAAGACTGCCCAAAAATGAGGGATTCTGTAATACCAATTGAATGTGTGGCCAATTCAAAGTGAAATCGCTCTTTGATTGATCATCTAATGTGATAATTATTGATAGATTAATGAATATATAATTCATAGTACCAGCATTGTGGAAACAGAAATAGCAAAGCAAAGTCAAATATAAGAACATTATCCGTTCTTATATTATATATTATTGAATTCAACTGCTTCATCTATTTTCTTTACAGTCTGTGGTTAACATTCTGTGTCTCATTTTAAAATTGCAAAAACAACCTTCATCATGATCAGAAATACTGTTCAGCTTCGGCAGATTTTGCTGATTATCTGGAATTGGTGACCAGTCATACACATTTGCAAGTCTCTGCAGCCACTGTAGGTTTAGGTTCTGAAGCAAAGAACCTTACTACAGAAATCTACTTCTTAGCTCCAATAAGCACATTTAATAACAAAAGTCATTAAAGCTCAGGTGACGTTAGAGGAAGTTAAACAGATGGCCACCCATCATGTGTGCGCTTGTGCTCAAGGTTCACTGCGTTTTGTGAGCGTATGGCTGTGGTCGCAGTGTGCTCGGTTTATCCTGCACCGTTGGCACGGATCAGCCCATGTCAGAGGATTGTCCGGCTGATTGAACATGTTGAATCAGGGAGACCGGCGGTGAGAGAAATCACTCTCGCTGGCTCATCAGCTTTGACCAAACACAGGTTGAATAGCAAAAGAAAACAAAAACACTCCCAGCTTTATAGTGAAATAGCCTTGTCTTATTAAAGACATTTTCGTGCTTATCTACAAGCCTGGTTGTTATACCAGAAGTGTTTTTGGAGCTGCATTCAGTTTGAGTCCACACTTTATTATAGCGTTATGGGACTCTGTGAACCTGCAGAGCCTTCAGTCTGTTTTCTTTACTATATGGCCCGAATGTAATTCCTGAATCCAATTATTTAATTCTATTTTGCGGTAACTGACTGTCTCCCAACAAAGACCCTTGCATATTAATGAGTGACAAATCTACAGAACTAAAATAACTCACCATTTCTTTTCATGTTATGTTTCTCGGTGGAGGTATGCGGTTTCTTTCGTTGTCATCTTCAATCCCTATAAGAAATGAGATTTTACATGAGAGGGCTTTGCTTGAATTGTCACCACTGTGAGTAGTGTGGCACACAGCTTGTCTCAACTGGCTCCCTGTTAACAGCATAGCACCTGCAGATCTGCACTGCTAGCACCTCCCATTAACGGTCACTGCTGCAGAGATGCCATAAAGATCATAACACTGAATCATTTCCTCCAACATTTTCTGAGATACACATGTTGGCAGAGGACAGGCGTGATAACAATATGCATACCCAACATTTAGTTGGGATTGAATGGGAATAAGTAAAGGAAGGAGTTGTCACAGACTGTTGATGAACACATTCGGTGTGATACTATGAACACACCCAAAGCCATGTGCGACTGTGCAATTATAGCACATTTACTGCACCAGCTGCTGTATCAATGTGCGGTGTGACAAACACTCCCAGGAGATTGAACCGTAACTGGCTTTGAAATACAGCAGAGAAATATTTTCACACTTGAGCTTGTGCAAAAAGAATATGAAGTCAGTGGATCGATTTGATGCTGCTGAAATACGAGATTGAAATTGCATCACGAAAACCACAGAAGTTTGTTGAACTTAAGTCAAGGCCATTGCTTGTATGCAACTATATGATTGCAATAGAAAATTCAAAGAGGCAAATTAGAACATATGGTGATGAGAGACGAATAGATTGGGTTTAATTAACATAGATGAATGAAGAGTAATGACTATTTTTGATTGATGGGACATCACATTAAACCAGCAAATCCAAGTGGGAAGATATTCATGAAATTGGTAACCTTGTTTTATGGAAAGAGTGATTGAAGTAAGATTAATCTCTGTGACATCCTTCTCCGTATATAGAATAGAAATAGTATAGAAACTGTATGATTTATTTTGACTTAATCTAATTTGTCTCACAACATAAACTGGATATCAAATGATTTTCTTTAAATATGCACCTCCTTGTTAAACTGGTTGTATTGCCAGTTAGTGTTCACATACGAGCACAACAGAATGCGGAATAGTGAATAAAACTGTAGTTTGCAAACATTTCTTTGGAACTGGTGTGTTTCTACAATGACTGAATGGAAAGCATCGACTGACTGCATGTGAAGCGGTAGGAAAGCTCAGGAAACGCCAACAGTTGTCTGAACTCACGCAGGACCTTCTAAAAGCTCCCTATGACACCAGAGAATCGTAGCACATACTTTGCTGACACTTTGTGTGACACTTGCGACAAAACTGCCAATTAAACCATCCATAAAGCCAAGACAACTTACTTGTTAAAGCAGCCGTTTCTCTTGACGTATTGAGGTTTCTTCTTCCGACGTTGTTAGATCAAAACACATCATGGTTTGGATCTTCCTTTTGACAGCAAAACACAAGTGCATACACTTGCAAAGCGCTGCTATAAGACACACATCCATATTTTAAGGTCAGTTTTGGTAATTCATGGGCTGCAAACATTCAATTATTTACATCAGTTCACTGACACATTTAAATGATCAGTGAGACAAAAGCAGCAGTTTAGTTCATGGAAAGAAAGCGCAAAAATGTCTTTCGAAGAACTTTGAGCTTTCATATCACGTTTTATCAAGTTTTTCCATCAGCGTTTGACTTGATTCACAATATAAGTTGTCATTTGGTTTATTAATGACAAAGAATTAGACGAATCATCTGACAAAACAACAAGCCACCCCTCCCCAACCCAAATATGGTCAAATTCTATTGAAAAAAGATGGCTGAAAAATGTCACAGTTTATTTCCAATAAAGTCTTATCTGTTGAAACACAGTACAATGATGATGAGTCTCTAAGAAACTAAGGAATCACTGAAGGTGCACTTCAGGTTCCCACTGAACACATACGTAGGCAAGCCCCTCCAGGCGTCCCCCCACAGGACATCCGTACAATCAGTGGAGGCCCACTTGGCATCCAAAAGTGGACAATGGGCCAGGTAGATGGCGGTTGCATGCCAAGGCACCGAGCCATGCCTCTGACAGCTTTGCCAGGTGGGACCAAGTATAGGAACAGTTTTCACAAAACAACTGAAATTCCCAACGAGAATGGTAAGGAGACCTGCTTGCCATGAAACACAACTATACGGCGAAACATTTAACGGACAAGAAACTCTCAAAGGCCAAGCAAAAATGCAAAATTAACAACTTTAGGATCAACTAAATTACAAACACAGAAAAGTCTTCAATTGCCTTCTATACTAGGTGTCCGTTTGTCAGCTGGAAGCTCAGCACTTCTTTGCGCAACTTCCAGACAATTATTCATCATGATTATTGAGAAAAAAAAGAAAGGTCAGGCCGACGGTGAAATGAAGTTTCAGAAACTTTGCACTCTTGACATCTGTGAGGCGTGATCAGTCAGAAACTTTAGCCAATGAATAATCACAGGGATGTCTCCCTGAATCGTAATGGGCAATTTGTTCATTCTCGAAAAGCTTCAGTATATGGTGGCGCCTGCTGAAATACACGCACAGTGTCGATGTTGTTAGTTAGTTAGTTAGTTAGTTAGTTAGTTAGTTAGTTAGTTAGTTAGTTAGTTAGTTAGTTAGTTAGTTAGTTAGTTAGTTTGTAGTTGCCCAATGATAGATTTTGTAATTATTATCGAGGCCAAGCTCAAAACACCACAGAGGTACCTTGAGTTTGATACTGGAGTTTGATACTGGAGGGCTTCAGGATCCTGGATTCATGAAAACTCAGATCCATGGAAAGCGTGGTACATAAATATCCATTTTTAACCCATTTTAACCAATTTTGTGCAGAAGAGACCCCACACTAAATATGATCTAATGATTGGTATGTATGTATAAGTGGGAAAAAGGATGCCATTTGGATCTTAGGTTGACATTATATTTGTTGTGTATGGAGTTGTTTTGTGCAGGGAACTTTTTCCTACTAGGTCTTTTTATAGAATCCTTGTTCTTTTCAGGGTCACTTTCTCTGGGAATGACTTGGGATATTTTCCTCAATTGGTAGCAAATCAATTACCAACTACATGGACAATTTACATTATAATACTATATACTAGTATTAGACTGTGAAGTGAGTTGGAGAGGACTCACACCAGCAAAAGTAAAACAGGAATTCTACTAGACCTCACTTGTGACATTCGCTATTTTTCAAAATAGTGAAAAAAAGAAAAGTTACAGTTCGAGCACATCATTCTTCTATTTAAAGCAGCGTGGAAGCCAAACGTCAAAAATGTCATTTTACAAAGGGAATTAATTTTCTCCTGCTAAATGCAGATTATATTGTAGAGAAATAATTACCATGTGGATTATTACAGGGGCTTTTGAGAAAGGTGCTTTTCTGAAGATGTATGCATAGTACAATCATTAGCATGAAATGTTTGGCATGTGCATAGTTGGCAGGATTTATGCTCACATTTTTCAAAGAGGCTGCTTTGCTTTGGTGGCATATAAAGGCTGCACTCAAAATAGAGAATGGAAGCATCTGCGATACTCATAAATCGCACTTGTGTGTATGGGTGTAAGGATGAAGACAAAAAAAATTCACACATACATAAAGGGACTCAGCAGCTTGATCAATGATGATTGTAATGCAGTACAGTTCAGTAGACTGCAGTACTGTATGCAATTCAGTTGATGATCAAAGTCCACAGAGAGTTGGGATAGGAGGAGACTGATCATCACAGTGAATATGTTCTTACCAGGGGTCGTGGAGGGGAATTAAAGACCTCGGCCACCACTCATCAGAAACGCTATCATCGAAAGGGGTCGTGTGGGTCGGTGGTGGGACGGGCCGTTCGGGAATCTACCAAAATTCCTGATGCCCTCTAGGGCCCCGTTCCAGATTTCTCTATGCGTGCTACAACCCCAGAAGAATAATGTCTATGATTGCGTATTCAAACATTGATTATAGAAATATTATTATTGTTAGCATTTTTACTCTTTCTTCCTGTTCCTCCAGCGTCCAGTCACGCACTTTATCTGTGTGCTTGTTTGTGTTAACAAAGTCACAGGTTTTTTTTTTATTTGGAAGAGTCTCATGCTTCCATTTAAATTGTTGCACAGTCACCTACGGTATCTCTAATTAGTCCCTAAATTGGAGCGCTTTAATAAATAAATAAATAAATAAATAAATAAATAAATAAATAAATAAATGTTTAGAGGATATTCTTTGAATTTTTTTGATACTGTGTTAAATTTAAACATTTTGCAATAGGTTTACGTTTTTTTACTCTAAAATTTCCACTGCAAAGTAGGTTGGTGTAGCACATAAAAATAAAATAAAATAAAATAAAATAAAATGAAATGAAATGAAATGAAATGAAATGAAATGAAATGAAATGAAATGAAATGAAATGAAATGAAATGAAATGAAATGAAATGAAATGAAATGAAATAAAATAAAATAAAATAAAATAAAATAAAATAAAATAAAATAAAATAGTGGTCAAACTCATAGTTTTTTCATCAATTGTTTTTATCAATTGTGAGTGGAAGAAAAAAAACTGCAAAATAAGTAGTAATACTAGTAGGATGAAAAACATACGCACACACGAATGCAAACACACGCACACACACACACGCACACGCGCGCACGCACAGACACACACACGCACACACGCACACACGCATACACGCACACACACACACACACGCACACCAACTTCTGATTACTTTCCAGGTGAAACCACTTTGTACGTGGGCTACAAGGTCATCTGGAGCAAGGCACCACTAGGGATGAAATAAACCAGATCACTCTGCACTACTCTCAGTATTTTTTTAAATACAAACCCATATTAAATGTCAAGGCAAATGACTTTTAACGAATTTTAAATTGAAAATAAGAATTGCCCTAATTCAAAGTAAGAAAGAAGCTGTCCCTCATCTGGCTGGCCATCTGCATGTTAAGTCCCGACAAAGGCAAAGAGCCAAATTGAAACAATCCGTCATCTGGACTGTTGGGCTGGCTGATGAGGTGCAATACAGTAATCACGACCCTGCTCAGCTCTCCACTTTTTCCAAAAATAACATACACCCATGGTGACATGTTTGTGCTGCCAGAGAGCCTTAACTTGATGTAGGCATTGCCTAAAATGTCACTATGGCTGAGTGGCAGAGTGCCCAATAGTACATTCCACAGAGAGGGCCATTGTATACAGGCCACTTGGAGAATAACATCCCAGTGGTTGTAAAACACGCTACTTGACAATAATAGTGAAACATGATAGATTGGACTCAGCAACTGCCGAATGAGTGACATAGCTGGAACACTGTGAACGCTATTATTTATTTTTTCATGAGTAAAGTGGCGAAATAAACACTCCGCCAATGTTTGGCATTATTGTTTTTTTTTAACCTTGTACAATTCATCAGCACTGTGTGCAGATTTCACGAATGCCTTAAATGGCCAGAGCAACTTAATGAGGAACTGGAAGGTCTGTTATATTTCAGGGGCTACTGCAGTATTTATGGCAAATTTGTCAAAATGACTTCCTTTCCCAGGTCCATGCTGCTGCCCTTTACTTTTTCATGAACCTCTATTTGGCAAGACCTTGGGGACAGCTCACCTAAATCTGTCTTGAATTACCCTGTTGGACTGACTGGAAGCCACTCAACCTCCATCTTTTCCTACTTTCCAACCCTAGTCCTTCCAAAAGGGACACCATTTTGGAAAAGAGAGTGCAGTTTCAGCTCAAAATGGGAGGCAGCTGCGAGGCTCCCTGTCCTTGCTTTATGGATCATCACAGCTATTTTTTTTATTTTTATTTATGTCAAGAAGTTAGCTGCACTGGTCTCCACGTGATATAGATTACCTGAGTTTTCAATCAGTGACACGACTGACTCATCCACATCAGAAATATAGGAGTGTTTGTTTGCATTCAAGTGATAAACAATTGTCAAGGTCAAACACATTTAAAATGTCGCTTTTCCTTTGCCGGCCAGTGAAAGGCATTGACTGTTTGTGTTTATGTTGTAAAGTTCCAAACCATGATTGGCTGATCACTCGAGCCACATGGTAACATATCATATTGCTGAATCTTGACAGGATTTTTCTGCTTCCATTGCAAGACAACATTTCTCTGCTTTCATGCCTCCCCACTGTCATAATAAAGGCAACCTGCAGAGCATTGCAGGATGCTTATACGTTCCCGTTGACTTACTTGCTGGCATTGGCGGAAGATTCTGCGTGATAGACAGGAAATGATGAATGGGGACTGTCTAATTTCTTCCACTTGCTACAATTCAACTGATGGAAGTGAAGATGACTAACATCAGAATTTTGTGTCCTCCCAACTCTAAGGAAGCATCTTTCATTATAAGTCACAAGTAGCAAGTAAAGGTGAACACAAAAAGCTAATTGATGTCGTCAAGTACATATGTATATTCAAGTACTCTGGAAGTTCTTTGTGACCATATGAACAGTATTGCACTGTTGTAAAAAGAGAACCTCTGTAAATTACTAATGAAATACAATGTCCTAATCAGACAGGGAAATAAAATTTAGAGCTCTCAATGCCTTACTGCCATGTTTATGGAGTGTCATAAATAAGGCTTCACTTTGTTTCTCATTGTCTCGCCATTGGTCACAGAAGTGGTAAAGTGAGTGAGTGGATCGTAAATAAAAACTGCACTATGCACTCATTCAGTATCGAAAAGCAAATGAAAAAAGAAAGCTGCCCTGTGTTTGAGTGACGATCAGTCTTAGGCATGGGTAGGCAACTCCAGTCCTGCATGTTTGCCTACCCATGGTCTAAGGTGGACCTCACCTCTTACCACTGAAAATGAATGAGTGCATGAAAAGAAAGCATAAATGTTAACTGTAAAGCTTCAAGACTGACCCAAAAGTAATTTAACATGATTAAAAATATTGTGATCAAACTAACATTCAGACCTGCAAGGTTACTGGGATCCCTTTTTCCCCTTCAGTGGTGCCCCTCCGTTCCTTGTTCGTCATATGAGAACAAGCATTGCGCATGTGGAAAGCTTCCATGGAAAGCTTTGTCTTTCGTCATTTTCTTCATAGTTGCTATGCAGCACGCACACAAGCATGCCCGCAAGCACACCCACGCATGCACGCAACCACACACTTGATGTCAGTGCTGTCGACATACCTGCTGGGCTCAGATTACAAAGCCTCTGCCTTGCTCAGGGTAATACCCCTCGGGGAAGCCGCATGCAAGGTAGTGAGCTGCCTCTCCAAACCTTTCCCCAATGCGGCCATAATGATCTGAGTGGTGTGGGCAACTGCAGCACAGAAAGAAGGTGATACACATTGAGAATGCCAGGACATAGACAGATTGTGGATAGACAGATGGACAGACAGAGAGATTGATCGATGGGTAGCCTTATAATGTAACAAATCGGACTACTGTCGCAAGTAGTAGCTACGTCTATGTCTTCATAGCATTAATTGTCTTATTAAATATAAGCATCTCAATTCTTTCTTTTCAGAAGATCAAATGACATGGACGTGTGTACGTGTGTTTGTGTGTAAATAGTTGATAAGGGAAGGAAGATGACAGAGAGGGGGACAGACCGTGACCCTTTGACCGTGGCTTTGACCTTCTCTCACCACACAGGATCAGTCATTATCTCCTTCCGCATCCTGGTGGCCAAATGACAGGAAGGCTGCAAAATGGAGGGTGGGAGACACATTATGGCCACTTTTACGGAACATTGATTGATAATAATATCCAAATGTTTCCTTTTTTTTTTGAACTGTGGTGCCATGAAATCCAACTGAGACATAGGTTTTCTGTTTTTTAAAAGCAGGGAACAATTCTTCAAAAATGAGGCTTCAACCTGTTCCAAGTTGAAGTTTACTGCCAAACTAAACATAAAACAAAGAAATCACATTGTGTATTCAAACAGCTGTCCGTTTAACCTAATGCCATTAAACAATGCAAAATACAACAAATACGTAGGCTGTTGTCTAGCCAGAGCTCCAGCATTTTGTTCTCCCGGGGCTAAAGGAGGGCTTGATTGATACATAGGGAAGCTGAAAAAATAATTGTAATTTTGCTGCATAGCCCCGACCCTAGTGAGGATGATTGGGTCAGAAAATGGAAGGAAGAGTATATTTTAGAATACCAAGTAAAATGCTAGAGAAGCTTAACTGGAGCTACACAGATTCCCGATTGGGCTATAGCACCCCTACCCCCGTTGTGGAGCAGTCTCTCGCATTGCCGTTTTATAACAATTCAAGAATTCAAAAAAATGTCTGAATTGAAACGCTTGAGCAGCACATAGACGATATAACAACATTGCAGTAGTGGAAGTTGGACTGGTCATAATAAATAAATTAAAAAAAAAAAGTGAATTTCTGATTAACAATGGCTCCCCAAAGTGCTATAAACACATATGGACCTAGGACATTTTAAGTAAGTTAAGAAACGTGATGCACGGCAAGACAAAAAATGGTCAAAAGTGGGCTCACTGTTCTTAAAAGCAACACAGCACACCGCACATATCAGGTCAATTTATAATTGGATATTAGGGAAGTAATGAAAACCAATTTGAATCGGAAAATCAGTTTTAACTGGAAAATGGGTTTGGATGTAAAAAATGCAAGTGCATCGCTTCACGGGCAAATTAATCAGTCTCGATAAAGCATCACTAATGTGATGTGGCTGATATATTGCAGAATCTGATTTCTTAATATGGCACATTAAGCATTACCATACAGCGGGACGATGAAGATTTAACGAAAACATTAAAAATAAAACACACACAGTGGTTGCATACCAAAATCAGTTGGCAAAAGTGTTTCAGTCTTCACATTAACATGGTCAAGAGATCACCGAGTGTTCTGTGGAAAGTTAATCAATTTCATTGATTGATTTGCAAAATTATATATTTACTACAAATACTTGTATCTGTTTTGATCTGTGTCAGCGGCATATATTGTGATACAACAATTAAATGCTTTTTTTCCCCGTAGTTCAATAAATGTTGGTAAGCAATGCTGAAGTCTACAAAACCAAAAAGTACTTTTCTTCCAATGAATAACAGCATTATGTAAACAGCCCCAATGACACAAAGCAAGATGAGAAAACAACTTCTGCATAAAAAAATGATCTCAATTCTTTTTAGGGTCCCACAACACAACATAATCAAACTGCCTGGGGTGATACAAACAATGAACAAACCAATCAATCACAGCTTACACATGGACGCATATGCAACTATGATTTCGCTGTGTTCACGGAGAAGTCATTTGGACATCTGCGAGTGGGCAAACAGACGCAGTTGTTTGAAATATGACGTTTGAAATA
The DNA here is from genome assembly GCF_033458585.1 of Syngnathus typhle. NCBI lineage: Eukaryota > Metazoa > Chordata > Actinopteri > Syngnathiformes > Syngnathidae > Syngnathus > Syngnathus typhle. The sequence goes on along the minus strand of NC_083741.1, from coordinate 10,606,428 downwards.
TGATGATGTTTGTAAGGCTTTGCAATGAACTATGAGAGGCTAGGAAACAAACTGTTACATAATTAAAGCCATACAGAACACAGACCATACATTAGTCGTCTCTGGCGCATAAAGACGTCATTCGCAATCGCTCCTTGCCCTTGGTGAGCTAACTACATTCACAGAGCACACAAACAAAGTAAGGCATGTTTACAAGAAGGGAGGAAGGCAAAGAGAAAAAAAAACAGGCCACTGAAAGACAAGTTGTATTGACATGCTGTTCCCATGACAGTCGCCTTTGCGGTCATTTGCACGCTGACGAACGAGGCTTTTTACTAGACTGTGGGCAGCAATGACGCTGCAGTAAAGGCTGATCAGTGGGGAGGAGGAGATGTGTGTGGTGGTGATTCACTGCTTAGGTGTTAAAACCTGTTGAGTGGACAGAGATTTAGTGAGCTTGAGTGCCGCAATCCCAGTTTAATGTTCAGGTGCATCTCTGCTTGCAGTCTAAACTCGCCTCAGGGCTGCTGGCAATGGAACTGACCGAGCTGAGGCCTGCTGGGGAATCATTTTGTGAAATGTATGGCGAAGGAAGGGAGGAAAGGATAACAGCAGCAAACGTAGACAGTACATTCATAATTGAAAGCGCCTCTGCGTGTGAGCGTAGACTTAGACTTTGCAGTCCTTGTTCAAATATTATGTTTCAAGCAAGCGGGAGAGCATTGGGAAGGACATGTGACAAACGTAAATCGGAACTTTTTGTATTATGGTTAATAAATTATTGGATGTCCGGGCCACCGCGACATCGGTCCGCTCCCTCTTGGCACTGGTCTTGGCAGTTTATAGCAAGGGTCGAATCAGAAAACAATCACTCACATTCACATTTACACCTATCATTTACAGTCATTAAATAACCTAAGCAGCTTGCTATAAGATTGTGGGAGGAAGCTTCAGATTCAAATAAATCTAATAACGAATATATTGATTCTGGTGACAGCAATTCAGGTATAATAGCACAACCAACCTCAACTAATAGTAAGATAAGGTCATGTAAGATGTGGTAGATAGATTGTGAGACAGTAGCCAAATGGTAGAAGCGAGAAAAGACCTGAGCCCCGTTTCGCTAAGATCCCAACAAGTGTTTTTGTAATTGCATTTTCATGCTAACAGACTGGACGCGGTCTTGATGGGAATCGAACATATTCATCTGCACATCAAGCGTAACACTGTTTAAAACTGATGCGCGATTGTCACAGTGCACCAAAAAGACCCAGATGGAAGATAATGCAGTTAAAACATTTTTCACAAGTGATGCCGCATGGTTTGTGACTTGGTTCAACATTTCAAGATGCAATATGTCACAATCATTTTGGTTCCTTCCCTTCCTCATCATAACCTGGCTTTCAGACTGTATTTAAAGATGCGAAATTAGCCACTGAAATTCACCTCAGAACGGCGACATCACATGGTTTGTGCAAAAGTGATCTATTTACATATAGTCCCCTTAGAATAAAAAAAAAAAAAATATATATATATATATATATATATATATATATATAACAGCATGGTAATTTTGCCCGTTTGGCAGATGCACCCACTTCATAGATGAGTTTCCACATCTGTTTGACTGTGCATTCATTGTTTGCACCTATTTTGCATGCAAAACATTTCGGGAGTCAGACGATTGTTAGCTGAAGGCCAACAGCACAAATTCTGTGGCAAGGTCTTTTTGGCTGATAAGTTTTGTGTTTTTTTTCAGCCACTCATTTCTCCCGATGACAATGATTTTTGTTAGGAGGTTTCTGTTTTGTCACTGGCAACTCATTGAAGCCTTAACATTCTTCCCGCAACAAAATAAAGGTCTGCCATTGTCTCTGACTTGATGTCTGTATGCCCTCCCTTCAGCTTCAGCAGTCTGACTGATGTTTACTTGGGTCTCCAACAATCCCTGACATGAGACAGCTCTCAAGGGCACCCTGCTTCACTTCTTTCCGATTCAACAACTCACATAAATAAAGACCAGCACGCAAACCTAGTGTTTTCATTAAAACGATAAATCAACCACACAAAGACAATTTTGGACAGTAAACTCAAACGCTTTTCAGGAAATGACCTATTGGCTTGTTGTTGCCATGAACTATGCTAAATGGAGCTAATCAACTCAACGGTTGGGGATGGATTCCTCAGATGAAAGCTACAAGAAACAGAAAAAAGTATATTGTAGTTTTCCTGTCAGGAAATGTCTGGGCTAAATCATTTACTGCTTCACCTAGCAATATGCCATTTTGCGGCATATACAATCAGATGAAATATGCACCTCGACCAGCGGCGGGTAGGTTTTTGTACTCAAGGGCCAAATTAGATTTTTTACATCGGACAGATGGGTCAGTTTATTTTAAGATGAGGAATAATACATTTCAAATGGTAATTATAGTATTTAAGTTGTAATGATTAAGAGCTTCATTAATTCCAAAGTATAATCATGTTATTTATGATTAATTTACCAATGTAACAGTAAATTTCTGTGTACTAGTAGTACACATATGGAACATTTTAGTTTAAATTATTTCCAAATAAATGAGTTATTAATAATTTAAAGAGGAAGTCAACCCAAAACATTTCCTAACAATATGTTGCACGTGCCCCCACAAGCCTAAATGCGGCATTCTGATTAATATTGAGTTTGTGGAATATGAGTTAAGCAGCAAAATTAATCCATTTTTATCCATCTCAGCTGTGCGGCCATTTTGCCTCTTGCTGTCGACTCAAAATGACATCACAGTTGCAAGGTCTCAGATCACAACCAATCAGGACTTCCCTTCCAATGAAATATATATGACGTTAAATTTGAATAAAGACATTTCTGATTAACCAATTTGAGGATAAAATAATTAAATTAATGCAGGAAACATAACATGACTATTTATGGCATGCAAGCCATACTCTATTTACTGTACTATGCTATATTGTTGTAGTCAATAACCTACATAAATAATACGCATGATGCTTTTAAAGGATTCATAATGTCGATCTTCATTGACACACACTGTAAATAAATAATAGTTCCGAGTGTGTTCATGTTCAGAGATTCCTCATGTTGAGATGACACAACAATGTGTCATTGCATGAACTCAATGCATTTAAGTTGTAAGGAAAAGGGTTGTGGGTGGAAAGGGGTTATAAATCCAGGATGTGCGCGTGGGGTGTGTGTGTGTAGACTAATTCCCTGGGCCTGGAGTCGTGTGTTGGGGTTCACCCTTGGAGATTGTGTGCGTCGTAGCGGACATGATGGGTAACAGGTGCGAGGCGGTGTGGAGGGAAGACGTATGCAGCTGTCCCTGTAGACCCAGGCCATTCCTCTCCACCCCCACCCATTTGGTTTTCCACTAAGCCCCTAAAAGCCCGGTGCAAGACTGTTTGTGTGTGTATATTTATGCATGTGCGGGTGCATCAGCCGTTGAATGAGTGCTTGCTGAAGTCAAGTGTCAGCACCTCTTCATCCCGGTCCCACTTCAGGGCCCCAGGCCTTTCATTCTGCACTAATACTCTGCAGGTAGCCAAGCATCCTGGTTACATGTGGTTTTGTCCATGTGTGCACTGGACCGAGAATGATCCTGCCTTGTTGCAAGTGTCGCGTGGTTATCAGGTGTGGACGACGGTGAAATTACATTTGTTCAGTGTCGACCGCTACCTGGATGAAACGATGACACTAAAGTGTGGTTTATTATTTTTAATGTGATTTAAAGGATAGTGTAGTAGAATGCATTTGCTCATCAAAAACCTAAAAAAAATGAATATATTACGGTACCTCAGACATTACATAGGGGAAACCACATTTGATTGGTACGCAATGAAAAGCATTGTGTCCCCAATCAGGTATAATGTGTGCATAAAATAATTTTGTGGCCGAGAAGTAGTTGTGTGCATGAAATAAAAATGAATAATTATATGAATTATCCAAACGCAATCCAACTCCTGCTCCATGTACCGTATTTTCCGGACTGTAAGGCGCACCGCACTATAAGGCCCACCTTCAATGAATCGCCCATTTTAAAACTGTGTCCTTATATGAGGCGCATCGGACTATAAGGCGCACCATTAATGCATCATGTCAGATTTTTAATCCAAATCAAATCATTCCCCATTTTATCTTTTCTATTTCAACTCCAGACGCAACAAATTACTTTATAATCACAAAATAATGATCCATAGTCTTTTTGATTCATGATTCATAGTCTTCACTTACGATTGATTTCATGACACAATGCTTTGGGCCAGTTTAAATTTAGGAATTTGGTCCATATATAAGGCACACCGGACTATAAGGCGCACTGCCGGCTTTTGAGAAAATTTTGGGTTTTTAGGTGCGCCTTATAGTCCAGAAAATACGGTAAATGCAGTATGCTGTATTCATCAATGTACTTTGGAACAAACATTATCGTTTGGGAGCCTTTCTCTGTTTTGCCACAACGATATAGTCTTTGCTTACCTTGAGGGCATCGTGATGTCTGACCAGATTTTGATGGACAGTTTAAGCAGATAATTATATAGCGAATAGAAATCCATTAAAACCTGCTGACGGATCGGTAAAAGAGGTTACTTGTCCGTGGCAACATAATACCCCCAGGTAATCCCAAAATGGGACGTGAGGAGGAGCACATGAATGTACTAAACATCCTGCTGAAACATTTTGAACTACACAACACAATACACAATGCTGGCAGGACGCACTTCTGCTGTTAGCTTGGGCTTTTCACCACTTTAGGAAAACTTCTTTTAGGTTGACTTGTTGAGTAATTGGGGTCTTTCAGGCCACCCCTTGTAGACAGATGTCTGTATAAAGTAAAAATGGACAGACCGATGTCTGCATTTGTTGATTTAAAAGAAGGTATTCTGCTATTTCTAAGATGTGTTAGTCATGAATGGTCAAATGAAACAGAATACACCTTTAACAGAATTAGAGTTCTTAATGTTTGTACTAGACTCCACTTTCTCAATTACGTCACATAATTGCTACAAGTCTAAATGTTCGAAAGCATCTAGTTACTCCACAGATGTACACCCTCATGGCACGCTTCCTTGATTCTGTGTGCACGAGACAGAGGAGGAGAAATAAATGAAGATAGAAACACATGCGTCCATGTGTATGCGCCCCTCGATTTAAAAGGCAGATTAAGATTGGCTTCACCATAATGATGCATGAACGATAAAGTCGAGGTCATCAGTTCTAATAAAGCTTCCGTGCGGTCTCTCGTCTCATCTGCATGCATGCAGATGACTATGAAGGGCACACTTGGCCTCACAGGTGACTCTCTCATAGCTCTGCTACACACGCGGATGAGGGCTTGCTTTACGACTGTCATTCTATTTTTATCTGATAGAAAAAAGAGGAGACGACCACTCGGGGAAGACAGAGGACAAAAGCGATGAAGGAAAAAGAACAATGGCACAAAGAAACACCTCGTGGCTCAAGGTTTCCAATTGGTCTGAGAAAAAATGGGACAGCTTAAAAGAGTCAGTGAGTTACTAGCGATGAGAACATTTTGCAGAGGAGCAGCTGGACACTGCTATAAAGAACACCCATCAAGCGCTCTCACCAGAGCTAGAACTAGACTAGACATATATCAAGGAGAGCTCAAAAGTGGCTGCAACTATAAGTCAGACTGTGTAGAATAAAATATACTTGTTAATAAAAAACTTGTTAATTCATCACAAAGGATACGCAACCCTTAAAAAGTTAGGTTATTTTATACTTATTTTCACCTGCAATGGCTTTCTAGACATTGCCGTAATCAATGCATGCCACACAGGAACTTCACCGATAGACCAACGGTGTGCATCGTAACTCCTCCCAAGAGAAATTACTTTGCCGATCCAAGGATTGCTTCAGAGCAGCTTTGCGAGTGGCGCAGTTGTGTTTGTCAGAGGCAAGCAAGCGTTGAGGAGCAACTTAAGTCAAAGAAAGGATACACACTTGTGCTTAAGATGAAGAAAATATTTTTGAAAATATACGACCTGTGGCATCTCGGGCTTCTCGCACAACTTTTGTTTCACTTCAAAACAATAAATATTGTTGTAGTAGTAGAGAACAAACCACCAAACACAAAATTGGTGACACTAATACAATGGCTTGCTTTGCCGACATTTTGGATCTGATTTTCTTTTACTTCACATTGAAGAAACTTCCTTGGACTAAATATTTAACTCATTTAATTGAACATTGCTGTCAATGCGAATGACATCACCTATTTGTTTGCTCTTGAGTACTGTACTACGTCTTAAGACCCTATCCCACTGAGGGGCAAACGATTCTGTTTTCAAACACAGAGAATCTTGCAGTCTCTAAAGGCTTTTTTCAAGATCATAAATGTTCACCAGACATTCAGCGGACATTCGCCTGTACTTTTCTTGCGACAAGAAAAATCACTACAAGCGTTGGCGAGTGTCTAGCGAACGTTTTACCAACATTTGCGACCTTTAACAAACCTAGACAAACTCTGACGAGAACAGAACATTTGCTGCCTTCAAAAAGACTCAATTATTCGGCCCTCAGTTGGATAGGGGCTTTCGAGTGGTTGATAGAAAGCAGCATTATATCTCATCCGGTCTTGTTTCGATAGCATTATTGCCAATATACTGACAACAGCAATAAATTGCCAATCTGCGCAAGCTATTTATCCTTGTAAGGCGTATAGTCCTAAAAGAAAACCTAAGCTAATATTGATCTAATGTATCAAATAAAATAAAAAAGTGTGTTTTGGAATCCATGTGAAAATTTGGTCCATTGGGGGCTACAGTGGTTCCATGAACTAACTTCATTTGATACAATGTTTTGACAGACCCACATAGAAACACATGGGAAGGAAAAATTAAAAAAAAACTATTACGTTGAACATACAATATTTGTTTTAATAGTCGTAGCCTGAAGGGGGCCGCCCACAGGCAAAATGCATTACTTATACCCAGTCTACTTCATAATTTTGTTGGGCAACAACATTTCAGAAACTCTCCCTTCATAAATATAGGATGATGAAAAAGACCCAGATTCAGCAGCTTTTTCATTGTATCTCATTAGAGGTGTACCTGAGGATAAAGACTAGTCTCCAACTCCAATGGGAAATATGTATAAGACTTTGCAGCTAATGCTTCTAACCAGCTGCTCTCGGAAACTTGGAGCTGCACTAATACGTAGTACATGACACAAATTCATTGCGGTTATTTGTTCTGACACTATTGACCAATTAGGGAAGAAAATCAAGGAAGAAATTATGTGTGGGACTGACTGATTTGTTGCATCATTTTCAGACTCAAGCAGAAAAAGGGAAGAAAAAGGAACTATTTGAAACGAGCTCGCCGTAATTGTGCTCATTGATTTTAATCCTGGATCTAAACATGCTGAGCCAATGAATCAACGTAGAAACATTCATGCATCGGCAACAAAAAAGCTCATTGAAGTAACATCTTTTGTGACGGATCGATTCGGTGAGGATGCATAATGCTATGCTTGATAGTTCAGCACTCCCATGAGCAGCAGAAGCATTTGTTCGTGGTTTGTCTTTAAAAGGCCTTATTTGTGCCGCCACACTGACAAACCATCTAACACAGAAACGGCTTCTTTGGGGGTAATTAAACTTGGGTCAAGGCTGATTCATGACCCGTTTGACTGACATGACATATTCCGTTGTCTGTGCTCATTTGTAAATCTGCATGCTCATGCACACAAACGCAGAGATTATCATTGACATTTCCAATCTCACATTGGATGCAGCCGGGTCGTTTGCTTCATGTGTGAGGCTGGAGTGGAGCCATCCAGAAAATGAACACACTGAGAATGCGCTGTCTCTATTCGTAAAGGAGCTGCGTGGCACGATGACGTCAAGGCGACTATCCCAGCGGAGGAAACAGATTGACCCAGCCGGCCAACACTTGCCAATTATTCACCGAGCCTCACGTTTTGGCCCAAAGCTGTTCTTCGTTGCTCCCTTTGTAGCCACCACTTGCAGTATTCATGAATACAAACGTGCACCAAGACTCCATGTGAGTCACCTGCACACATTACCATTCACTTCACAAACACAAAACATCCCCAGTGTGTTCCTGTGAGCTGCAGCTTTCAGGAGTATCTCGCAAAAGGCGTGGATTGTGTATGCCTCTGATTTGCCATACACAAACATGCAGCACACTGCAAAATGGGGCTGGTATTGAATGTTTTCAGAATCGATTAATGGAATATTTCGATGCAGCACGGTGCAAAATGGGAATGTCAGTATGGTTTATTTTTAGATTCGATTAATCGAAAAATTCGATAATTTTATTTTGCATTGAAGTGTATTTTCCAAAACATTTTCCCCAATTACTGTTCATCAAACAATTGGACGCGTTCCATTCACATTAGAAGTCGGATTTGTCGTTGTGAAACAGTACATATATTTAATAAAAACATTTTTATTTTTATTTTAAATATCAACATTATCAAAAAATTCCAAATTAAGTATCACACCCTGCAGTGTGGCAATTTAAACGAAGCCAATTTGTCTCCCTTTAAATAGTCACGCTTATTGATTGCAAGCAAATTAAAGAACACAACTTGGTTGAACATATCCTCTTCAAAGTATGTAACCATTGTGACTTCATTTATAGGGTGCAGCTTTTTTGGCGGCAAAAACAACCAGTATGATCGCTTGAAACCCAGTTAGCATATTTTATCAGAGCTTTTACGTAGGTGGGGATGCTAAAAACATCATTTACAAAAACGTCATTTGAGTGAAGGAGTCAGTAAACTCAAATGGCACTTTAAAAGGTTGACTGAGTGATGGGACGATATTTATCGACCCCTACGCCCACACATAGTACATAATGGAGGGACAATTTAACAGGACTGCCCACTGTGCAATTGCCGGACATTTATAGAAAAAAACGAGTGTTGATACCAAAGATAAAGTGAAGGCCTGTAAATCATCAGAGGCCTCTACCTACCTAGGTCTCGAATAGACACGATATACAATATAACAACTTGAGCAATAATTGTTGTGTCCCGCAGCCACAAGGGCTGCCGAGTCAACGACAGGGACAGAAGACGAGCACGTGCGGCATTGACAATCATTAATTTCAACATTTCATGATAGTACATTTCATGTTAAATCTTACCTAATGTAAAGTGTGCTCTGCAAACATGAGTGATGATGATACACTCAGTCCGGTGCTCTCACTGAATCGCATTCAGCAACAGTCTGTGATTTCTCTTACTGGAGGAGGCTGTGAGGATAGAATTTCAAATTTTTGTTATTAAGGTTCAGACAACCAAAAACACAACATTTTCCGACCCAAAAGTAGCAGTGCTTACTTCTGGTTTCTGTTCCGTTGCCTCCAGCTGCCTCTAGCAACGTAGGCCATGAAGAGGTGTTGACTATGTTTCAATATTTTCGAGATGTACCATCGTTTTCGTAGAAACCTGTTTCATTTGTTTTCATTGTTTAAATTTGATAATTGATTTTTATTTAGTATTTCTTTTGTGAGATTGAAGCTAAATCTGTGACCATTTTGTACAAGTGTGTATATTACCATGTTGCATGTTAATAAAAAGATTTGGATTGCCGTTTCACCTTTCCATTTACTAACGTGTCTTTTTTCCTCAATGGACCACCCACACAAACACAAGTGGCAGCATTGAGCACACCACACGAGGACATTTCAAGGACTCCCCTCACCGCTGTGTTCCAATCCAACTACAGTCTCAGTTTGTTTCTATTTAAGTCCTGTAATTGCTTTTGAAACTATAATTTGATCATGTGACAGTAATGGCGACTGTCTGCCGCACACGTGACGTCACCCGGCGAAACATGTTTTCCCCGTGATGCTTCAATCCAGGATGTCGTTCCTTCCAAGTGTCGGTTGCTCATAGAGCTGGGTGTTTTTCATGACTTGAGATGAGGCTGTGCAGAAGAGAACACGTCCAACTGAGCCCTCTGATTACAGACTCTATTTATCAGCTCTGCCAAGATTGGGGGCCATGTAGGAGGCCTTGCTACTTGGCTTCAAAAACATCTTAAATGTAGCCTGCAGCTCGCTGCAACTTTGATGTGTTCTGCTTTTAAATTATCTATGCAATCAATACAGTACAGATATAATATTGCTGCAAAAAAGCACGGCCAAATGGTTTAACAAACCAGTCCAAATTCCCCTATATACACTGTACATTCTTTACAAATTCAAAATGGCAGCATGGCGAATGTATATTTTACATGTCTGCCTCACAGTCAGCAGGGCCCAGGTTCGAATCTCAACTGAATCCATCTTTACATGTTTATCATGTGCGGGTTTCCATATGCTTGCCTTTAACAAAAACACTTTGAGAGATTAAACCTGCTCGTGCCTCACATTTGATAACACACGATTTCATATCACTAGAGTCCATTCATTGTCTCCCACTTGATTATTCTCCAGCTGAATCCCCTGCTTTGTGGCAAAATGAATACTACTCAAGAGAGTGGCATAGAGTGTCTTGGTGGTCGCTGCAGTAATCTCGCGTCAGTCGGCAGTATTGATCCGTGACGCTATCCAGTCCACTCAGGCACGTTTGCAGGACCACTGCAGCAACAGCAGCCATCATGACAGGCAAAGAGCCTCTTGGCATTCGCTCGGACACTGAGTATCGACGTTATCTCACAGGATGTTATCGGCCATTTTGTATCGCGCTAGTCCTTATTAGGGTAGTGAGTGAACTGGCGCCTATCCCAGACGACTCTGGGGAAAAAGGCGGTCGTACACCCGGGATTGGTCACCAGCCATTTGGAAGGAAACCAGAGTACATGCACATGGAAGACAGGAAGCCCAGAAGCAGGTGGCTTTTTTGCTCTTCACTCTTAAAACGGCTGGGTCAAAAGTAACAAAACAGAGCCACTGCTGGATTGCTAATAGCAAGTGCATTGGATTGAGGATTTGACACAGCACCTTGGGTCAATTGATCTAACTAGAGGTTAAAAAAAAGAATTCAAAGGAATGGGTTACCACAGGATCGGGGATGAGATCCTACCCCAAGTGGAGTTCAAGTATCTTGGGGTCTTATTCACGAGTGAGGGCAGGATGGAGCGAGATTGACAGGCGGAGCAGTGCAGCGTCGGCAGTAATGCGGACTCTGTACCAGTCTGTCGTGGTGAAGAGAGAGCTGAGCCAAATGGCAAAGCTCTCAATTTACCGGTCGATCTATGCTCCTACCCTCACCTATGGTCACGAGCTATGGGTCGTGACCGAAAAAATGAGATCCCGGATACAAGCGGCCGAAATGAGTTTCCTCCGCAGGGTGTCCAGGCTCTCCCTTAGAGATAAGGTGACAAAATCAACAGTCAGCCAGCGAGTGGGTTACGCAAACGAGATAGCATTTTTTTTGGGTGTGAATGTGAAATGTTATACAAATACGTAACTAATAAATAAATAATACCTATAAAAATGACATTATGCAGTGCAACGTTTTTGTGAAACTAATCGGTCAATTTCTATAAGAAGAGAAATGATCTATTTTTAGGTATTGGACATGGGAAAATATGCAATACACCTCCCATAAATTGCCTCATGTCTATTTCTTCACAAAGTCTATGAGTGGCATGGCTGTGAAGTGGTGCGAGAAGAATGGAGCTGTTGTTGATGCCCTAATGAAAGGCTCCTTCCTCTCTAAAGACGATGCACTTTGGTAACTCGCAGCATATGCGCCAATGACACAATCACTGAGCCCGTTGCAGCAGAGTCAGATAAAGCTGCTCCACTAAGATGCCAGCAGGGGGTCTTTGAGCTGTCTCCGGCAGATGAGGAGAGGGAGGAATTTTGGGAGACGGTGCTCAGAGCAAACAAGCAAACAGTGTGTGCAGATAAACAACAATAGCAAAAAGCATGCGGTGCCCGCTACTGACTGGCCTCAATTGAAATGCAAAGCTTTGCTCCTTCGCTTCCTCGCACAGCAATGAGTAGAAGGCTTCCCAAGCATCGTGACGCTGATTCAAACAGCAACCTTCACTTTTTTTTTTTTTAATCACGCATTAATAGCGTGATCGTGAAATGTGGTAGGAGTGCTAAACTAATCATCAGGCCTGTCTCTCTCTCTTGCCTACTCCGTGGCGTGTCTATGCTATAATTTAACATCAAGCACAAACGCTGGCTTATGTATAAGTCAGACATCAATAGAAATGCTAAAGGGCAACCACAACCGACAGAGCAGTCTTTGTCAAGACTTGATAAGGCTTTGTTTTCTCTTGTTAACCATATTGTCAGCCTGACCTCATTTCTGGTAAGCAAAAACATGCAGTGCACAAGCTGGAGGACAAATATACAAACTGCATCGGTGTTATAGAGGCGCCGAACTGAAAAAGAAAATTGGGGCTTTAACATTGTAAAGTTGCATGAATTGAAATTGTTTTTTTTAAGTTAGGTAATTGGTTGTTTGTGTGGGAAATTTGGCATGTCAATCAGAGAAATTCCTTTATTCATTACTTTTCTCATCACCTCATTCTTACCTCATTTATTCTTTAATTCATTTTTTGTGAGATTTCATAAAAGTATGACTTAATTTTTGTAACATTATATTACATCTTTTTTATTTGTTCTTTTAGCCGGAATGTTCAATCATAATTTTTCAAAGTTAAAATTGTTGTTGTTGTTTTTTTTACAGCCCTAAAACCAGTTATGTAACAAATGCATGATACATACAAATAAACCAATTCCCCATAAAGGAAGTTATGCCAATTAAAAATATTTTTCAGAGCTATATGAATTGATCACTTTGCTAAAGTAGTGAGCCACTTTGCTTTACAACTGAATAACTAAACTGCTTTCTCGTTAACATTTATAGGGCAGCACTATAAATTCTTCCATATTAAAGAGGCAAAAACACCTCTGTGATGTGGAAGTGGCACAACACAGCGGACTGTTTGAGAACAGATCACAACTAATGCTTGAATTATTGAAGTTTTAAGCCACTGTCGGCATTTCAGTAAACACTGAAAAAGTGCTTTTTCTCAACAGTACAAATTACCTTATCTCCTCTACATAGTTCTTTACTTGCATTTGAAGTTGACCATGAAATTGGCCTCAAAGGAAAAACATCTGCGTTTATAATTAAGATATATTAAAGTTTTGGGCTGATCATATCCTTTGATGCGAGAAGATTACAAATCAGGTCAGCTCTCCAAGCTCCACTTCGCCGTGTTACAAGTACATCTGCTTTACAGCCTGACTGTAAACACTACCATCTCTCTTAAATCGCATTTTCAATTGGACTGCCATGTTCCAGGTGTCAGCCACCAGCACCGCTGAGAGACGAAGACGTGTTCCACTGGGAAATTTGGTTCGCACTCTATTTACTGTCCCCCAGATACAACTTGGATGCCAAGCGTGGCCGTAAACATGTCTCGTTACAAACAAGCGCAGGCAGCCACATGAGAGAAACAGCTTTTTATGAGATGAGGAGGAAACTTAGATGATCTGGGAATTGGATCCGCTTAATTATCTGGAAAAGGTGATCTCTTTTTATGTCATTTATAGAAATATATATACATCACACACCCATCCAGGACTTGTTTCCATTCAGCGTTTTAGCTAAATGCTGGTCTCCACTCACATATGACATGATGTAAACATGCACTGTACATCTGTCTGTCAACTCACATACACTTGATCTGTCCATTTAAATGTGACAAACTTTCATGCATTTGCAGATAAATGTCACATGGGTTGTGTAACCTTCCCCACCTTTTTTAGGAGCTTCTCAAATTAACAACCTAAATAGCAAACTGGTCCCATCGGGAAACTTACATCGCTCCTGATCGCCATTCTGTCGCTGCTGAAACTGATATTTATTAAATCAAGTGTAAAGGTTCATCATCTATCTATAAGCAGGAACGTTGCTATTAAGGACAGCTGAGTGAGCTGAGATGTCCATATTATGCATTGTTTTAACGGTTTTGAAACGTCTTTTGTGTTAGAACCGTAGAAAACATTTTTTTATTTAAGTTTTGCCTCAACTATTTACCAACCATCCTGTTTGTCATTTCACAGCAAAACTGTGAAAGCAAAAAAACCTTGGTGAAGATCCAAGAGCAGCATGGATAGTTCCAACCGCTGACCACTGACTGACTTAATTTGGACAACATGGCGACGATCCCTCCATATGAATTCATTCCTCCACCATTGATTTTCTCTTGGAGGTTTTGGGCCACGGGTCCTCTGATTGGGCTGGTTCTGGGGAACCTGGAGGATCAGAAGGCGGGCTGGGAACATTGTCCACGTCTGGCTCAGGGTCAAGTGAGGTGGAGGGTTCTTCAGAGCAAGACAGATACGACAAAGAAATATAAGTACATTGTTTAAACTACACGCACATTTCTATGCAGGATCAAATTCTGTTCTAAAAACAGTTACAAGCATAGTACGTTTATATTGTGAAAACACTTTATATGGATGCAGGCTGTTACCAAGTGCTTCGTTAGAAACAACACAATGCCCATGGCTTTGCTTACCTTTCAACAATGAAAGAAGCTAACAATTATTTATATGCAGCCTTTGTATCACAGACACAAAACAGCTCTGTTCCAGTCAAGATAGTGTCATACTATAGCTTGAGGTCATTTTACGTATTGAATGGAGCAGTAAATGGAAAAAATGTGGTTTCCATTACTCAATGAAGGTGAGCGACTCATGGTTTTGGCCCAATAAACAAAAAAGCACACATTGACTGCATATTAGAGAGGTCAAACGTACTTGTTGGTGGCTGGATATTCTTGTTGTAGCTGGCAGCAGAAGACATGGCCTGACCCAGGGTTTGGTTAGTGCCAAGGGGAGCGCCCGGGCTCAGAGTAGCTGACCCCGAGGTCGGTTTGGACTTGGAGCCCTTGGATGGTTTAGTCCACACTACGCTCTCAGCCACCTGCAGGGCTGCTCCCATCTTCATAGCCATGTCTATGAGCTGCGACAAGGAGCCAAGCACTTAAAGATGATCCAACAGATTTAATAACGGCTATCGCCACATCAGCAGCTCCAGTACCTCTGGGTCAAAGTCAAAGCTGCTGCTACTGTCTCTCTGCATGTTGACTTTTCTCTCCATTTCCTGATACTGATTCAGCGCTCCCTTTTTGTCACCGCGGTTGTAGAGGAAGATTGAAAAGTTCAGGTTGACCAGAGGGTTTGCTCTGCAAAGAAAAGTCACCAAGATTAACATAATTAATATACTAGGTGTTGTGAGAGAGACTATAGGACAACCTACTGGTCCAGATTCACAGCTTGCTCGTACGCTCTGGTGGCATTCTCCACGTCATCCAAGTTCGTCAAAGCCACTGTAAGCAAGGATCAACACTTTACTTCAAATATACGCATTGGCGGAGATAGAGATGGCACTGCCCCCGTGAGATATGCTTGTGCCTGGCCACATTGACTTTTAGATATTTTACAAAGTTTTTCCCCCACAATTCAATTATTTTTTTTGTTTAATTAGTGCTAATTAAGAGAGCATATGTATAAACTGTGTTTACCACAATGTATATAATTTAATCTATTTCATTTATTTATTTTTATTTTATATTCTTGAAATAAAATTCAATGTGTCTTGACTTTTCAGACAGCCTCTTTGAACCCATTGTTTGTGAATTAACTACCTGTACAATAGAAGGCCATGATGACCTGCGCAATGTAAATTCCAAACGTCATGGGTTTTTTTCCCTCCTCATTTGTGCTGGTACCTGCCAGAAGCATGTAGAGCTCGCCCAATCGTGGGCTGAGGTTGATAGCGGCGCTGAGGAAGTGGAAAGCAGAAGCATACTGCTGCATGGTCAGGTGTACCAGCCCCAGGTTGTACAACACTTTCCAGTCAAAAGGAGACAAGTAGTGAGCTCGCTTCAGGCAACTGATGGCCTGGGAAAGGAAAGATGAGAAAAAGATGTCAGGAGCTGACTCTGACAAGTAATTCAAAAAAGTAATATGTCAAAAAAAAAAACTAGTGACACTCCACAGACAAAATGCAGTATCAAGGTCTGTCCATCAATGTTGAAAATTACATTTTTTTTTTTTTATAAAGTCAAAACTTAAAGGAGAAGTCAACCACAAACTTGTTTTGCTGCTTAACTAATCTTTTACAAGCGCAATATTGATCCAAAGGTCGTGTTTAGATTAGTGGGAGCACATACAACATATTATCGGATAGAAACATTTCAAGTTGACTTCATTTTAACGGTCAGAGTATGTGAGAACTACACTTATAATAAAGAA
Source organism: Syngnathus typhle (assembly GCF_033458585.1). Lineage (NCBI taxonomy): Eukaryota > Metazoa > Chordata > Actinopteri > Syngnathiformes > Syngnathidae > Syngnathus > Syngnathus typhle. The sequence continues at coordinate 10,590,207 of NC_083741.1, read as the reverse complement.
AGACATTCTGATCTGTGAAGTGTCTTGTGAAGAGTACAAGTGTAATTTTATAGGCTGTCAAGATGTTCTGGGTGGAGGCATGATGCAAAATCTGTAGACTTGGGAATTACAAGTTATGAGTGTATTTATAGTTACAGACTGTAAAGCACATATCCACAATAAAGTCATAAAAAATATAATAAAAGATGAGGCGACAACCAGCTGTGTATGTTGCTTTGAATTTCCGTTTTGGTCTTAACTAAAAAGCCTGACTTGACTGACGTGTTTTCCTTGTTGCATGGCTCTCCACCAGGCATTGACTTCTTTTAAAAGTAGTGCCGCTGACGGACTGACCCAGATGAAATCTTTTTTATGAGCATATTGAAGAAGACATCCTTAGCATAAAATGCTAAGGATCTTCATCTTTCGTCTAGAAGATGAAAGATTCACAGCTGACTTCACTGTAGTTTGAAAAAAAAAACAATCATCTAAAAACCTTGGTGTCCCACTTTTAGGCACCACAACATAGTGCAAATATACCATTCACTTTTTTGTAGAATCCTTTTGTTGTGGATTACTAGATGCAGAGTGTAATCCAGCAGTACTTACGGCAACGTATTTCTTTTTGCCAAAGAAGCACATGCCGATGTTGTTCCAGAGAGGGGGGCTTTCAGGCACAGCACATGCTGCCACCCGGTACTTGTTCATGGCAACATCAAAGTCGCCGTGGGTCTGCATCATGCTGCCTGCGGCCAGGATGGCCTACAGATGAAAACAATCATTAGCGAGGTATTACCGGAATCCTGCGTGCCCTTTGAAACAGGATGAACGATGGAGCGGACCATCTGACGAGCAGTGACCTTTTCAAATTTGGATGATTCAATGTAATGCTATGACCAAGGCTGATCAAACTAAAGAAACCAAAGACGACAGCACATTGCGCATGCATGCACCTTATAATTGTTGGGGTCAAATGTGAGGGCATTTCCAAGGTGCTCAAAAGCTTTTTGGTATTTACCAAGCTGTAGGAATAAAAAAAAAAAGAACACAACAATTTAACTGTCAGTACAACACAATTCCCCCTTGCACGCATGATACCAATGATATCGTTTGACCTACTGAGAGAAAGAGCAGACCGAGAGTTGTCAGCAGTTCCGTGTTCTCCGGAGAGAATCTAAAAAGAAAATGAGACAATAAAAAAAGAAATAAGTGACACTTAATGACCCATCTTAATCTTCAGCAAGCGTGGTTAATATTCAGAGATTGTGCTGATTATTCAATCAGGATCCATTTCAATGTAACGGTGGCATAATAATTGAAAAAGAAATGGTAACGAGGTGGCCCATCATTGTTTAAACCAAACGTGTTATTTAAGCAACTGCCATTGGAGCACATGATTAATTCATTTACTGCCACCAGGAGGCAGATTTAATGAGCGCCATGACATGGACGTCATTTCCTTATTTACAACAAGGCTGGATGTTTAAATATTCAACATATGAATAGGTATGGAAATGAACCAAATCAATACAGAAGCAAAAAGTCCCCTCAAGTGAAAATTTCAGGATGGAAACTCAGTGACAAAACATGGGCACAAAAATCAGGAGGAAACATTTACATAAAAAAAAAAAAAAAACCCTCATTATGTCTTGTGGGATGCATTCTTTGCCAAAAGAATGGATGGCAGTAGTTCCAAGTGGTTATTGGAAAAGTGTGAGGGAAAACAAGTCTGAGAAGGTTGACACACTGACAGTGCAAAAGTACAAAACATCCGAAAATAGAGTAAAGAAGCAAACAAGCAAACAAAAACAGAGAGGGCGCTCTGCAATATGCTTCTGACTCGCAGCACCCCAAAGTAATACAATGCAAAGCACTACTTTACTTTACTAATATTCTTAAAAAAAAAAAGCTCCTTCCCTCACTTAAACTAAGCTCAAGAACACACCAAGATGCCTTAAGATGGCACTAAAGCAATACTTTTACATTAGTGGGGCTTGGACAGATCACAAATAAAGCAAATAGGTGAATTTTTGAATCAATAATAAATTACTAAATGAATTTGTGAGGAGCAAATCCCAAATATTTGTGGAAACACTGTACACGAATTTTCTTTTATTTCGACATGACAAGTGCCCATGAATGCAGCGAGCTCCCAAAACACGCTGCACCTGCAGTGTAGTTTTTGCCCTTAGTAGGATTATGCAAGAACTCTCAAATTTAAACATTAAACTTTGGGCAGTGGTGAGGCATGAGTTGAAAACAACACATTTCATACTACAAATCTGGATTGGATGCAGAACTCCCATTTGCCCTGCCCCAGATTAGAACGCAGCAGCGTTACGTCACTCAATTATCGTTTCTGAACTATTTTTAGGGTGTGGTCTTTATTCTATCGAGTTGAGATCCATTCTATTTTAATGTGATTTTTTAGTTCAATCCGAGCTCAACTTACTCCACTGCCCTCTTGTACACATCAATGGCGTTGTCAGTTTCTCCGGCCAGCAAGTGGACTTTGCCAAGCATCATGAAAGTTGCGTCGTGTTTGTTTAACTGGAGAGCCATGTTGAGTTGCTCCTTGGCCTGACACACGGAAGACAAAAAATATATTTTCAAATTGAGAACTGATAAACAATGCTTGGTTCTATCAGCATACTCACATGTGCGAAGTCTTTGATGAAGAGATAGCACACTCCCAGATTGTGACTGATCTCCTGAAGTGAGGAAAAGGTGGTAAATTAAAAGTACTATGTGGTCCTTTTGGACACAGTTGGATGGCTGCTTGAGTGCAGTCACCCTTCAATACTACTGATCCTGATTCCCCAAAACTTTGGCAAGCAGTGTAAAATGGTATGTCCCATGGCACAAAGCACATCACATGAAGGGAAATTATGCACATATTTGTAAGAGTGCAGCTGCTTGACTAGACCGCCCGCAGGCCTGCATGTGGTGCGTTATGAAATTACCTATGTTTATTGCAAAGAAGGAGCCATAAGGTTGTGGTTAAGTAAGCAAATGGATCTGGTTCAGTACACAGAGGGTAGACGGCATTGTAAAATGGAATACTTGGGCGAGCATAAACGTGCAGATGTTCTTTTGATAACACGGGGTTCAAATGAGGGTAAATCTGGACAGTTCAATGTTTTTTTTTCTCTTTAAGTGTTATAAATAAGACTATCTATATTGTTCGGTACATCAAGTACCGTAGGGGTGCTTTTTTTTTTTCTTTTTACCCAGTCTTTCTCATTGAGTCTTGCAGCTTCACGGTAGAATTCAATCGCTGCTTTGTGCTTTCCCAGTAAAAACCTACAAGACAAGCATATAAGAAATGCACCATCTTAGCATGCTCAACAGATATTCTATTCGTCCTACATAGGTTAACAGTTGTAGTCACGCATGGGCTTGTAATCTTTGCCCAAAGTATTAGTAGTGCTGAGAGCATTAGTAAAATTCTTCCGGATGTTGGGCCAGGCTGAAGCTAACTTACAGTGATCTGGCTACTTGCTTCAGATTGTCAGCGCTGCCGGGATTAAGGATGGCACAGCTCTGAAACAGCTCCAGGGATTGTTGAATCTTGCCCTCCAGGCGCAAGATTAGTGCTGTGGCAACAAAAAAAAGAATAGCTTAAATTGCATCCAAAAAAAACTTCAAACATCTAAGGAACAGTAAGCGGTCCAAAATGTTGCATGTCAGCACAACACGGGGGATCTTATCCCACTTTATGTTCACCAGCTCACCTTGCACATATATGGCATATTCACACACTCCATTTGTCTCTTGCAACTGCTCCTTAATGATTACCTTCATGGACAGAATTGAGAAAAGTGAGTGAAACAGACAATCACCTCTCTGGTTTGACAAGCGCCGTGGAAAAACGTCAGCTAGAATGAATTACATGGGTGAAGGCTATTTACCTTACAGATGTCATAATCTTTGTGTATGTAGTGTTGGTGGATGAGCCAGTTTCTCCTCTCGACTATTGGAAGCTCAGGGGCTGAAATAGAACACATAGAAAAGAGAGTTGTGTTCGTTACCATTTTCCATTCACATCACGTCTTTGCGGACGGCTGAGTGATTTATTCGAAGAGTCCCCTCCTTTTGCAGTCATTATTACATCTCTGAGCCAAAGCCGCACGGCTCGCTGCCAGTCACGGCTTGTAAGCGTTTTTCCCCTCTTAGAAACGCAAGCCTCGCTCTATTTGAGACCATTTTCAATTCATACAGTCCTAATTTGTCTAATGAATAAACAATCTGCCACCCAATCTGACAGCAGACGTTAACGCTTCAGACAGAATTGCAATCAACTCACAAGTCACGATGTGAATGTTTCCACACCTACAGTCTTTTTAGCATTGCAGCAGGTAAAGGTAGTCGGCTCGTTGCCCGGGCAACAACCTCTCTCACTAGTCAGGTGCTAGTGACAGAAGGACGATAGGATAGAGGAAGAATTTGGATCATTACAAATGGGACCACGACGGTTGAAATCTTCTTACCAATAAAGGGCAACCTAAATCTGAATTGTATTAAAGTCTAAAAATAGGATTAACAACATTGTGAACAGAGGTTTTCGGCTTAAATCTGCTACTGACATTTCAGAATATTATTAATGAACTGCCGGTGTGAGACTAGTATGAATTACACCAAAGCTCCCTTCGGTTTCTTTGCTGTCAGCACTTCAAGCAGCGTGCCTTTGATTCGCCGCTAAAAACGCGGCCACTTCCAAGTTGTTCTCAGAAATCCTCTCCATGGCTGAATGATCTTCAAACGCACTCACTGGGTCAAGATTGGGAATGGTCCTATTTGTAGTGACCTAATCCGCTTTCTTCCTGCTGAGACAGCAATCATATTCTCTCAGCTGTGCCCCCAAAGCTCCTCGGTGTCCACTACCGAAATCTGGGGAGCAGCGATGGCAGACATATATTTCTACAAGTTTTGTATGAATAATAATATATATTTTAAAAGTTGCCAGGGAAAGAGGACACAGCATGAAGTCTTCTAAAAATAGTCTTGTACTGGAAAACTTCATCCCACACATGATGGTGTCTTCCATTGTTATTTGATCAGGCTAATGCTTGCAGGCGCTCCAACTCTGCTAATAGGGAAGAAGAGCAGATGAGACGCACGCTGAGATCAAAAGACGCTCTGGGAAAAAGTAATGGAAAATATGAAAAATAGAACTTTGACCGCTAAAAAAAAAACATATGCTATGTCATTCTGTATTTAATTCTTCATTTAGAATTAAATGATTTTTCGATGAACAATAATTACATAGCCATAATTTCAGTCATTGGTTAAGCCGTATAAGTAGCTATGGTCTTTTAGTTTATTTTATGCAGCACTCAAAAGTTTGTCATGTTGCTGAGTTATATAATTAAAATGTCACAGAGCAATATTTTTGCGAATGTGTAATGCATAACCTAAGTTGACCTCATTTAGTATGTTGAATAGTCAAGACCATTTCAATTAAGTAAGAGTAAATAGATTAAACGACTAATTATTTTTGACTCAAAACATTGCAAACAAGACATAACCAAACATAATAGAGAGCGGTACAACCGATTATAGAATATAAAACTACTGTTTAATTAGGCTTATTTGCTCATCTGAAGAAAAATAAGATATAGTATATGGTAAATTACAACCTTTCACATGAGTCACAAATATTACTATCGTTTTGTTATGATTGTTTTGTCAATTTCTGTACAAAGGGGGGGGGGATATTGCTTCATTATAGACCACGATGGAAAAGGAGGAGAGTGACCCCTGCAGGAGAGTTAGCGTCACACATCAAGTGGAAAATTTGGTCCAAAACGTGAAATGAAAGTAACTTGGATCTAGACATTGTTTATTTATTTATTTATTTATTTATTTAAAAAAAAAAAAAAAGTCCAGTAACTTTACCTTTAGGTGCACGACGCTTTTTTACTTCTGAGACCATAGGGGGCTGAAATACATAAGATGCAAATATTCAAAATTAACTACCAGGATACAATGTATAGTAAAACAGTGACATACACAGAAAAATACAAATCTCCACCGATCCTTGCACTCCTGCTGAATGCGTGCAAAAGTTTCTTCCAGACAGCTCAAACACGACTTCATGATTTAGATACTATGATAATGTGACTCGTCTGTTTTGATTATCCATTGATCTGAAAAATGCATATGCAAATGAAATGTCTTGACAGTGTAAACTACCTGTTTTACTAAGACGTAACATTGACCTCTCCCAGATGAGGGCGATTAAAAATAACGCGAGTTACTGCTAGCATTGGGATTGGGAATTTAGCTCCGACTTGGGTTGGCTTCGTGTCGCTTTAAAATCTGTCCGTGTGCATATCGTACCCCAGCATAATTTCCCATGTATTCTGACAAAAGCACACTAACTCCAAGTGTTGTGTCAACATGGATGTGAAAGACATCAGGTTATGACTTAAAAACTCACCACGGTAGGTTGCTCCACATCCGCCATCTTGAAGCCTTCAAAGATAGAAGCTAGATGTTGCCATGGATACAAGTGGGGAAGGCGGAGTTGAGCAGCCTATGGAAAGTACGCCCCCTACAGGGTCTCGGAATTACTTTTTCTTTGCGCGTTTCTTGTTTCTCTGCTCTGTACGTGCAGAAGCCGGGGTTTAATAAATAATACCCCCCCCCCCCCCCCGCCCAAATCAAATAATACAATTTGGATGACATCATTCTGGACGACACAACACCAATACTAAGATTAAGGAGGGATTTATTCAATCAACTGTCCTATCAGAAGCCCTAAAAATAAAAATATATAAAACAATTTTTCCAACATACCTACATACATACAACATACCTAAGAAAAAAACATTTCTCAAGACAAAAGAGAAAGAAAAGTGATACAAAATATGTAGGTTCCATCTGTTTAAGGCACAGGTACAAAACATTTGCTTGGATTTAGAGTGCTTTAATAGTGACAACTAAGATTGAGATTATGCTAATTTAAAATGCATTCTGCAGCCTTGTAATTGTTTTCTGTACACAGAGAGTTCGCCACCCATAAATACTCTCTACCCTTCGAAGGTAAAGGTGAAGTATTTTGAGGGCATCCTTCATTTATCATCATCATCCTCCTAGATCGGGAATTTTTGAACATTTGAAAGTAATTATCAATTCAGACTAAAACTTCTACATTTATTAAGATGACTAGCAGAAAAGAGAACAGCAGAATGTAAAGACAAACTAGTGACACAAACACCAACCAGACTTGGAAATGCACTTTTTGATAAAATGGTGACTCGGAATAACTAGCAATAATCTCAAATGTTTAAAAGCCATTGACTATTAAAGACAAGGCTGAATCGACAATCAACGTCAAACAAGTTTTACATCGGTGAAATCTGTAATACAATTAGCAGTGTCTGGAAAATGGACACAAATATGTTCTTTTGCTCGTTAATCTATTTTCTTGGTTATGGTTTGCATTCTCCCTGCAACAGTGAATAAATAAACACCTGCCACGCACTTTAAGATTCTAAACAGGCATGGAATTCTTGACAAATCAAAATGTATAAAATGTGATCATCTGTTTAAGACAACTTAATGTTGGCTTGTGAACAGTTTTCGTTTCACCCTTCATTAAAGCCAGTAAGCAAAGAAATTCCTTCATTACTTATTAAAAGCATACACAAGAAAATATGCAAAAGTGGGCCAGAGTAACAAGTAACCTTCCCCTAGAGATGCACTATTACCGAGGCTGTGCATGCAGACTATGAAAATAATTGACCTCAGCCATCTGTTTTCACAAGTTTGGACCACAACATTTTCAGCTGCTAACCTGTTCTTTATCAGGGGTCCCTCGCTCAAGGCCAGAATGAACAATTTCACTTCATTTTTCCACTGTTACTCTGTATACTTCCTTCGTTATTAAAAATAAAAAATAACATAATACTACTGGCAGGATCTAAATTTCCAAATTAATTAAACTGGGCTCTAAAAGTAGCACATTGACCTTACTGACATTCGAGTGTTTTTCTTGTGGTGATGCAATGTTAATATGGCCTGCCTCCAATTCAGCGTTGTTTTTACAACGGCCTCATCTTGCCCAATTGTGTTGAGGTGTACTCACTGTAGAGTGCATTTCAAAGCATGAACAAGCCATAAATCCCTCAAAAGCTATCATGGCTGGACTTGTACATTTTTAAATATAGCCTACAACCATGTACAGCACATTTGTTTAACACAAACCACAACTATGTGGCAACACGATTGTGATCATTGTGCTTTTTTTCCCAATTATCATGATATGTGCATCAAGGATGTGACAGGTTTAAGAGAACACAAGAAAAACGTCACGTTTTAGTCCCTGCTAAAGGCTCCCTGAGCAGCTGTTGCAGCAGCAGACTGGAAGGTTCTGTTGGTCAGGACACCACTGGAGAACTCCTGCTGAGCCTTGGTGAAGCTGGCGCCTGTACGTCTGTACTTGGAATGGACCTTCGTGGCAAAGAATCATAAATCATATTTCAACTGCTTAACAGCAATTTCATGATGAATTTCTACTCTACATTTTTATAATATACTGTATTGTTTAATGAGGAAGTAAACCCCCAAATTGTCTTTGCAAAATGCTCTGTGCAGTCAACTAGCCGAAAGACGGGCTCAGCAATTTTCTGAGGCTGAGCCGTGATTGGTTGTGACCTGAGACCTGGCAACTGTAATGTCATTTTCAGTCGACAGCAAGTGGCAAAATGTCCGCCCCGTGAAATGAATAAAAACGGGTGAATTTTGCTGCTTAACTCATACTCCACAAACGCAATATTAATCAGACTGCCATGTATAGATTCGTGGAGGCGCATACAATATATTATTGTAAAGAAAATTTTGTGGTCGACTCCCCTTGAAGTGATGACAATCTATATGCTATGACTGAGAGACACACACATGTACACAGGAACACTTAGGTGGTCTGCTAAATAATAAATATCTTTAGCAAAACTGTCAAAAGCTTAGTTTGGAATACCATTTTTAGCAGCATGACGGCCAGGACGGCGTTGACAGTGAAAAAGCCAGCCACCACCATCATGACCACGGCCACAGCCAGGTTTTTGTTGATCATGCTGATGGACGCAATCCAGCCACTGTCAACATTACAGACATACAAACGTGCCATCAACAAAACAGGAAGCACTATGTAGCAGCATACAATATGAATGAATACATATGATAGACCTTCACCAGTTTTTGGCGGCGGCAAAACAAGGTCAACGAACATACTGTATTTCAAGAGTATCAAGAGGAAATGCAAAGAGAAAGGAATCACACACTTACAAAGTATAGAACCCCTTAAAGAAGACAACAGTGATCTGTCAAAGAGACACAAAAGAGAAGCTCAAGTAGAAGCCACAACAGAAAAAACACGCACAAGAAAATGCATGACTCCATCCATGTGGTGGCCTCAGAGATGCAGATTATCCCCCAAGTGTACCGCTCACCTGTTGCCCCACTTGGGGATCCCCACACACTGAATGATGTACACGGCCACTTGGAAGAAAAAGACGAAGAAGAAGAAAAAGAAGCTGAAGGAACTGTCGGACCTGGAAACAAAAGATGGACACACAAAACATGGAAGGAAGTGAAACTGCAAAATTTTGATAATCCATTTGGTCTATGAGCACAAAGCCAGGAATTGAGCTGAGTATACCTGAAGGCTCTGTATACGGGTCTGTACCAGCAGATGAAGGCGACAGGACTGAAGAGGAGGAACCAGAGGATCGACAGACCAAAGTCGACACCATACTGAGAGTCCACAGTGAAGTAGGCCAGGCAGGCCAGCACGTTGAGGAACAGGGTCACACAATGAACTGCACAAGCACAATCACAGACATACATGAACAGTGAACAGCGAGAACCTAAACCAACAGACTGTCCTGTCTGTAATTAATGGATTACTAATTGTTTTGTTGGTTATCAAAAACAAATATTTGTGGGACACTGGAACTGTGACAGTCATGTCAAGTCATAATAAATACATTTAAAAATGCAAGCATTTTCCACATTATGAGGAAGATTTGTATGTGTTGTGTTTTTTTTTTTTGCACCAGCATGTACCGTTTAAGGAGCTATGTCTACCACGATATCTATAATAAACCTTCTGCTATTTGTGGGGGACGGGGACCTGCTGTGAACAGCAAAAATCGGTTAAAGACTGGGTTTGGAGAGGACCATAAAGTACCAACATTGGGTCTGGCACACTGTATATAATTGTGAAGCCGAGTTATATAAACTACTGCATTCAGTAGTTAAATTGTTCAACAAACCACTCCCACATGAAGCTGAATAGTATAGGCAGCCTAAATAACACGCAAGCACAAACTGACGTGACCTCACTCAGGGGAAAATTACATACAGGCACTAGCACGATAATGAAAAATGGAATTAAGTCATTTATGGCATTTAGACACTACAAGAAATATTCGGGAATACTGTGCGGGCAAATTGTAACAGAAAAGTACGCATTGCTTGTGCATTGGGGAGAGGCGCTTCATACAGGGACAACCAACAAGACAACTCATCTCAAATACAGATGGGGGAGAAAAAAAACTAATGAATTGGACCTAACAACAAACCGAGATAGCAGCGAAGTAATACATTCATTGCTTTAGCCTGAACGCAAAAACAACAAATAGATGAGAGTTTAAGCAAATATTGCTGGATGGGTTCCGAATAAAATCCGTAAAAATGCGATACATAAAACCAATGCCAGCTACAAAAACAGCGAATGTGCAAACTGGCACTGGTGGATTGAACTCTATATTCATATGGGTGGGATGCACAATACTTACACATCCACAGGTAGTACATTCTTTTGCAGATCCGGCGGTATTCCTCAGGGATGTCTACCTCAAAGTCTTGGTAAAAGCATGGCTTCAAAGGAAAGAACTTGGGCAGGGGCGGCCAATTGTTCTCAGCGACTGGTGGTCAAATAGCAAAGTTCTGTTACCGGCCCAATCGTTGAACAATATACTCATTTCAAAGAGTGACTTACCGCCCGTGTTTCGGGATGCCCTGTTCTGAAGTTCCTGCTCCTTTCGCTCCAACTCTGCTGCTTTCCTCTCTAGTTCTTCTTGCTGCTTGATCAGATTCGCCTGACCGGCAGCCGTCGCAGCAGATATCTGTTATCAAACAGGGCAGTTGTTGAGTTATATACGTACAGTCAAATGACCTTGCGATGGAAACCTGAAGACATCAATGGTCCCATGACCATAAATTAAGTATTCATGTAGGTCTCTTGATTGATTTTAGGTACAGTGATGTCTGAAAAATGAGGTAACACGAGGTGGAATTTGGGTTAGTAAGTGTTCTGTTCTTGGTTAGTCTTTCTGTTCGGAGTGTGCATGTTTTCCTGGAGAATGTGTGTTTTGTGTGTCAGGTTAACTGACAACTCTAAATTGCCCATAGATGCGAAAATGAGTGTGAATTTTGTTTGTCTGGCCATATGTGACATGACACTGACTGCCAGCACGTCCAGGGCCTCACCTGACTCTAACCCAAATCTGTCACATGACAAATGCAAAATCATATGACGAGCTCAACTTCAGATTTGAAAGTGTGTGTATTAAATAGCTTTAATCTAACTATACTTGTGCTTATTTCATTCTTCTCACTTGTGAACTCTGCTCCACAGATGTTTGCAGTACGGCGGGTTGAGAGGAAACGGCTGAAATGGGGATGGTCGTGTCACTGCGATCCTTCTGTGGAAACATCACGTAATGCAGGTTCTTAAAGAATTAAAGGTTGGAAGAACTGCAATATACATCAAAAGACAAGCAGCTCACCAATTCAGTGGAGAAAGGGTTGTATTCCTGGATCCCATCAACGGCTCCTCGCGTGGCCCGCGTGACAGAAGCGTCCTGCAAAAAATACATTATTCATATAGTCATAGGGAACAACAAATGCTCAAGTGCATTTTAGGCATGTGGAGCAATACTAAAGGTTCAGTGCTCAGGAAGAACATTGTTAGGTTACATTTCCTGGACGATACATTAACTATTAAGGAACTAGTGATTCCTTGAGTCTTTGTTAAAACGTTTCCAGGTTGAACAAACACCTTTCCTGAGCAAATATGGACCAAATACGTGTGCCACAAATGTGTGACGCTCAAAATGAACATTACAGACAAGTGAGAAGGGACAAGGGGGCAGCCCATTACACAAAAAAAAAAAAAAAAAATGCCACAACGACCCTCACACAGTGGATGATTTAATTTAGAAAGTGAGGTTTTTAAACGTATTTATAAGTGGCGTTGTCTTGTGGCGCTATATTATTGGCGGAGTAGCAGCAGGCACCTGTTGCGACTCTTACCTGTTGAAGTTACAATCCCGAGTCATTATTTTAAGTTTGTTTCTGGTTCTTCTCTTTATAAACATTTCATATTTACTTCAAGGACGCTTGTTCCGGTAGGAATTGTTGAGGCCAAACCCAGCAACCGACCAAACAGGTTTCTTTAGCGTGTCCTCAACCCAAATTAAGGACCAAAGTCGTTTGTCCCTTAAAAACAAGAGGAAAACAGAGTCTCACCTGGAAGGGATTTACGTCCACAGGGTCGGCGAACGGGTTGTTGTCAAATCCCGACATTGTGGTGTTGGGGGTTTCTTGTCGATCAACAACGCACCTTTGTTGCTCCCTGGCTGCAGCTGATCCTGAATTCGGTGCGGCTGCGTTCTGCGCATGCGTCACTCCACAGGTACTCACGTCACAGCAGGACTGCCGCGTCACATTAGATCGAGTTTAGGTTTGGGTGGCAAAGAGCTTATATTTGCGAGGTACTCTTATTTTAACGCAACGCAGCTTGCACTAGACACATACCTACACTGTTAGACTCTAAAGTAGTGTTTGGATTTTAACAGAAAAGAAATGACAGTGCAAATCCGAGGACATCTTGATGTATTCACGTAATATACCAGTATGGCTTTGAGACGTAGCAAAGCTTTTAATATCATGATGTCACTTTATTACTTTGTCTTTTTTCAAGGCGATTTAACAGTCACATCAATATTAGATCTCCCCATGTGGCCTTGACGCTCCCAAAACTAAAAATGTTTCTTTTCCACTCCGATCACCTACTTTGATAAATAATTAAACTCAAATTGCACAGAGAAATAATCAGAATTTTACAAAAATACTCAAGACTCAGCTTTCTGCAGTTGATAAAAAAAACAAGAGCCCAAGGTTAAGAACTATATCGTCTTGGAACAAATTCTACATTATATGGATGGCACATTAATAAGTTCTTAAACCTGATGAAATATTAATCTTTGACAGACCTTGATCTTTTCCCTTGTAACACCTTGAAATTAAGAGGCACTTCGAGGCTACAGATGAGAGAAAACAGGAAGCAAGACAGACAACATGATGGTTTTTTTTTGGGTTGCTATTGAGCAAATAGTCAAGGAGGGTTTGATACTGGGGTGTCAGGAAAGATGGCATTTTTGTTCCCTATACTGCACATATGGACTGTACTGTACATCACAGTTGCTTTATGGCTGTTAAATAGTTAATGCAAGGATTTTATACACATCTGACATTGTTCGCATTACATAGGTCCCCTTGGCAGGAATTACACACCAGCTAACTTGGTCCCTTTGATGGTGGTATCTCCCTTGCAGAGTGGAAAAGTAGCATTTAAGTATATAGACCGCTTGGCACATGAACACACGAATATCATTGCCATATTCTGTAACTTCTGACCAAAATAGTTCCAAAGAAAGAAAAAAAAAAAAAAACGAGATGATAAATATGTGACTTCAACCACCCAGCATAAGCTGGTGTTCCGGCTTTGTACAGTATTTATAAATGTATAGGCTAATAAAATTTACGTGACAATAAAATTCATTAAATACAAGGGGAAAATACATTTCGTAATCAAGCAACCACTGTATACATTGATTGTTATGAACTGTAAACTCAAGAGCAGCTAATAATTGTGAGAGTTAGGTTCAATGCAACATCAGCTATGCCTGATGTCATGTTTGCTTTCGCTTTGGCTTTCCAGCCTTGGAATATTCACTATCACCGTCTTTGACATTTCCAAACATTCCCTTTACTCTGCCCTCCAGACCAGCATGTCTCCTCTTGATGCCTAGTGCGGCGCTGCCAAGGCACAGTTGTGAGAGCTTCATTGGCTGCACACAAGTGGAGCTCCTTACCGCTGACCATCTTGTACCTCTTCACTATACACGGCACTTGGGTACAATTCTTTTAAGTTTTAAAGGCAAGGTAAGCGTGCTTCCAGGGCATGTCATCATTGAGTCCTTCATACCATAAATTCATTGTTGCCGTACAACACCGACTGCTGCTGCATGTCAGGTGGCTCACTGCTGTGACTGCCGCTTTCTCTGCTATGCCTTTGGGATACATGTTTGGTCCCCCTGAGTTTCTGTTTACCTTTCCCTGGATTAAAGGTGCCACGGCTGGAAAACTGTGGTCTTTCATCAAACACGCTCTCCAGCTCTGCTGTAGGACTGCAGTTGAAACTGTCAAAGCGGGGAGCTTGAGGCGCATTCTGGGCCTGCGATGCACTCGAGCTTGAAGAGGGAGACTTTGAAGCGGAGTGGTACCGAAAGCCACGGCCGGTATTCGAGACGGGCGAAGGTGACGACTGGAAGTATGACAAGGAGGAGTAGGGGGAAACACTCGAGGAAGAATCCACCGAGTCCAGGGAATCGGGTTGCCGTCTCAGAGTGCGATGTCGTGGGCTCTTTCCATCGGACCTCCGAGACCAAGGGGAAGTCAAAACTGGACGTTTCTCTGAAAAATGTGGACAGTTTACATTTTTTCAATCTTTTTTGATTTTCTTTTTCATGATACATAAGAGCGAGAAGTGTGTTTTCTCAATTTCTATACAGCGACATACCAGAATAGTCTGAAATAGGCTCAGGGTCCACATTGAGGTTTTCAGAGCTGTCAGCAGTACCGATAGAGGCCTCTGACTCCAGAGTCTCATCATCCGATGCTCGTGGCTCCAGCGTCAGCATCTCAAAAGTCAGCTCCTCTCTGCGGGAGCACATTAGCATGCGAGTTGAGCACGCATCATTAAGTGCTTGCCAATTATGTGCAGTGACAGCATTTACTTCTCTTTTTGCAGGTTCTCAATTTGCTCCGTCAGCACTCTCTCTTCCTGCTCCATCGCTACGTGCTGATGCTCGGAGATTTCCACCAAAGACTCGTCTCCCTCGTCTCCCTCGCTCTCTTCTATTACGGTGTCTGACAAAGACTGAAGTCGTGGGCTCACGGGAGGCGAAGGTGCGTGGAAGCTTAGACGTTTTCTCTGGAAAACAAATCAATGAGAACATGAGCACGAGACCAGTGTTCGTTATCTGGAAGTCAATTGGAATCCCCAGGAGGGTCTGTTGGGGGGCTTTTTTACAGGGTGAAAAATATAGCATCCTCTTTAGGCTAAAATAAACAGGAGCATCTCATTAAATTGGAAAAAAGTCTGAAGAAAAAAATATCTCAGAACTTCACAACTGAACTAAAACACATACTTCACTCCTAAGAATCATTATGTATAGATTTAATTAGCATTTCTTGAACTGGCTATAATTACCAAAATGTGTATTCTATCTACAGTAGACACTATTATTTTTAGACAGTATTTTTTTGTTTTTTTACTGATGTCACAAAATGTTTTCTAACTTTTTCAAACTTACTGAGATGCTCATGTATTATCTGTGCTGATGATACACAAAAACAGACCATTTTATACTCCGATGACAACATTGACAGTTACGCTTGCAAATAAGTGTGTGAATCAGTATCCGCCTTCACAATTTAGATTGTAAAACTTAAATTGCCTAAAGTAGTGGACCTTATAGCAGTAGTTACCATGCTGCAAAACAGCAACAAATGAGTCTAACAAAGCTGATCGTTTTCAAAGACTTCAAACCATCGTCAATTTCATCTACTCTTGTCAGTAGTTTGTTTTTCCTTTTAAACAATGTTGTCATGTTGATAGCATACATTTGCTGAATTTATAGAGACCCCTCCAAAAGCTTGTATTGCAACTTGCACACACAAACCTGAATGTAAGGCTGTCTTCACACTAACTCCAAACCCTTTTCATGCATTAGAACTTGTTTCGTACCACAGAATGAAAAGTTGATGGGAAGCATTGGAAATGCAGCCGAGCACAAAAACACAACCCACAAACCACAAGACAGTTGACGACAGATACACCACTGATCAACATATATACACTTTACCTTTTTTGGTGTATTTGACTGTGAAATAGACATGAAAATGAAATGAGAAAATGTCAAATGTTTTTTCCCTGACACACCTTCAAAATTCAGTTCAAGGCATCTACTTATACTATACTACTTATACGTCTTATACTCAGGTTGTATAAGAAATTGTAAACAGCTATCACCTAAGAAAAAAATGTACCGTATTTTCCGCACTATGAGGTGCACCGGATTATAAGGCGCACCTTCAATGAATGGCCCATTTTAAAACTTTGTCCATACATAAGATATATACATTTGGCCCGCGGGCCGGACTTTGGAGCCGCCTGCTGTGGTGGCTCAATATTGGTCCATATATGAGGCGCACCTGATTATAAGGCGCACTGAGAAAATTGGAGGTTTTTAGGTGCGCCTTATAGTGCGGAAAATACGGTAATTTGGGTTTACAGTAGTCAAACTGATTTTGTGACGTTGGACGAAAGGACCCAGCTTACTCGTTCAATTTCATCCCAAATCATCAATCCGCCTGCCTACGGATCTGGCCTTCCCCAAACTTTTCACTTCCACCTGTACCGTGTTACTTAAACACTTTTAATGTTAAGTTTGTTACAAATCTATATTTATAATTAGTATCAGTCTTACAACTATTGCGCAATTGCACAGCACACACTCAAATATAGTTCAAAGTAAAGGTTACTGTGCAAAATAACGGACATGATAGAGAGGATCCGAAAAAGGGCGGCAAGCACCCATGCAGGACAAGTAACGTGAGACAGAGTTTGATCATACCATTGATCTTCGGATGAAAGTAAGTCTGTATTTGGCCTTAGCTTCAGCAAACTCCAGGGTACTGATGTCCTTCCGTCGCACTTTGTACTTTGTCATCTGCTCACAAATGACAAGTTCGACGCACCTATAGAGGGACAAAAATGCACCTCGGTGGGATTACAAACATTTCCTGACCACAAGAATAGTACACACACTTATTGTCATGTATTTTAGTCTTGACTACAGGTAGAGGACATGCTTACGCTGTGGTCTTGCTGATATCCTGGACACTCTGAAGTGGATCAATCGTGTCTGGACAGCGCAGGATACAGGGAGCAAAAACTATGGCCAGTGCATTAGCTGACATACGGTTTGTGTCCTCTTGCAACGCAATCCTGAGAGGATCAATACAGGTTGTAAGAACTCCATTAAGGTTTTGTTTGAACACGTTTAAATCATCTGCATTTACCTGACAAGATGGAATATGAGCCGTTCCAAAGTGTTCAGGTGATTTCTGCTTAGCTGGTCAACAACTGAATACACCCCTCTAATCATTTCTTTTCTATCCTGCAAACCTGAGAAAGGACAAATATTATTTTTTTTTTATTTGAAGGCACTCACAGAATGTGCCGTGGAACACATTTTAACACACACATGCTGGTGGACTTACCCATCGCACGAATAAATTCCTCATATAGCTCAAACGTCATCAAAGGACTCGGCAGGTCTCGCAACCACTGCTTGAAGACACTGGCGATGACATGGATGTTGTAGTCATCCAGATTCATGCTCTCTACATCTGTGACAAGACAGAGCAGAAAGAAAGTCAGATGAGTCATCTTTGAAGTTTTGGTTTCAACATCCTGGTCACAACAAACTTACCTGTGTCAAGTCCCTGCTTCAGTTCTCTTATTTTATTGGTGGAGCCTGATTTTCGGTAGATTCCCTCAGTGTAGAGGCCGTGCATCTCAATGTAGTTGATAAGCTTCTCCACCACAAGGGGCACCGTTCGCTCATCAGTTATCAGACGCGACACCTCCACACCGAATTGTCTTGGGGAAAGCTCGGGGTCGAACTGCTCAAAGAGAGAAAATAATTGCTCAAATAGTTACATGCAAAAACACCAATAATGGCATGATTCAAGCTTGCTAACAATGTAGGCAAAAATGGGTCCGCATCAGCATACGGTATTAATGCATAAAGAACTGCATAGTGGCTCCAACGACACATTTCAAGTCATGGACTTCAACTCACCTTCTTACTGCATTTGGTGGTCGTCTTTTGGCAGCACTTTCTGTGGCAGGCGTAACGGCACACTGGGTAAACACAGGCAGAAAAATCAAACACACTCGTATTCCCATTATCCACAGAAAGGCGGTGCCTCCTCATCTCAAAAATTATTCGATGAAAACGGCAGAGCAGAACTGGCCGGCATGAGAAGAATACTGAAGAAAGGACAAATTGTGAAGAGACATTTGTGGAGTCGCAGAACCACAGACCCACATGAGTCCAGTTGAAGACAATCTGATTAGGATATTGGAGGGAGAGAGGGCGGGATGTGACTTTCAAAAGCCAGACACTGTAATGTGTTTTTTATGATGCACGTTGGCCAGAGATCATGAGAAAGTCTTTATGAAAAAAAGCATAAGCCTGAAGGCTAGCCAGCTGTATTCATAAACACAAACACATTATCTCAGTCTAATCAAATCATATCTGGTTAAGTGTTATTCTAGGCCATAAGCAATCTATTTTGTGGGTTCATCACATGATTTGCTCAACCGCAACTCTGTTAGCAGTTAAGTGTTTTGGGGCAAGATGTGGACTTTCCGTCTGACAAAATTATTTTTGGTTAAATTACAAACACACAAAAGTAATAATACGATTCTTCCGCAAAATAAAACACGTGGCCCCCTTTTACTTTCATAAATCACATTTGAATGAAATAGCATTTTAACTATTTTCACAAGTGATTCCTTTAAAAATCCACAATCGAGTGTGTGAGCATACTCACGTTTACAAACGCAGGCGCGATCCATCATCCAAATGAGCGATGAGCAATATTCACAGTATGTGGGGATGCTGTATTGGGTGGATTTGAAGATGTGGCCGTTATGCTCCTCCACCTGAATATGGGAGAAGAAGCTTCAACTTCATTGGAAAGTGATAGCAACGTTTTGGACAAAAGCTCTGGAAAACTCAATTAATTCCTCAATTCGAGGTTACCCTGAATCTACAATCTTCAGATTAACATTTTTTGAGACAATTGTATCTTTACAACAAAAGTTACAAAACAGACCGTGTCTGGCTTATCAAATTCTCTGGATCCTCCTAGATACAGTTGCTAAAAAATGTATGTTAAAACCATAGTCCACTGGTGTGCTGGAAGCTAATGCTAATATTTTGGACACTCATGCAACTGAGGTAAACAAAATAGGTATTCGACGCAGCTATCATGACGATGCAGTGCAGTTCTTCACCTCTGCACACCACAACCCCAATAATGAACATATTCGTTGAAATAACACATTCTTGACAACTTGTGACATTGTTACATTTGTAAAAATCGGAATATTTGAAAACAGATACAGTGTTGTGGCCGGTTGGTGTGTGTAGCCTTACGAACTAAACAAAATGAGGTGGATTCGACAAAATGCAAAAGCAACCAATCAAGATCAAAATTCTATGATGATGAACATCAATGAAGAAACTTACAACGTCTGCATCTTTCTTCCTTCGCTTTTTGCGTTCAGGTTTCGGTTGCTGTAAAACAAACAGACATCACGGACATGAGCACAGGCACATGAAATACTCAAACTACCCTGGATGACTTACCTTAGTTTGTGTGCTGTCCAGAGGTTTATACTCCGTCATGAACTCATCCAGGAAGACTTTAAAAGTATTAACCCAAACTTTGACAGGAGACTCTCTCCAGTCCCTCTGCTCCTGCCGCATGGTCTTTTCCAGAATTTGCTCAAACAGAGCGTAGAGGTCTTTGTAGCGGATGCTCTTACCATCGTCCATCTGGTGTCAAACGAGCAGAACATTTCTCAAGTTACACTGGGGAGGATTATTCAGACAAAGCAGATTGAATTGTACAGTGTAAACCGTCCGTGATTGTGGAAGAGATTCTATACCGCCAGGGCTGTGGAAAAGGAGTTGAAGATATTCATACGGAATTCCTTCAATGCTTTTTTGAATACAACATCCACCATGGTGTCTTTCTTGCTGTCCTCTGTGTCCAAATCGTTCATCTGAAAATATAACACACAAATCAGATTTGAAAAGAAATATCAACATGATGGTCACCGATGGTCACAAGCAGATTTAATTCAGGGGCTTTACAAAGAAAAAAAACCCAAAAAACAATGGCAACATCTTTGAGAATGCAGTGTCTTGACCAAGTGGGCTTTGTATCATTCTTACTTGAAGGCACATTACGCACTGAAACTGAAGAAATGTGAAGAGGGCCATGAGCATCCATCGTGAAAATATTTCACCAAAGTGTAAATATTAAGGACGTGACAAGAGGAGTCTTGAAACAACTCCACTAGTGTGTGGCCTTACCTTCTTCATGAGAAAGTCATTCATGCTTCTGTAGTCATTGATACAGGTGAGGATCTGCAGGCTATCACTTGGCCACTGAATAGGCTCCGCCGCCACATTGCTGATCTTGACACTGCGCCTCCGCTTCACCTTGGGAGAAGGTTCCTTATTCTCTTTCAGGTCTCGGAAGAGGCGCTCCCCCGTCAGGTCGGGACTGTAGCGAGGCGACAGGCTTTCTTCACCTGTTCAATATAAGCCACAAGCTCCATCAGATGTAGTAATCTCGACATGCGGTGAGGTTGATGTTCACATTCAACCCCCTTCATTTGATTCCATTGGAAAACAAATCCAAACATGAAATTGATTGTGAAGACCTTCTCTTAGCAATGGCCCGCTGTCTCCAATGTCTCCTTCCAAGGAGTCACCCCCATAAATCAGCTTCTCTCTGGAGGCTTTCTTATCACCGTGTTTGGTCTTGCCCCAGAAGCGCATCTTCCCACGAACTCTGCTAAAAAATCAAAGTACACAACAACTACTGACTGTGATCCGTGCATAAAATTGTGTTTCAAAGGTACAAGATGTCAATGCTGATTTCCATTTTTTGTTACTTCCAGTAAAGTCCAGGGAAACGACAAACCTTCCGTCCTGCGAGTTCTTGCGCAGAGAGTTCACTTTTCTCAGATCTCCCGACGACATAACTTTGTGTAGATCCTTGTTTCCCTCTGAGCCTGCAGGCTGGAATAAAAACGTGTGTAAAGGTTTAAAAGTATTGGGCCAAGACCAAAGCATAAGTCTATATCACGACCTGCCAGTAGACGGCAGCATAGCAGTAAAGTAGCACATCCTTTTTTCTCTTCCATCATGCCAATAAACCCCCCCCAAAGAGTAACTGATAAATTTAATCATCTAAGAATTCAGAGTTGACAAATTCAGTGACATGCACATTTTGCAAAAAAATCTACAAAAAACTGCAGAAACACCTGTGAGAATTTAAGGAAAAGTTGTTAGTTGGAAAGTTGTTAATAAATCCACTAAAAGTTTAGTTGTAGGTCTGGGGAAAAACACATTTGCGGAACTGCCCACCTTCCATCGCTAGTCAAGTTAACATTTACTGTTGATAGACATTTACTGTTGAAAGGGAGGCGGAGTGATCCTCCAATCCATAAATTAAACTCATTTTACAACAGATGTTTTCACCTTCTGATGACAGTTTATTACAATGCAAAATATTTTGGGGCTTTTCACAATGTGTCATCCACTGAGTCATTTAAATGAAACAGATGTTGAAGCTCAGGATAAAGAAGTGTGAGGTCTCTATGCTGTGAAGGGTGGGGTTGGGGTGGGGGTGGTGGGTTTGGGGGTTAGGAAAAAAAGAAGCAGAAGAAAAGAGCATAGCCAAGGCCAGCGATGGCATAGGTGGGACCTGTTACCATTTCGGAGTCACTAAAACAGGAAGAGCCTCCTAGGCCTTCCTCTGTGGAGCTCTGCTTGCAGAGGGGTAGGGGGGACTGATGGGGGGGGCTGGTGGCCTCATAGTCATCCTCATCTGAATCGCCCCCAACAGAAAGGACGGGGGCGCGGGTGAGGAAATCTGAGCGAGTCCGTGACATTCGGGCTTTCTTTTTGTGCCCCACTCTGCCCACCTGGAGTTCAGCGGAAGCGATAACAGCATGTTGAAATAGCAAGAGGATAGAACCCAGATGCTGTCATAAACCTTCTTCTACAGGTTTGCGCATCACCACTTTTGGTGCTACACAGAAACAGGCCACCCAAAATGCACATTGTCCACTCACTCAATCTAAGCATCAAAATGATTTCAACCACATCTATTGAAATAAAAACAACCAAAATTGTAACTTGGCTTACATCACGTGTTTTTGCTCCTTTAGGCAGTCTGGAAAATGCAGGCCGCTCTGTCGGGACAGCTTGAGGCGTGCCTTTAGTGGCGTTACCGCTGTCGTATCTGAAGTGAGAATATTTAAGGATGAAAAAAAAACAATAAATACATAGACATAAAGGATAAATTGGCCAGTACTAAAGTTACATGATGTCTTATCTGGTTCAAGTGGGAGCTCTTGATAGAACATCTCACGGTAAATTACATAAACAGTGTCAGTTTGTCATCCACCCAACCTGCCCGCTCGCCCGCTAGTAGTTTATTATTTTGATACTTACTTGTTACTTGTGACAAATGTTACTTTGTCCTTGGGAGAGAAGAAGATGTTTCCCGGTTTGGCTGATTGACTCACTGCGGAGCCATGACCAGGCTGCACTTTCTTGTTGGCTGCTCTCATTCTGGTTGCTCCATCTTTGGACTGCAAGGTGAGTTTGGGTGCCCAGCCCTCCGCAGCAGACTTGCCTTCCTTACGGCGCTCTGTGGGGGCGGAGGCAGGTGGAGGAAGTACCTGGGGAATAGCGTCACCATAGGGGACACCCCGTCCTTGTGGGGAGTATACCGAAGGGTCAGAAGATTCCGACTGGGTTCTCTTAGGAGGAATTATCTCCGATGTTCCCTCAATGAGCAGAGATCTGGGTCTAGGCGGTTTGCTCGAGGTGGCAGGCCCACCATCATCTTGTTCACTCTGCCGACTCCGCTGTATCTTCCGCAGAGCCTCTCCCCTCTGTTTGTCAAACATGTCTCTCTCATATTGAGCAAAGTAAATGCGCTGACGCTCCAACGCTTCCTTCTGTTGTCTTATCTGCTCCATCATTTCCCTCTCATTCTGCTGTTTCTGGTTACGCTGCCTCTCCTCCTTCTCCTCGTTCAACCGCACCAGCTTTTCAAAGACGACCTGATCGACAGTGGAAACGGGCTGTGGTACGCAAGGCGCCGGAGCTGGAACTTGCCCAGGCGTCTCCTTCCGAGACCCTGACTCACCAACCTTGGTACAGGGATGGACCAGCTCGCTCAACTCATCGCTCACTGGGGTTTCCTTCTGCATGCTGATCACCACCACCACCGGCCTACAGGTTGACTCATGCCTTTCTATTGAAGACTGAACGTGTACAGGTGCCCCGGTTGGATTACTCGGAATGACATTGCTACTCTTATTAGCAGGGACGTAAAAGGTCGGGAGGTAGTTCTCAAGTTTGGACGGATGTGTAGAGGAGACGGTAGGTTCCGTTTGTTCCTGAAAATGGCCTCCGGCATCTGTAGCCGGCACCCTATTGAGTTGCTCTCTCTTAGGGCTTATGGAGAGAAAGTCGTCGCTTGGGTCCGACAGTGCTCCGGGTGAGCCGATTGGCGAGCACAGGTCCTCACTGTCAGTCACTTCCTCTGTGGCTTTGGGAGCATCTTCGATACTCAAAAGTTCAAAGCTGCCTTTGGAGCTCTGACTGTCAGGTGTGCCCTGTGGTGAACACAGAGGGGGTGTGATGGAGGGCACCAGTTCAACAGACCAGCGCCTTTCCTCAGCGGTGGGCGAGCTTCCACCGCAGGTCGCACGGACCTTGAGGAGCTCCAGACTGAATTTGGCTTGCTCCAACTCTCGCATTCGCCGACTCTCTCTCTTGGCGCGTGTGGCTTTCTGGCTGAGCTCATCAGCTGCTCTGAGCTTCTCTCGCACCACGACTGCGCATGGAGTTACTGAGGGAGGTGACTCGGAGTGCTGTGTAGGTGAGGGGGCATATTCTCCTCCTATTCCTTCTTCCTTGAACTCTCCATCCTTGTTGCCACGGATATCCAGTGTCCTTTCCCGTTCTTCGAAGGAGTGGTCCTCCCAAGTGCTAAGGTCCAAACCCATCACTCTCTCATGGGGCTCCTCTTCTGGTGAAAATCTCACCTGTCCATTCTGTAGTTGCTCCTTCTTCTCCCTCAGCTTCTGTTTGGTCAATTCCCCGAAGCTGGTAAATGAAAGGATACAAGAACAGGTTTAGCGCATTCAAAATTCAATCTTGCCATATTAGTTTACACTCTGTTATGAACACAGCTCAGTGTGGTCAAATCAAACTTCAGCAAACTTCAAAAGATTTCACTGGAGTTAGAGGCTTATATGAAAATGTTTGCTTTCAGTGGATCAACTGATTATTGAGCTGCTTTGTGGGCTTGCTCATAATGAAATGCTGCACATTGACCAAGTACACTCTAAAACCATTGTGCAAATGTTCAATATACCGTATTTTCCGGACTATAAGGCGCATCTTAAATGAATGGCCCATTTGAAAACTTTGTCCTTATATAAGGCGCACAAGACTATAAGGCGCACCATTAATGCATCATGTCAGATTTTTAATCCAAATCAAATCATTCTCCATTTTATCTTTTTTATTTCAACTTCAGACGCAACAAACTACTAAAAAAAAAAAAATCCCAAAAACCAATGGGTGTTTCACCTCTGTTCTCGGTCTTACCGTTGCCGAGCAAGATAGCCTCGGATTGTAGCCTGGAGGCGCACCGTAGTAGCATAAAGGCGCAAGTAGGCCTCTCTGGCCCAATGACAGCGCCAGGCCGTCTGAACGACCAGAGCTGCTGTATAGCGTCGAGACAGCCACAGTCGCCATGCCCTCTGAAGTACCAACGCGGCCTCTTTCCACAAAGTGAACCTTTGACGCTCCCGGTAACCCCGCCAATGTGTCTGCAGACACAATGCTGCCTCCTCATGTGCATTCTGCTCTATTTGCTCTTCCTCACTGTCCATGGGTCGGTACAGGCGCCACCATTTCTGTCAAGAAAAAAAAAACAATAGGGGAATATTATTTGTTTTTCATTTTAATATTACCGTTCTTTTCCATGTATAATGAGCAAAATTTAACTAATTTATTGTCCTAAAATCTGGGGTGCGCATTATACATGGGTACAAAAAAACAAACATTTTTTGATATGATACGGAGGCCGCCATTACAGATGCGCTTTCTTCTCTGCTGTTCACTTCAAACACGCTCCATACGAACACAATGCTCTCGTATCAGACGCCTGCTCGATCACCTGCTCGTTTGCTGTCGCAATGTACCGTACACAAATCCGAAACATTTCTTCGCTATCGAGTTTGCTAGCGCATGCGCAGTGATACTGACCGGCAGAATAACCTCCGGTTGTTCCCAAAGATGATCTTTTTTCTGAAATAATTTTACGTTTCCGGACTTAAGTAGGAGTCAAAATTTGGGTGTGTATTGTACATGGGTACAGGCTTTTTTTCCAGCATCGACATGACATTTTTAGGGTGCGTATTATACATGCGGGTGCATTATACATGGAAAAAAACGGTAGTCATTATTTTTTTCATAGAATACACTGTTGCTTATGAACTTGGACAAAAATCTGCTGTTGTGGATGAATTAATTCCATGTGAGTAATTGGGAAACAATGTAATCATTACACTGCGTCAAAAGGGACTAAAAAGTAAAACACACAGGATTGTCCCTAAAAATGAAATTATTGAAACTATGTGCAATGGTGTATATTTTGAAGATTCCTTGCTGTTTTGGAAATGGAAGACAAGATGACGGTTGACAAGGTCAAAAAATAAAATGCGGGGGTAATCAAAAGGACATTTATTTTATCTGTAGTTTGTCAGAAGTCATTTGCTAGTATACTGTCAACAAAGATGATATGTTAATGAGATTTTAGTTTGGAAACAATACAAGGTCAAAAGATTCCAAACAAAGTGTTTCAAAACTAGTAAAAAAAAAAAGCTCAAAGTATAATACTATAAGGTCTTTCATTGACAATATTCAGAAATAGTTCTTAAAAGGCAGGATTATAAATTTCTCATCACAAAAAATCCAAAGACAGACACATGAAATGACTGCTCATTTAGATGACAACGATATATCAAACTATCGTCGAACAGTTACGATTTTATCCAAGCACACACAACTCAGTCCATCATGCATAATAATTTCCCATCTATAAAAATGAACTCAGGAAATGAATACAATAAAAGTTAAGCAGACACAGAAAGAAGCGATACCTGGATGCAGACTGCCGCTGCTCTCATTCTAAGGAACTGCTTCCTCTCCAACCGTGCTCTGAACCGTTGTTGAAGCATGACGATGAGCCTGAGAACCTCACCGTGAAGTTTGGCCTGTAGATGCTGACGCTCTGCCTCCCGCAGAAACACCTGAGTGGAGGGAGCACCGCCAAGTTAGCGTAAGGTAACGACGGCTTAAGAAAGGTAGAGGTTGGAGACTCCCCCTTAGTCTGTGCACACAAACATCTGACATCTCTGACACATGGCCACAAAAATGTCAGGTATGAACTTGTAATTATATAGGCAGCACCCTCAAGACGTGGACCCTATCCATGGTGAGAACACACACCCTCCCAAGATGGGGCACGGACTTAATTAAATCCTTCGACTAAGACAACTTCCATCAGTTATGTAGTCCTCCTTTTAACTCAATGTGCAGAGCATTTTTAACACTATTATCCTGATAGCATTCTCACAATATTTTGCTTGTGCTTCATGAATCCTTGTGAACTACATTGATTGGTTCAATGTGCAATATGATTGGCATATCACAACCGTATGCCATCTAAAATCCATAAAAGGGCGTGTCAAGAGAGGAAGGCGCAACTATACCATTGTCTTGCCCACTTGATAGCCATCTGGTTCCAGGTCCAGCTGGTCCAGCCAGTGTTGGATGTTCTCTCTGCTGGTATTGATGCTCTCTGGGAGCAGCACATAGAAGTGATGGACAAAATCCTATGAAGGGCACAAAAGAAAGAAAAATGCTTATTTTGGTTAACCCAGTCCAAACTTAGACAACTGGCATAGTTGCTTTCTAGAAAAACAAAAATACATTTCAGAATTGTTAGTATAAAAACTATACAACTATACATCCCTGTGGCCTTGCAGAAATATATCCCTAACACAAGACACAGACATTGAGCATTCTTGATAAAGCATCACTTGACTAAAGCAGACGCTGCAAAGGAACAGGTGAAAGCCTCCGTTGTTCATTTTTGCAGGTCATCGTGGTGTAACTCCGCTGAAGGCCTAACCCTCTTCAAACTGAGGCCCATTGTGTGGCTCCGATCCACTGCATCCTAAGCTGTCGGGGGTGGATGGGGAAACCGATGCCGTGTTTATACAATTATAAGCATGTGGGAGTGTTGCAAAATGGTCAAGACAATGGACAAGCTCTGTTCCAAGGAGTCAGGACACAATCAAATCTGTGAACATGATATCATGCCAAGGATATTTGTCATTAGGGTTGACCGCAGCGCTAAATATGTCTGGATGAATGTCTGGCAAATGATGAACAGTGATGCTCAAGTTATCGATGTAACCTCATCATAAAGGCTACTTTCATGAGGCTCGCTCACTTCACCGAAAAATGTCGGTAATTATGGCCAGAACATTCACAGACCACAAAATTGGGTCCGCCTCCATATCACCTCTGATGACATTCAATATAGTTAGCTCTGAATTACCAACCCACTGTCATCAAACTCTTGTTTCATTTCCTGCTGTTTGAGTTGGGCTTTCAACTGCAGGAAGGTTTTTCTTGGATGAGTTTAGTTCCGTGTGAAGTTAAAAGACGCTCCTTTGTATACGTTGGTTGAGATCAGTTGAGCAATCTCCTCCAACCTTTGCCACCAATCAAGGCACGTTTGCCTAAAGCAATTTATGAGCTGTCTTTATAGGGGAATTTGTGAATGGCAATGAAACAAGGCATGCGCCTTCAAAGTAGCCTGTAGATAAGCTGTGCACACGTCACTGGTGAGGATCAGTAGAACTTCTGGATCCACAAGCTCATTTCACATTTAAATGAATTAAAACAAGTAGGGTCACCCTGGTATTTCACCGAACCATGCCTCTCTGAGGGTTTTGCACAAATTTCGGGGTTATGCAATGGTGGGTGTGTCAGAAGCCTAAATGGGAGAATCGCCTGCTACTTAATCTTTGCTTCCAACTTCTAAATGCCATGAAAGCTTTGGCACAAATTTACACCCAAAACCGCAAAATGGCAATAGATAAGAGAATGCAATGAGCCTCCATCACGCTGGATTGTCTCTGACGTCATTCGAACATATTTATACGGCACAAAGTCAACTCGTATTTCAGCAACATCAGCAAAACTTTTTTTTTGGATGAGTCTTCACTGCCCGAGACTTGTGGAAAAATGAGTGTCAAATATCCTTCAAGCTTTGGGGGTTTTGAACAGTGAGATTGATGGTACATCTGTGTTCTGGCCAGCACATGCTTGCAGAGAAGGAAAAAAATGTTAATATGATACGCAGATGCAGCCCGTTTACTGGCTAAACTTTGGCTCATTGAGGGTTTTCTAAACCACAGATAACCATCAATTTTATACATAAACTAGTCACATTGTTCACTACTTAGCTTGTGGGAAAAGATGAATAATGTTTTCTGTGGCTGGGGAGACAAGTAGACTTTTTGAATATCGACCGTTTTAAAGCCTTGTTTCCATGCTTCGGTTCACTTCAGTATAATGCATTTTGGGCAATGTAAATTGGATATTTAAAAAAAAAAACATCTTTCGTCACTGTTCCATTCAGATAATCATCGGTTTCACAAAGATTTAACAAAACACAGCTTGTCTTCTTAAAATAAAACAGCCACAAACCGAGACGAAAGAACACAAAATGCTTTTGTGTCCTTAATTGTGTCACAATGCTCCGAGTTCGATGGCAGGTCACCACTCTTGTCAAACTGTT
The DNA here is from genome assembly GCF_033458585.1 of Syngnathus typhle. Lineage (NCBI taxonomy): Eukaryota > Metazoa > Chordata > Actinopteri > Syngnathiformes > Syngnathidae > Syngnathus > Syngnathus typhle. The sequence goes on along the minus strand of NC_083741.1, from coordinate 10,561,089 downwards.
CACATAAATAAAAAAGAATCTAATATAGTCTGCAACCGGCCCCCTTCTACTGGACATTATTGTTGTTATCAACTCAACTCATCTTTGTTTAAATAGAACTTTGAAATAACCATTGCTGCGTACAGAGTGTACTGACATTGTGTGAGTGGCAACCGCATTTTTTGAATTCATTCATCTCATTAAACAATTGTTTTGATTTAATGTAAACAAAAACATTTGATTTATTTTCAGTATGTATTCATTTATTATAATATATATTAGTTTAATTCTAATCAACTTAGATCAAACAAATATAATTACAAAAGAGTGGCAACTACTTATTTCAGTATTGGAAGTAAGAATGATAAGGGTACATTTAACTATCTATTATTCTACCCATTATTTTAAAATGACCTGACACAGAAGCCCGTTCGAAAAATACATAGCGCCCTTGAGCCCAACGTTTTTCCAGAGCTGGGCCATCCCATCTAGGAACCCAGTATTGCGAGCTGGACTGCACTGTTCCACTTTAAACATTCAAACTTGATATGAAATGGCTCACGGTCCACAGCGTGTTGTCGCCGCAATGGGATCGTGACACCGATGTTACCTTAAAGCTGTACTTGATGTTGTAGCCTGATTGTCGGATGCGCACAGTCTCCAGCATACCCGTGTAACGCAGCTGCCTCAGCACCAGGTTGTCATTAAACCGCAAGGGCAGCTGCAAAAGGCAAAGTGGAAGTTGGAGCAACGGAAACGCACAGACAATGACACAAGAGGGAGCAACAGGCGGTGGAGGGCGAAAAGGAGAAGAACAGGAAATGATCAACAGCCCTCGAGTACTTCATATGCTTTGGGGGAAACTAAACAATCAAGTGGCTGCAGTCCAAGTTGCTCTTGCTTTACCTTGTCAGCATTGGAACGGATGCACTTGACAAAATAAGGCTCAGACTGACCCAGAGTCTCCATTAGCTTATTGAGAGAGGCCTGCACAATAGGACACACACACAAGACATCAAATTAAACAGAGTAAAAGCAGTAAAAGGTTTGATGATGCTTTTTAGGAATCATTGCAGAGTGTGCCATGTGTTCGTTCATCTGTGTGTGTATGTGAGCCTGCGTCAGCTGCGAGTGGAATTCAGTCTCTGCCTCCTCCATGGGAGATTAAAGCAATCAGTACAGCACAGGATGTGGGAAGTGAAGTCATCCACGCACTCGGGCCAGCAGCTCTCATTGCACCGTTACCAACAACCATCTCTCGCAAAGAAAACAGAAAATCAGCAAATAGCACTTTGTGCGTGGTTTTCTTAACTGTTCAGTGGAAACTCTATAAAGTCGGAATCCCCTGCCGTTTTACAAATGCTAATTCAACCAAATATTTCCTGTAAGATGAACTCGCAAGTCACACTTAAAAAACCAAGAGGTCGGAATGTCAATGGGATATGCACTACTCAACATATCTCGCTGGATATCAGCACATTCAGTGAAACTTCAAAACAGTGACTTGCCCTCAAGACGGTTACTTAAATTAGGGTCTCACAATGAATAATTGACGACAACAGTTTGACTCTACCGCAGACTCAAATTGCCAAGTCACGATTCGAAACTCATCGTCACAAAGAAACGTATAGTAAACAACTTGAAGCAAACAACTCAAGGCCACAATTAAAAAATACAATCAGGTTCCAGTAACCGAGCGTGTCAATTGTGTTTGTGTCGAAATATTGTATGTCAGAACCGTCACAAACCGCCTGGACACTATTTTATGTTAATGGTACCTTTATCACCCGATGGGTGTCAAAATGACTCCGCCGTCCTCTTAGCAAACGTGGCTGCTGAGCGATGACGCTGATAATGTTGTCTTTGCTTCTTCCACTTCCTCTAATCTCACGCTTCGTATTACCTGGTGCATTCAAACTGATTCTGGAACCGATGTGTACGGCTGATGCATCAGGCGGCGCCATCCATAATGTTCCTCAGCACAAATGCTATCATTTTAAAGGTAACTTAAAATATCAAAGGTGCGGTGGGCACAAAAACCATGATGTGGCAACGATGCCCTGGTATCACCACCAGCACTAAACTTAACAACCAATAACATTGCGCTGTCGTAGTCAGATCGCGTAATCCCAGCAAGACTCTCAAAATGTTTTGAACTGACAGACATCTGATATTTGAAGGTCTACGTGAAAAGCATAATGGAAAGACTGCACTTTAATAAGACTGGCTGTTCAAGCATTTTGTGGCTGACCTGAAACTGTGCACTGATACTGGGTGGTTTCTTCTTTTTGTGAAGGTGAAGCAGCGACTTGGTGATGCGGTCGTGAAGCGTCAGGTTGCTGAGGTACTTCAGTGACTTGACATTCAATAAGTGCTGTAAGTGACAATCAGGGCACACTACATAAACACTCCATACTTTTATCAAAAATATGAGAAGAGAAATTGTCAGCTAACCTTTGGAAAAACTGGCTTGGCTTTGTAGTTTTTGTTCCTCCTGTGTGTAAAAAGTATAAAAAGGAATCAATCAGGTGTCATGCTTTCAGTGACAAATTAAAATCAATAGATCCTAATTAGTCTTGTTTATTACGCAAAATTCGAGACCACATGTCACATAAGGGTATCAGACCAGTCCAGAGGTGGCAAAGACCCTAGATTTGTCACCAGTCAATCACAGGGCACAAAAATCACTCACTTTGAAATCCATACCTTTACAAAACCTACTCTTCAATTTACCATGAGTACGTTTTTTTTTCTTTCATTTCCAAAAAAGGAAGGTGCTCACATGAGAATGTCATGGGCTCGCTCCAGAAGCTTGCTGCTGGCAGAGTTGATAAAGACGCCGTCTTCGTCTGTGGTGGAGCTGCAGGACGAGAAGCGGCTCTGTCGACCCACACGTCCATTACATGCGAGGCCCGGAGAATCTCTATGGTAAAGCAAACAGCAAACTTATATTATTTGGGATTCATCTATTCTTTCTTGGTGTTAATAAGTTTACTGAAGTCATACTGTCTATTATCCTAATTAAATTGCATCATTTCACTCCCATAAACTTAAAGCATTAGATGCCTGCATTAGAGTGGAAGCCTTCTCCAAAATATCAGGCTACCAGGACACCAATTCATCCCGTCTTATCCAGAATACCAGAGCAACAGTGAATGTGATTTGATGACATGCAAAGTAGCAAAACTGTTGCAGCATTCAAACGGGCCATCTGCTAAGCAGAAACTACAAACTGCAATATTGAATAAAGAACAAGCACAAATCATCTGATCACCTCTGGCCTAAAATCTTAAAAAGAATTTCTCCCCAGCCGATCATCGGCTCGAGTAAACGATGATGCACAATATGGCTTTTGTGTTAACTTGTCTCTGCGAGAGCCCCATAAAGCACTGCAGTGTGCACCGTGCAGTCCAGCTGACAAGCACCCTGTCGGGACTGAATATTTATCCCACCCTAGGCACTTCTCACCAACACATAGCTGTGACTTTACATCACTGAGGAAGCAGCTGCTCAATTAATTTGGAGAGAAGAGAGCGTGTGAATGTGAGGAAAGGAGACCAAAAAAAGAGTGGGCAGAGGTTGCAAATCTAATTAAGGGGTGGATTTAACACACCCTCTGACAGTGCCTAACAAAAGTGGGCTTAGGCGGGTTGCTCTGCGCTACCAGTCAGCGCTACTAGCCGTGAATGACTAATCCTGATGGTCCACTGCTAATTAGAGAAGTACTGCTTCAGAGTCTCAGTGGGACAGTGTGACAGCCACCACCTGGGACCAAAGCACGCTTAATGGTCTCATCGTAACGGATCGCTTCCAACACCTCTTGTGATCATTTACAGGAGGGATTTTTTTAATTTTTTTATTTTTTTATAAAGACTGACCTGTCCGCAAAATACATAGAAGAAACATTTATGTACCGTATTTTCCGGACGATAAGGCGCACCTTCAATGAATGGCCCATTTTAAAATGTTGTCCTTATATAATGCGCACCGGACTATAAGGCGGACCATTAATGCATCATGTCATTTTTGTAATCCAAATCAAATCATTCTCCATTTTATCTTATTTCAACTTCAGACGCAACAAATTACTTTATAATCACAAAATAATGATCCATCGTCTTTTTGATTCATAACCTTCAGCGGGCCACTTATGATCGATTTCATGACACAATGCTTCAGGCCAGTTTAAATTTAGAAATTTGGTCCATAAATAAGGCGCACCGGACTATAAGGCGCACTGTCGGCTTTTGAGAAAATTTTAGGTTTTTAGGTGCGCCTTATAGTCCGGAAAATACGGTAGTACAAACGCATTATCTTAACAACCATGACAGTTCATCGTGGAATGGACAAATTTATGTGAACATAAAAATACTGTACATTCTTCTCGAGCTTGACATATCCTATTTTGTATAATGGTAAATGTAATTGAACGGGGATCAGAAATATGCCAAATGCAACAGATAGTCTGAATGTAACAATTGAGTCTTACCGTGGAGATTTTTCATTGATGGTGTTGCTCCCCTGATGGTCTGACAGAGGCGTGCGTGCACTCCTCCTGCTCACACCTGTTCACCAACAGACAGTGTTGTGTCAGCATCACATGACTTTCATTCACAAACTCAAATCTAAATCATTCGACAAGACTTCAGTGTTATTGTAGTTTGTTATGTGCCTCTTCAGTGCAAGTGCTTTCTTTTAGAGATGAAGGTTAAAATGAGTTACTCTTGTTAGTGTCAAATTATAGAAGAGTGCTTTTGGCCCCAATGTTTTTCTTTTGCCGTTCTAAAACTCAAAACAGCATTGTGCTCTCATGGTGTAATAGTCCTAATATTAAAAAGTGTGATGGCAAAGCAGTGATAAGCTTACACTTTTTCAAGGAACATATTTTGAATGGCAATTAAAAGTGTTGAGAAGTTCAACTGCTATAAAGCATGTAAGCCTAACTAGAAACGAGACATCAGATGCCTTATGACAGTACTGTATACCGTTTTCAGTCTCATCAATTTGTACATTTTCCCTCTCATCGGCAGCTGCAGGACGGTACAGAACAAAAAGATAGATCATGACAAAAGACCCATGAAAGTGGCGTGTGTAGGAAATAAAAACCTTGAGGTCTACTATGTATAAAGCACTGACTAAGAAAGAACATAAGCGGCAGGAATACACACACATACACTGACCAACTAAACTAGTTTGATATCTATTACTAGAGCTGTATCAAATATTATGGCTTTTGTGAAATAATAATGTTCACTTTAAGTGACGCTGTCAGAGATGTCATAATTGTACAGTTTATTTTTTTGGTTGAACTTTGCAGTGGGGTAGAGCTGTGTAGTACTGTACTGCACAATGAGTTATGTCTAGCTTTTGGTTACCTCATTTTGTCCAATGACAGACTCAAACATATGAGACATCATTTAATATTATTTTAAGAGGTCATAATGTTGTTGTTCGGTGTCTGTGATGCATCAGTCATCAATCATCATCACGAGCATGTGTAGTTGTGCGACATGGGAACGAATCTGTAGACAAGTAACAGTGCTTGAGGGCAAAAAAGGTCAAAGGTGGATATGGAAGCGCCAGTGATGGTTGCCTAGCAGTAGCAGTGTGTTTTGACAAAGCAATGGAAACATGCATTTCTTTGCTAGCTACTGACATTTCAGTGGCATGACATGCTTGTGAACATCATAAGGTGAAAACAGCGGGAAAACAAAGCATTCAGCTGAAAATGCAAGAAGGAAGGGGGAGACAGGTGGGGGGGACAGAGGAGACCAACCGGCATCTAGTCTAATAACAAAAACAGGTATGCGTACAATAATTAAGCAGCCGATGGAGCCGAGAGGTAGTATTTGATACATTAAATCTACCCCCAAAATAATGAGAGCTCATTTTTTAAAAGGACTTTTGTATCCCAATATAGCAGTTCTCCTTAAAATTGTATGGGATTAATGGCAATTTTCTATTCTTCTAATTCCTACTTTCTGATCGTAAAACGATACTGGCACGGCCGTAATAGGGTGGCCGATACTGGTACCAGCCAATGTTGCGAGAACCGATCCGGTGAAATGAGGCTGGTATCTACACTGATACAGATACCTGGTATCGGTACTCGCCCTATCCTTAATAAAGCCTGTGAACTCTTGTCTTAAATTTGGCCGTTATGCTTCCAATCTCTCTTGGCTTGATTCAAGTCGGAGTAAAGGGCAGTTGTGTTGATGTTGGTTGGCCTCATCCCGAGTTCCCCAGTGGTTTGTGGGCTGACAGGTAGAGGAGGAAGAGAAGGAGGGGGGGTTCTTTTCTTTGGCAGCCTTACTGTGCTTCTCCTCTTTGCATCTCTGCAGGATCTCTAAGCTTCTCTGATGCACAGGGTGCAGCAGAAAGCTAAAACTATCCACACTGTTCAAAACTGCACAGGGAGCAGCGTCATCATGCCCTTGGAGAAGCAAAACAAGATGAGAAGAGAAACAAGGAGAGAAAGAAACACATGGACATACAACACAGGGAAAAGAGAGACAAACGAAAGATTAGACAGTGAAGAAAAAGATGCAGTTGTCTACTGGAGAGAAACTGGTGCAAGACGTTTTGACATTGGAAACTGCATTTGATGGAAATAGTTGGATGCTTTATTTGCCATTCCACAAGATGTCTTCTATGGATAAGTGTTGAACACCACATGGCTTTCCTTTTATAAATTCAACAAGTGAGAGGAATAAGACAATTTCGTGAACCCTTTGAGTTTGGTGTGTGTGTGTGTGTGCGTGTGTGTGCGTGTGTCTGTGTGTGTGTGTGTTCATTTGGGAGTTTTAAAGATCGGAAAAAACATTTGAAGCAAAGGCAAATGATGATAGCTGTACCGGTAACTTGTTGTACACTAGACCGGGATAAACATCTGCACTTCAAATTTAGAACAAAGGACATGTTCTATAGTGAAGAAAAGCGGCACACGTTGACAGAAAGTATAAAGGAAAGGAACAGCTGGAGTAAATAAATACATGTATTATGTCTATATGACTACAGAACAGAGCACAAAAACTATGGAACGACAGTTAGAGAAACATCAAATATGTCATGATGTGACAAAAGCCACCTACAATGAACAAATGGGACATAACGGTGTGGTATGTATGCTATTTTGTCGGCGTTAAATCACTTTTTTGTCTTCTGGTTGGAAGTTTCCTAACAACAGACAATAGTCTACTATTGTCTGATAACTATTATCATGCAAATACTTGATTCGATCTCCATATTTTGAATTTGATGCGTATTTACAGCACATGATTGTTTTTTTTCAGTATCACCAACATCAAGTAAGTCTCCAGGCATCCGTTTTGCAATGTGCTAAATACCCAGGTCTAATTGTGCCAAACCAAAGTTTTTTGTCATTGTATATGAATATCCATCTGTCATAGCACTTCCATTTGCACTCACCGGCCCGCCTGGGGGTGTGCCTCTTCCCAGCCTGTCTGAAAGCCACCATGGCTCTGAAGTAAGCCCTGAGTACCGCCCAGCGGAAGGTGGCCGACGGATCGATGCCGATCAGACTGCAGATGAAGGCATTCTTGCTGCTCTTCAGCAGCGCCACAATGTCTGGTCTCATATGGTCGGTGTTCTTCTCCCTGAAATCCTGTGTCAAAGACACAGAGAGACAAATGTTTTGTAAATATAATGGTATGGTCTGCCTGATTGCCACCATACTCTCAAATCTAAAATGGGATTATTTCAGAGTTTCTCACAACAATGAATTAATACTGGTAAGAGATCACATGAGTAACTGGGGAAATACACGAATAGAAATCGCACACAAGGTGAAATCATTACTATAACCTACTACTGATGTGTGGTCTTTAGTTGCTGCCCTTGATTGACAGCCAGTGGAGGAGTACATCTCCAGGCAAACAGGGCTTGTTGGCGTGCTGCGATCTGTTTTTTTATTAGATTTTTATTCGAGGATACCACTTTGTGGTTACTGTTAATGAATCTCAATGTGTTTGTTGTTTCTGCTAATTTAGAGTAAATGTTGATGATTTTGAGGCCTTCACAATTAGCGTAATTGATTTTCTGAGACTGAGTTGCATAGGTTAGTGAGCGATGTGAGTGTGTTACCGAGGTGGCACGGTAAAACACTGGTGAGAACGTCCGCCTCACAGTTCAGAGGGTGCGGGTTCGCTCCCACCTCCGGCCCTCCCTGTTTGGAGTTTGCATGTTCTCCCCGTGTCTGCATGGGTTTTCTCCAGGAACTCCGGTTTCCTCCCACATCCCAAAAACATGCTTGCCCGTGGAGACAAGCGGTATAGAAAATGGATGCATGGATGGACCGATGGATGGAGTTACCATGTTGCCATAACCCCCCAACCCAGCCAATACGGAATGAAAAATTGCAGAATGTACGTAGGTTCTAAAGAAGGGTGTCTCCAAACGTTGAAGAGAATTCCAGAAATTGTGGGACAATTATACCCTTAGAATCTGAGGCTTAGATTAATACTAACCTTGACACCATACTTGACCTTCCCAGCATAGTGTCTGATAATGAAGGCGGGCTCCATGACAGCAGGGAACTCGATGTACCTATTCCCGTCATGCTGCCGCTTGAACTTATCCAACAATGTCTGGTTGGTGGCTTGTGGGAAGCTGAAATCAAAGACAAGTTTTTAACACGCAATAATCTTGGCAAATGGCAAAACAATGGCTTTTGACATCTGCACTCCAAATGAAAACATCTTGAGGGATCAGGATCTTTGCAAAGAAAACATTGTTTAAAGCCACGTTGCAAACACACAACTGGCAACAGTCAATTCATTCCTGATATGTGTTCATCTCATTCAAAAGTGATAAAGGATGCAACCACTATTTTTCCAGACGAGTTAAAACGATTTGATCTTTAACCTGTTGGACATTTTATCTTCTGACACTGCCGTCATTTCAAGTCAATTGGAGCTCATACGGTCTCTTGCTCCCTTTCTTATCAAGAGCCAGAACTGCTGCGGAAAATCAACAGATTACAGGAAGAGCCAAGGAATGAGACACCAGGGGCTTTGAAATCTGAGCTCAATCAAAACAACACAGACCCAATGCCTTGCAGCTTCTTAAAGCTGGAGGAACTTTGGTGTCCAAATGGTGGGTCGCAATAAAATACAACAGACAAAACTGAGGATGAAAAAAAACAAATGTTTTTCAATGAACTGAGCAGCGGACTTACTTGCACTCTTCATCCAAGAGGTGGAACAAAGCTGTGGGCTTCTTACTGATGAGATTGATGCAGCCTGTATTGTCAATGTAGTCGATAGTTCTCCAGCTGATGCCCTCCGCCCTGTACTCCTCCTACACGGAACATAAAAAGTGCGCTCAGCTCTCAACAAAATTATTCCTAGACAAAACCGAAGGCACCGCAGGCAGTTTTGCTTTTCAAATATTGCTTGGCTGTGCATGTTATTTTTCCTGTGTCCATGGGAAAGAGCTTTAGCCAATAAAGACTTCATCTCAGTGACTTTTAATGAAAATCCCTACAGCCTTTTTCTCGAGACCTCATACACTAAAATACTTCGCCTTACTAGAAATGTATTTTTGTTTGAGGACAAATATTAGTGACGGTATGGATCTATTGGTCTGGAGGAGTGGCGTGTGATACCAGGGGGAGAAGCTGTGGCAAGCTCCTGCTCAAGTGTGGACAGTGAACATATTGACCGAGTTTCAATGTTCTCTTGGCAATCAATAAATGGTTGAAAAGTGTATCTGTGGCTGTATATATAGAGTTGAGTTGCGTGCACTCACCTGTTCCAGTTTGAAGGTGTGCTGATTGAAGTAGTGCTGGAGACGCTCATTGGCAAAGTTGATGCAGAACTGCTCAAAGCTGTTGTTCTCATAGTCCTCAAAACCAAAAATGTCCAACACTCCGATGGACAAGATCTATGAGACCATTAAATGGTAATTTGGCTTAAATTAACAGTTGAATTTAACATCTGTTTTCTCTAGAGAGAGCCTGGAGCCTATCCAGGCTTCACTGGTTGCCAACCAATCACGGCAGACTAATTTCATGTATTTTGTTCCTTACCTTGGTGGGTTCATCCAGATCCTTGATATTGAGCAGAGCATGGTTGATTCTGAAGACAATCCAGTCAAACAGTGCACTGTATAGCGACTTCGCCATGGAGTCTCTCACCGTACCCGCCTACAAGTTCATACACAAACATACATTAAGAGTACACGGATTAGAGTACGAAGCCACTTAAACATTCTTGAGGCTTAAACAGCTTCCTCCTGCTCTACAATGCTGTTTTATTTACCACTACACCTTTTTCTGTTGTGTTTTCTGTATATTCTGACTGTCTGCTGTATGCACACTTGCTCCATTTTTGCTCCTCTTATTTATTATGGTATTTGTTTATTTATTATTTATTCATCACTCTTATTTATTCATTGATTGTGCCTTTTTGTTTCTATTTTTTTGTGTTGTTTACTTGTATGTATATTGTGTACTATGTCTTGTCACCGTGGGATAGTGGGAACGTAATTTCGATTTCTTTGTGTGTCTTGGCATGTGAAGAAATTGACAATAAAGCAGACTTTGACTTTGACTTATATGAATATCCTGCATAGCTCAATACTTTTGTAACTTACATAAATATCTCAACATGAATTCACAAACTTGGGTGAATAAAGTTTTCATAAACAATGTGGGTTTTTTTAATAAAAGGCCCCTTGTCAAATTATAGAGGTTATCCAAATTATTCACATTTCCGACGTAAAGCTTTGACCTTTCCGAAGTAAAGGTGAGTCGAAAACAAACTTTAGAGTGGTGACTTAAAGCAAACAGCTCGCTTTAACCCCAAATAATCTGCCAAGTAAGATTTGAAAAGGTCACTCTAAATATCGAAAACATGAATCAAGGAACACATCAATGTAAAGCTCTCCCTCTTTCTCTAATCAGTCAAAAGCTTTTCATTATTTAGAAGACGTTGGAACAACTTCACAACTCTACCCAAATGACTAATCTCTCAAGAATTTCTCTGATGTCTTTGAGGTTTTAACTTGTATTAATTTGTTTACCGTTTAGCATTGTTGTTTTATTGAGCAGTTTTATCGAGAGACCACCCAGTGTGCAACAAAAACAATCGCAAGAGAACCCAAACATCATTGGGTGGGAGGTTGTGACAGTTTTGATGGGAAACGCCGAGTCTCAATGTTGGGACACTTTCTTTGGAATGATAATAACTCTTGTTTTGGCAACCTCTTAAAGCGGTATCGCACTTACTGGTGAAGTGATGCGAGTGTTAGCGAATGGCTTTAATGGTTGCAAACAGTTTTTCTTGTCACCATCAAATTTTGAACAGAATCAAATTTGAGTTATGTCAAATGTACGGCAGTTGGTTACAGCTGCGTTTTCTGTAAATGCTTCAGAAATTTAATTAGATGAGTTTAGGACATGTCCCTGGCATAGATCGAGGCACTTAAAAAAAAAAAATAGAAAATAGAAACTTTCAGACAAATTGTTTTCCACTGACACCTTGTTTGGATATGACTGTATTAGAACCTGTTACCATGTTGAACGAAAATGAGAAATATTCCCTTTTCATAAAAATATTTGAGTCATTTCACTTGAACTTTTCTCAGAAGCACAGCACTCATCTATTAAAACACCCTTTTCTCTTCAGGAATGCAAGTCCATAAAAATGTTCCGCAACTGTAAATTTGAAAAGTAATGGGTAACATCGCCTGCTCCGGAGGTCCCAGTGTTTCCAATAATACCACTAAAAATCACTTGATCTGTTCTAATTGCTTTTTGTAAACTAGTCGCAATAGTGTTTGGATAAAACCAGCAGCTTCCTAAGTTGACGGTAGCCCTCGCGGCCCTTGCTTAGTGGCAACACCCCAACCCTGTTGTCTTGGTCAGGTAGCCCAACTCAACATTGCGTTAACAGAACTGCCCTCGCAAAATTTACTGCCTTTAATAAGACTGCGACAAGTGGTAAATGGTAAATGTGATGTATTTTGAAATCTGTGCATTCTATCAAAATAAAAAGACCTTAAATTGGGACACTGTCAATTGTGGATAGAAAATGCACAATCGTCCTCATTTTAATGTTTCCACATAAAAGGTTATTAAACATCACAAAAAATATCTTGGTGAATACCAAGGCTGTAAACATGAGACAGTTCTGGCATAAACTTTACATTTGGTGATCTAATCCATTTGTTTGGCTGTGTATGTCCACATTGTCCTTTCCCTCATTCTGATGGCTCTCATCTGCAGACCATGACTTTTGTTTGTTTTACGAGTAGGGTTCTCAATGAACACTGTACGGGGGCTTGAAATGCCTTCCCGTCTCTAAACACACCAACAGCCTGCGTCTGTTTGTGTGCGTGTCCGTGCGTGTGTGCATGCACGTGTTGAGCACGAGTTCATGTGTGCGGTCATACTAGATTGTCAGAGCAAGAGCAAAAGTGCAAGAGGAGATCCGGTATGGGTCCAAGCTGTCCTGTAAACATAGCCAGGTCAGGCTGGAGAGGCGAGGCCATTACCGAGTTGGCAACGCGCCTCCAGACACGCTATATACACCAAGACACTCATCTTGAGCATATAAACATGCTTAACCGCAATCAGCTTCAAGTTGTCCATCGTCTTGTACATCCACGGCTGACTCAAATATTTATTTATGGTTGATACAAATTGAGAATTGCTCACCTCCGCCAGTTTGTAAGGGACAATCAGCTTTTCTCCAACGGTAATAGTCTTCCGTGTTGTCAGCGCTTCAATCAGAATCTCCTCTTTGACCTGAGCAAATAGAATCGTTCAATCTGCTCGAAGCCACAATGTGCAAGAATAAATCTATGATTATCACAAGGATTTCGCTTTAACTCAGCTATTAAATTAAATGCCAACATTCATTCAGGCATATTTAGGTTCAGGATGACTGAATCGTTGACATCAGTGTCACTCTGAAGTCCTACAACTAGTATGGAACTTTGTTAGGGGAGATTATTATAATTACTCTAAAAAAAGATGGCCAGCCATGATTAACCCTATCCTAATTACCTTACAACAATTATCTACTCTCAAGATCACATTTGTGGAAAACTTCTCATCACTGAGTAAAAGTCAGTACAGATCATAGACAGAAGCTGTCATTTGTTTTCATCAACTCCTGTACACTCTGAGGAAATTACAGAAACTGCTTAGAGAGTAACAGCAAAAGACTGACTTAATGAGCAATGACGGATTACTACTGCAACTGGACAGCACTGCAATTGAGAGACACGGGCGATACCAATTGCACACCTTAAAGAAATGACAAACATTTTGCATGTCAAAATGGTGATTAGTACTGTTTAAAATGAGATCCCGCTGAAGATGAAGAAAACAATCTTGCTCCAGTTGCGTCCAGCATAATGTTTAAATCTCGTTGCTGGGATAAGCAGTTCCGTAGTTTACTTTGGACCTTTTTGGCAAGATTCCACTTTTTCAATATTCATGCTGATTAGACTGAGCAGACAATAAGAAACACTTGAGTGTTTTGCTTTTTCAGCACAGCATGATGTGGTCATACCTGCAGGAGTTCTGAAACCACAGGCAACACCTCTGGGTTACAGATGTCAATAGAGTCATCCCTGTAGGTTTTTTTCTTGTAGCGAATGTTGCCCAGGTGGAGGATGGCGGATAGCAATGAGAAGATCCTTAAAAGAAAAGGTTGTGGGGTTCAAATAACACCGGAAATATATTGTACTCGTCTTATATTTGAACGAAGTTCAGGTTGAGTCACATTCATACACTTTCTTCTTCTGTGGTTCAGCACCTCTTGTTAGGTGGACAACATTCACAGAAATGGTTCTTGTGCACTGAGAACACGGTGCTCCAAATTTCCTGTTAGGTGCTCATAATTGTAGCTCAAATCCTATCATCATTCTGATTGTTTTTAGCAATATTATATCAAGGGCAATTTCTATTGATATTGATATTGATCATGTGTCTATCGTCATATCGTACATAATAACTTGACTAAAGTGATACGCATGTTTTCTGACATCAATGTTAAAAACACAAGAATTTACTGTACCGGTTAGGATTGAATTACATTTTAAGATATTTACCCTTTTTTCTTAAATTAGTCAATGTGGTGACATTGTGGGGTTGATCGTGTACAGTATGACACATTTTCTACATAGTGTTCGTATTCCAACTCAGAAGTTGAGGGTTTGATTCCTAGCCCTTGTAACTATGTCAAACTGTCCTTGAGCAAGACACCAAACCCACAGTTGCTCCCAATGCTGCGTCAGTGTGTAAAGACACAGTCGCTTTGCATGCTTTGTAGATGGAAAAGTGCTATTCACCACATGTTAGACTTTTTAGGGTAATTATTATTATTTATCCTCCGTATGTTATTACTTAGCTTACGCAAGTCTATATGTGCATGCTTGCGTGGGTGGGTGCGCGTACGTCACTCACTGTTTTCGCATGTAAGGAAGAAACCCAACCATCTCCATCCCGAGCTGAAGCCTCTCAAAGTCATGCTTCAAATCCTCTCCTTCAACTGTGAAGCAGTCCTGCAAAATGTGGAAACCAGGAGTCAACACACTCACAGTCACTCCAGCTAACGAAAACTGGCTATGAAGTGGAGAAGCACTTACTAATACTGTTGAAATAAACTGTGAACCAATGTTTTCGTGTTTACAGTCTCTTGCTAAGTTGTTTAAGAAAAGGGATTTTTGTTTAGACTGGAGGGTGGAGGAGAAAAACAGTGGCCTGAAGCATAATTAGGAAGCAAACAAATAAGGAACACTGTGGTCCGACGTGTGGAGCAACAAGTGAAGAAAGTAAAGTGGAAATTTTTGCCATTTTCCATTTGGTGCATGATCACAAGATGGCTGACATCTGAGAGGAACGTTCACCGGCCACAACAATAGAAAGACAATCTCATTTACAACGCAAAAATAACCTGAATGCTACTCGGTAAACGGGAACGATATGTTTTTGGAATGTGGTAGGTCGTCGGAATACCCAGAGTACAAGCACGGTGAGAAGGTGCCAACTCAATAAGGAAGGCGGAGCCAAAGAGTCAAACCCAGTCCCTCAGAATTGTGAGGTTGACATGCTAAGTAGCCACTACACCACTGTGTGGACTGTGCTAATATTTCTGTTTCTGTTCTTTTAACTAAAATCTTTTTTAAAAATCACACTCCCATCCAAACAGCATGTAGTATCTTTGAATGCCAAAACATCATTATGCAGATAGAGTGTATTAATGTAGGTAGAATTTGTAAGCAAATCATGTAATCTGAGAAAATCATGCATTTTAAAATGTGACATGCTGACATCTTCTGACTGGCAGCTGTGATTTTTATAATCAGATCCAGTGAGGAGAGGTGTGCCCTTGAACAAATAACTCATCCCCACATGTAAACATTCCATAGATCACCTGCACGCAGGTGAGTGAACACCTTGAACAAACATAAGCGTGTGGTTTGCTACTTTTCTCCACGTCTTACATTGTCTTTAGGTTGGGCTGGAAGTGGAGATTCATTTCTTACACCGGCAACAAAATGGCATCAACTACCTTATTCTATCATATTAATAGGAATCATCTCTAAGAAAGTTTCCAGTCTCTTCTGAAACCTACACAATGAATTAAAATAGTTGTGGAAAAATTTTGGGGGTACAAATAGTGTTTAATGTGGGCCAGACAATCAACCAAGACGCCTACAGAGATCCGGCGGTGTTTGTTTTGTTCAGTACGTGCGAGGTGGCGAGACATGAAACAGGACAATTTGTGGCCTGCCTGGTCAGAAAGCCTTGAGCATCTGACAGTTCCTGGCCGAGAAGAAGACCACAGGGCATAAGCCAACTCATTATTCCTCTACCTCAATGTGATTTTGTCCCTGAGTGCAGGGAAGGCTGGAAAATAGCATTAAGACTACCCGTGCATTACTGCAAAGGGGAAAACTTATGATATAGATCCTGGGACTTCTCTGACACACCTTGCATATGCTCCACAAGTAAACAGGTGTGAAAAACTCAGGGTGCTGCACGTCTGATTTAATGTATTTAAGCAACTTATTGAGAACCTTATTTCTGACATGTGGAAGCATTTACTCCCACCATACAAAAACATTACATTGACCAAGAAAAGGATTGCAGACAAGGGCTCCAAAGTGGTCAGGATATGACTAGACATACCAACATCATTCCAACAGGCAACAACAGGGAAAATATACACACATCGGGGGGTGGGGGGGGGGGTGAGAGCAGGGAGGCAATGTGCAGTAGCTTCTATGGCTTCTATAAAATGCAGACTCAGATACTGACCACTTCACTCTCACAGTAAGTGTCCCGGTGCAGTCGGTGGGTTGTCTTTGTCATCTGGAAATGTTAAGGTAGAGTTTACAGGGCATGAGGTTAGAATTAGACAGCAGCATTCCGTGATGACATAATCCATTATAGACTTGAACACGGACTACATACAGGTTACTTAAAATAACAAACATGCAGTTAAAAAACATGAGAAATGGTTGGACGTCACATACAAGTACAGACTTTGACATGGTTTCTGCACATGAAATGAAAGCTGTTGAATGCTGCTTGCAGAGGTAAACTAGCAAGTTTTTGTTTTCCAAAGCCAACTATGAGTTTTATGATTTATTTCCTACATTTGAGTATCTTATCATTACCCACTGGTTAGATGATGTACACAAATAAAAACTTGAAACTTGCTGTTAATTCACGGTTTTCCTTTGAAATGAAAAGAAATTCCAATCAAAATTAGCTCCTTATTGTTATTTACTAACACAATGCTAAGAAACAAGGTAGTTGTTGCGAATTAACCACTAATGCAATTAAAGACTGGCAATAAGCACGTTACCGTTTTTAAATTCACAAAATAAATGACTTTTAATTAATTGTAATGTTTTGGATATCTTTTTCTGCTTGAAGACTCTACAAACAAATAATTTGTCGACCACAAAGCTTTGACTTCGGGTTTGCCCATCTGGTTGAAGCTTTTCTTACAATAGCAATAAAAAATGTATTTAAAACACTTTTTTTTTCTTGGTTTTCAAAAACATTGACGTATGACTTAGAAATTACACTACAGACATCATTGTATTCTATTGCAATATTAATAAATAACATTTTCAATTCTCAATATTTGTAATGCAAAGGTTCTTTGCAAGGTTCTTGTAAATGTGATTGCTGTCAGTGATCATGTGTCCAGACTTTGTATTATTCTAGCCACCTATACTGAGAAACGAAAAATACTGTAATTACCACTTTAAAAATGTAACTTGGCAAGCCACTAATCAAGTCCATTTGTTATAATTATATCAATATGAAGCTATTGGGCAGAGTTGAATAGCAATATAGAAACAGTTCAAGTCAGTTCAAGCTCGTAAAGTTCAATTTTGTAATTAATATGGTGATTTAAATTCTCCTCTAATCAAAAACTACTGGGAAAAAAATATCACAAGAAAACTCATAGGCTTGGGCAACGCTTGCTGTAATATTTACAGAGTTAGGAGTAATGCATAAAAAGCAAGATGAAAGCGCCATTTTGTCCGCGTGACAACAGCAGAGTCCAATAAAAACAGAGTAATGAATGTGGACAAACAAGTGCTAATCCATAGCGTGTTTATGTAGTCTGTAAACGAGTTGCCTTCACTTTGCCGTCACAAGGGGTTTGTGAAATCTGTTCAAGAGTGTGTATTTACACATTGCAGAAGGGACAGATGGGGGAACAAGCAGCATCCAAAAGACAGGAAGACACTGAAGAGAGAGTGCAAGAATGTGGTAGAATGTATGTACTATGCATGTGTGTTTGTGCGTGCAGTTCTGGGGTGAGGAGGAATGAACGGAATTCCCTGCTCCTCTCAGTGTAGGCGTTAAGATTTCATAGAAGGACAGGAAGTCGCTGGTCGCCATGGCATAACTGTCAAAGTTTTACACGCCATCCAGTAAGCATACGGGTGTGTGTGTATGCGCGTGCGTGTGTGCGAATGCACAAATGTCAAAGATGGAGCTAAGCGTATAGTATTTTAATATTGTAACCATGCATGTGAAACCATAACAATGGCACACGGGAAAATAAACAGAATAGCAAATCTGTGTGTGCGAATGTGTCCCTGTGTAAGTGTGCGAGCGCGTGGGTTCCATTTTTTTTTTACCGACATTAACATCAACAGACAGCCAGTCCAAGCAAACTATCTAATGATCCAACAAAACCTCAAGCTTAATCAAAATACCCCCAAGCCAGGATTAATACTTGACCTTGTACTGTTTAAAGTGAAACATTTAGCCTAACCTTCCTACCTTACTGAGGTAATGGTATTCTTCAGGTTTCATGAGGTGAAAGGCAGTCCTTTCTTCTTCACTCGCTCCTGCCAGCAGGTAGTAAAAGACATGGTAGTTTCTAGAGGACACAAGAAAGTAACCTTATTTAGTTAGTTCAACACTGTCAGCACGCCATCAGAGCAGATTAAATGGCTGCGGAACCTGAATGGGCAAGAGCATGACACCGGACCCTGGGTTACATGAAAATTAATATGAAAATATTGTTAACTTAAAAAAAATACTTTTTAAAATATGCACTAATTGAATTTTAAAGAGTTGTGTGACAGCCCGAACTGGTAAGTGCATAATGAATACCTACTAGTTTGGGTCTAGTTGTGTGACTAGCACAGTAGTGTACCATTCAACTCGTATCTCACTCAGCGGAGAATGCTGGAAATTGTAGGTTTTATCAAGCTTCATAAAAAGTTGCAAATATTCAAAACAAGTTTGTCACAAGGAGGTTTTGAACATTTCAATGAAATTTGTCTCACAAAGAGTGGGAAGTGTTTTCAAAACAGCCATGATCATTCGTATATGGCCGCAAGGCTCTCGCCAGTTATTTTTGATTTGCTAATGCTAAGGACCACATGACCATAGTTACCAAAATATGTCAACCCATGCGTGCATTGAATTCACAACTATCCGCCACGCTAAAGCCCGTTAAAAAAAAGATAGCAGCAGCAATCCTCCACATTGATCATCAAGCCATAAAAAAAAACTCAATAGGTGAAAATGTCGACATAATGCCAATCAATATTGCTACTGTTAATGTTTGCATTTATACCAATGCAAAAAGAATAACAAAAATAAACATGCTAGATATTTTCATGAGTTGTAGCTTAAATGTTTGTGCAAAAGGTTTATCATGCTTATCAACAGTTCATAATGTTCAACTGCCCAGTGATGGTTGATATTCAACTGCCACATTATTTATATCAATTTTGTTAGTGAGCATGTGCTCGGAAAGGTACACTCAAGCGCTGACATCACCGAGCAGCAGCACAAAGGTTAGAGGTCATAAGCTGTGTGCAGAAGCTACACAACCAAGAAAAATGCGTGAATACATTTTATGGGCCTGGAGTCAGCAATCCATCTCATTAAGGGGCAGCTAACGTGGGGCGCACAATGAGTTCCTAGGGTGAGGTTAACCCTCACTAAAACCGGCAGTCAGCAGGCTACCACATTAGTGTCAAGCTTGGCTTTGAAGTGAATTTGCTCACAGAATCACACTGGCCCACACACAACAATGTTAATTTATGTAAACATTCAAACATGAACACCAGTGAAAGCCAATATTTGTCAAATAAAAGAAAAACAGGATGATATTTGATGGTTCAGTGACATAAAACACTTTTCAGATCTTTAAATGACTAAATTCTAGTGGTGTGTTTGCATAGGTGGACAAACTAGCAAGCATTTTTGCAAGCAAATTAAGGATACAAGTAGGCCACCTTCTTCTGACACCAAAACATTGCATATAAATAATGAAAAAACACAAAGTAGTAGTTTTTTTTTGTGTGGTGACTTGATATTTCCACACACATTACACAATGAGCACCCCATGACCTGAAACATCCTGTGACACATATGCGTCTGATTTGAGATTGACCATCTGGCTTTCTAAGAAGCACTTACCGCTCATTGTGTTCGTGAGAGACCAGCCTCGACTTCTCCAAGAGGTACTTCTCCACATATGCCCTGAAACAACCAGAAAGATTAATTTTATTCATTACCGAATTATCATCATCATCATCGTGCTGTTTAAACGCACAGTATACCGTATTTTCCGGACTGTAAGGCGCACCGGACTATAAGGCGCACCTTCAATGAATGGCCCATTTTAAAACTTTGTCCTTATATAAGGCGCACCATTAATGCATCATGTCAGATTTTTAATCCAAATGAAATCATTCTCCATTTTATCTTTTTTATTTCAACTTCAGACGCAACAAATTACTTTATAATCACAAAATAATGAGCCATAGTCTTTTTGATTCATGATTCATAGTCGTCAGCAGGCCACTTATGATTGATTTCATGATACAATGCTTCGGGCCAGTTTAAATTTAGGAATTTGGTCCATATGTAAGGCGCACCGGACTATAAGGCGCACTGTCGGCTTTTGAGAAATTTCTAGGTTTTTAGGTGCGCCTTACAGTCCAGAAAATACGGTACATCATTTCTTAGTTCCTTACCCTCTCACTGTTCCACTCTCCTGGTAGTTGACCTGGATGAATTTGCCAAACCGACTTGAGTTATTATTGTGGGCTGTCTTCGCATTGCCAAATGCCTAAAGAGGAAAAAGTAGCACAAAGATAATGTCAGTCAGAGGACGTCGAGAAAGAGACATCTTGTATACGTAATCTGATACGTTGAATTTTGTGCGAAAAGACACGAAACACGTTTGAAGCAGAATGGACGTGCGAAATACTTCCGTGCAGGTCAAGCATACATCGAGTTTTGAATTTGAGCCAAACATTGTTGAAATGCAGTCAGTCTGCATGGAACAGAACAGGCTTTTCCTCTTTCATTGTTTCAAACTGTGTCATTCTGAGACAAATTAATAACATGGTTTTAAGGTCTATTTAAATCAGAAAAAGAAAATTGGCAGTGTAAGCTTGGCCTTGCACTTCTGTAAAAAAAACCAAAAGTGATTCATGGGAGTCATGTGTCTATGTGGAACATGTACTGTCGTGGTTATGTCTTTGCAAGACGCAAGAGTATTTTCCCTTTACCACCCACTGTTTACGTTGTATGGCTGCCTGAGGGGAAGTATTTTTTTTTTCCACCCTAGATAAACCCCGCAGTTATTTGTAGCTTTGCCACGAGTAAACAAATTCTTCTGTGAATTACTGATTGCTGCTCTCTCTGTCTGCAGAATGAGAATACACTGCTTTGTGACCTTGCTTCCCTTACATGCAAACCTACTCAAACAGAGTAATTTGAAGTTCCTATCAGGTCGTTAATAAGTCCTACCACACATGTAAAACAAAACTTTTGCCAGTTAATTGGAAATGAATTAGAAAACAACATATTGTTTACATTTAGTAAACTGGTTAGTTTCTTACTTTGGAGCAATATAATGCAAAAAGTGATAATAATAATAGTTTGGCGTTCAAGCTACAAACCCCAAACAAGTCAAGGCAACAATGCAATGGGTTGTTTGGCCTCAGGAAATGATTTTTAAAGAATAAGTGCTTAAAGAGGAAGTTTTCAGTGCGTAAAGAGGAAGAGGAACATTTTCTTTGAAATGGTATGCTCTGTGCAGCCAAACTTGTCAAAACAAAGTGTTCCGATTAATGTTTCGTTCGTAGAATATATATTAAACAACAAAATCTACCTGTTTTAATCCATCTCAGGGGGCAGCCATTTTGCTACTTTCTGTTGACGTCACAGTTGGCAGGGCTCAGGTAACAACCAATGACTGCTCAGCTTCAGAAAACTGGTGAGCGGAGGTTGGTGGTGACCTGAGACCTGGCAACCATGATGTCATTTTCAGCCGACAAACAGCAAGTGGCAAAATGGCTGTCGACTAAGATCGATAAAAAGGGTTGAGTTTTGTTACTTAACTCAAATTCAACATGCGCAATATTAATCAGAATACTGTGTTAAGACTAGTGGGAGCACATAAAACACAAGAAACATATCAAGAAAATTTCAGGGTTGAATTCCCCTCAAATATTTATTAGTGAATGATAAAACAGTAACACCAGTTGTAGTAAAAGTAGTAGTACTAGCACAAGAGACCGCAATTGTCTTATTACTCCATTAATTGAAGCAAGAATCAGGGAAAGAGAGTATGGATCATGACAACAGCTACACGTGATGCAATAGGGTGACATCGTCCTAGTACAAGACAGTATAATCCGCCTGTGTACAGTATTCAAACCAGAGACTGTGACTATTGGTGTGACTCTTTGTCTTAGCATTTTCCAGAAACAAGCATCTTACTGTCCTCTCTGTGTCTACTTTTAGACATTTTGTCCCAATATTGCACAATGACAGTCCTCTATTGACCAATCAATGGACTCCAAGTATGACTCCCCACACGTTGGTACAAAAATGACAAAAGCAGAAGTAAAGTATTGTTCGTTGCATGCTGTTCTTCTTAATACCACTGAAGCTGCAATGTTGAAAATGATTCTTAATTAGGATACCGTTTTTTTCCATGTATAATGCGCCCCCATGTATAATACGCACCCTAAAAATGGCATGTCGATGCTGGAAAAAAGCCTGTACCCATGTATAATACGCACCCAAATTTGGACTCCTACTTAAGTCCGTAAACGTAAAATTTCAGTATCACTGCGCATGCGCTAGCAAACTCAATAGCGAAGAAATGTTTCGGATTTGTGTAGGGTACATTGTGACAGACAGCAAACGAGCAGGTGATCGAGCAAGCGTCTGATACAAGAGCATTGTGTTCGTATGGAGCGTGTTTGACGTGAACAGCAGAGAAGAAAGCGCATCTGTAATGGCGGCCTCCGTATGATATCCGGAATAAAAAAAAATAATAATAATTTACCCATGTATAATGCGCACCCAGATTTTAGGACAATAAATTAGTTAAATTTTGCGCATTATGCATGGAAAAAAAGGGTAATTCTAGTTCATTTTCAACTTTTGAAAATGGAATTTAAAATGATAAAAAAATTGGCCAGAAACATCTGAAATATTCCGCCTGGGGGAAAAGAAATAATGGCTGCAGGCACTAAAGTGTTTTTTGCCAACTTGAAGTTTTTGGCGGGGAAGTTTAACCTTTCCATTCAAATGGGACCAGAAGAATTTAGAGGTATTGGCCTCTCTGCTACTTTCACATCCTGGCTCACAAACACAGGATAACCGCCACATACTTGTCCTTCATGAACCTTCTCTGAAATCACTGGAATTGAAAGGCAAGGAGGAAAAATACATGCAAACCTGTCATGATAAATGTAATTGGATGCACACTATCACTTCCCATTAAATAAGTGGTTTAATGAAGAACCAATTGGTATTCTGCTCATTTCAGAAACACGAGGTCAAAACAGGGATAGACTACAATTGGTCAGCGTCATTTTGCTAGGTCGAGCCGATGAAAAATATGCAATACTCTGCATATGCATATATTCTTTTTTTAAACTAAACTGGTTGACATTTAACATCAGTGATGGCGCCTGGCTGTAGGAAGAAACTAGCACAGTTTATTTATGTTGAGAGCTGCATAATAGTCAGCTGGAAATTCAGAACTGCTGGTTCTTTTCAGATATCAGCAGTTTAAAGATTTACATGGCTGTTTAAATTTATATTTGACTGGTGGGTCGGGCTTTGACAACCATTGGTATTACGGGTGTAACGGTTTTGTACCGGACCAGTAAACAGCGGTACAAAGTACTTTGGTTCAACTACTCGTTCTGTCACCCTGAACCGCGGTTTGGCTGCACACATCATAATTCCAAGGAGCACTTGAATCCAGCATAACTTCACAGGCAAGTTGATGGCAATTTCGGCAATCGAAGTTTGAACCAAAACTGCTACTTAAAAAACGATATTTGAACCGAACCATAGGTATGGTGAACGGTTACACCTCTAATTGGTATGAAAGCAATAAAAAATAAAAAACATCCAATTTCCACAGCATGCCTCCTTTAAATCATCTTGTGTGAACCAGAAAGCACAGTTTCCGACTTTAGGCAGATTCTTGATCAAAAATATGTCGTGCAAGATTTAAAGGTCCGGGAAGCTGGTTGACCTCAAATTTGTATTTTGAAGGGAGTTAATCAATTCCCGTGTCAAACATTTAATACCAAGACCTCTGGGCCCTATTTACTTTTGAGTTTCTATTCAAATATATTCAGGTGTATTTGATGCCATGGTACAGTTTCAAAGCAACTAACACACAATGTCAAGTGAATTCTTTTGAGTCGATTCATTCAGAAAACACCATGAGCTTATCTATGTGATGGAAAAATAAAACACGTAAAAATAAAAACCACAAGATGTTTGGTTGGATGTGGCCCATAACTGTAATTATTCACAGATTTGGTTAATGTGTTTGTTACTTTAAAATAGAAGATCCGACCATATGAGCTTGTTTCCCTTTCCCTCTGGCAAAGCTGAAACTGTTTATACAGAGATAACTGCACCACTTCATACACTCCAATATTGTAGGTCAACAAACATTTTCCTAGCTTTAGGGTACCAAGTGAGCCAAAGGCGGACCAATGACAGACTTGAGATGGAGCCAAAGTATTGTGGGTGCAATGTGACTGCATGCCTGCAAACTCAGAGTCTTTAAGAAGAGCCAACACACATGGACGGTTTGATTTGATGAGCTTTTTCAGCTAGCTTTCACATTGCAAACACTGAAGTCTTTGTGGTGGGACTTTATCTTAACGTTCGTGGTAATGGCAAATATTTGCTATATTTATATACAGTAGTTATTCTGGCAGCCATCCCATAATCAGGAAACATAGTTATGGAAATGTAAATAAAAAGACCTCGTGAGCATTCAGTATGTATTTGAATGAACAGGGGATGGATTTACGTAAATACAGTAAATAAACTGTAAAAAGTCTACGGTCCTTCCTACCACCACCAAACATTCATACACCAGTATGAGTGGCGTTGTAGGCAAGGTGGGTGAAGTGTCTGCCCAAAATCAAAACCACACATGACTCAAGCAGAGCGGGAATCAAACAGCCGACCCTTCAGTTAGTGGACGAATGCTCTACAGTTGATCCACAGCCACCCTTATTATAGTACCTCTAATTAACCCCAAATAAAGTTCAGAAGCTCTAATGTAGTGGTCCCGAACCCCCGGGCCGCGGATCAGTACGGGTCCGTGGATCATTTGGTACCAGGCCGCACAGGAAAGAATAAATAACTTGTATTATTTCAGTTTTATTTATCCGAGGTTGAACAATCTTTTTTTATTTTTATTTTATTTTTTTGAAATCGACACTGCGTGTAAAGTTGCATAGGAATACACAGTGGATTCACATTTTATTATTATAGTAGAGTAGAGTAGAGTAGAGTAGAGTAGAGTAGAGTAGAGTAGAGTAGAGTAGAGTAGAGTAGAGTAGAGTAGAGGAGAGGAGAGGAGAGGAGAGGAGAGGAGAGGAGAGGAGAGGAGAGGAGAGGAGAGGAGAGGAGAGGAGAGGAGAGGAGAGGAGAGGAGAGGAGAGGAGAGGAGAGGAGAGGAGAGGAGAGGAGAGGAGAGGAGAGGAGAGGAGAGGAGAGGAGAGTAGAGTAGAGTAGAGTAGAGTAGAGTAGAGTAGAGTAGAGTAGAGTAGAGTAGAGTAGAGTAGAGTAGAGTAGAGTAGAGTAGAGTAGAGTAGAGTAGAGTAGAGTAGAATATATGAAACTGAAGTGTTCACATACAGAATTCCGGCATGGAACTAAGGGTTGAAGTGCGCGTTGCATACATGTTTATCTGGTAACGCACTTCCGTTGTTCTTTTTATTCCTCGTTTTATACGTATGTCCAATAAAGTCTTTTGCGACACACCACCTGCTTCTTCTTTCCTTCATCACGACAATACCATCTTTTCATGCTGATCGTTTTATTTTGTTGTATTTATCCGCCACACCTTCAAAACCGGTCCGTGAAAATATTGTCTGACAATAATCAGGTCCTTGGTGCTAAAAAGGTTGGATGTTCTAATGGATTAAAATGTCTTGCCTCCCAGCATAACCCTGATGATTTTGTGCCAACACTGACTACTCTGTCCAATTGTTCATAATCATCTTGATTATAGTTCCAGTTGAAGCCTCAAAACATGATGCTGCCCATTCTTCATTTTAGGTAGTATAGTGTGCTTTTTCTTTCCTTGATCAGAAATTCAGAGTATCCTGCCCCATAAGAGTTAGGAAACGTGAACACAATGTTCATTTTGCAATACTCAACTACCTAATAAATACTTCAATCTGGGGGTCCACAAAGTGACTTAATTTGTCTGAATTTGGGTCTTTTGTGTTCCAGCTCGACTGTGCTCCAGTGCACACCGTAAGCTCCATAAAGATGTGCATGGTTGGGTTTTTGTGGGGAGAGAGCTGAATACAAAGAGATGAACTATGGAACTTTTGTTTCTCATAAAATCCACATATGACATAAGACATTTTGTCATTAATTGTATGTTCACATGGGGAAATTTGAGTAGATTTTTTGTCAACTTTGTGTTTTTCAACTGTTGTTTTTTTCAACAATCCACACTCACACAGAGCTGCAAAGATGCCTTTGCATATCCTGCCTGCCAGATTAATCCTGGCAGCCAAGAGTGTATTAAACGGATGAATGTATCATACTAGAATGATCATCAGATAGATGGTGGATAAAGTGCCCGATTTAACAAACAGAAGGATTATCCATCCTTCCCAGTCATTGATTCCCAGTTGATAAAATTCATTTCAATGCTGTGAATTGTCCAGATGTCATGTGACTGCATGGTTCTAAATGGAACAGTGAGATACTTTGTCTACTACATTTAGACCCAAGTCAGATGAGCAACCACAGAAAAATTGCTTTCTTCTGATTGACTCATCCTCCTTTGCCTGACAGAGGGCCTGGTGTGACTTATTGCAAATGTGACCTTAGAGATTCTCCTATGGACAGTCAGCCCTGACCAAGACCTGGCCCTGGGGGTGTCAGCATGATGGTCACATGGCTCAAAATGAATCAGGCTTATGTCAGTAAAGTATAAGTGTGCAGATAGCTTCCTCCTATGGGGTAAAATACATTTCACCATCTACTCTATGAAGCAGGAAGGCATGATTAGTTTCAATTATATGAAATCACTGTAATGCAGCAGCACAGTAATGAGTATAAATAGCTAAATCAAATCACACAATAGTTGAGAATCAAATGTGTCCTGAAAACACAGTTCAATCAAGAAGTGACAGAAAAGGCCTTCATGTATTTTTTTTAAGAAACCAGCGAGAGAGTTGTTATTGAGATGAAACAATCAAGCTTTTCAGCAATAACACAATACAAAAGCCGCCTTACGCCATTTCTAGGAATCTCATCACCCCTGGGAGCAGATGTGATGGTTCAGTGAAATAGGTCATATAGCTGTCCACATCACCAGTTTGTGACACTGTGTGACATGGTCCAGAGACATCACTTCTTTGTTAGACTTATGTGATGTATAACAAATAAAATAGAAACAGCTAACTGGTAGATGGACACAAAGTATTTGATTTTAAAGTGAGAAATTAGCTGTGATCTGTAAACGGACTCAACAAAAGCAGTTTCTGCACTCACAGCTTGTCTCGTAAATGATCACGAGAGTATCATCAAAGTATTTTGGACATTAAAATGAAGAAAGAAAAAAAGGCTGACGGTAGTGTAGTAGAGCATCTTTGTGTTATTCCTACATGAAATCATATTCAGCCACTGTGAAATGAGCTGTGGCAGACTTGGGGGACTCAAGTCATATGACAGGACTCGAGTGGCTTGCTAAAAACTAACCCTCAACACCGACAAGAGCAGCAGTTTTGTGTGTTAGCACCAGTCTGATTCAAGCCTGCAGGTATGATTGTATCTTAAAATATTGGGAATTTCCAAGAACATTTTTTTTTAATGGTGTATCACATGACCAGGTAATAAGCCACGTGGCACAAATGACCCACAAAACCATAAGCATTCTAGCGTCCCGCATACGTATAATTTGCCGGGGGCAGACTCTCTGAGCCGTTCGTTTTGGATGTTGCAGTTTCTTTTGCATGTAGTTTCGTATAGTCATGCATGTCGCCACACTCAAACATTAGACTATAAAAAATGGGACCCATTGCCTCCCTGCTTGGCACTCAGCATTAAGGGTTGGAATTGGGGGGTTAGATCACCAAATGATTCCCGAGCGCGGCACCGCTGCTGCTCACTGCTCCCCTCTCCCCCAGGGGATGGATTAAAATCGCATGGGGATGGGTTAAATGCAGAGGACAAATTTCACCACACCCAGATGTGTGTGTGACGATCATTGGGACTTTAACTTTAACTTTAACTTATTATGCTAGTGTATTTTCATTGAACCACTGGAGAAGCCAAACAAGACTGTGTCTAACCTATTTTAAAAATGCGAAGGTAGAAGGTTATGACTAAGTTGAGATGTATGTGTGACTTGTGCCTCCAGGCATACACGGACTAAGTAATACTACAGCTTAATTGATTTCACACAACCATTCACAGTGTCACATCACCAAATACTGGCTACATTGTTCTTTATTATTCCTGCCCTCACCCTATCATGTGACAATATGGAAGAAAAATATAGACTCCACTGAACTTTTGACATTGTGTTACATAAAAGTGTTTGGTTCCTGAAGTGTGAGAGCAGGTTAGATGAGAGCAGAGCTGAAATGGCTAAAGCTAGTTTACCCGAACCTGCAGAAGTTCAAAGCACACTGGAACGAACTGGGGATCAGACGAGATCAAGCAAAGAAGCATCTAGTTTCAGTATCTGCTTTACTGGGATATTCGAGGCAAAACAATGGTGCAGTGTTCTACCGTTGTCATGAGATGAGGTAAACCAGGCCAGACAAGAAAACAAATTTTACCCCGAGAGATTTGTTCTGCGATAGTAACAGGTGGTAACTGGCATTGCATGTGGAAATTGTTCAAAATAATCACTTTTCAAAAGACCCCCAAAATGGCTTTTCAATATCATATTTAAATAGTAGCACGGTACTTGGGCAGCATTAAGAGGTGATCCATAAGCAGATTGATACTTCAGCTTGTAACTTGTCTTCTTGTATCCATTCTCAAGAGTCTGCTATTAGGTGGTTTGGGGTTTGAAGAAACTTGTATGAGAGTAGTTGTTGTTTGACAGTCAGGAAATGCCGCTGTTCGTTCCACTCAGCCCACAGGCTTGGCTCAGTTTGGGTCACTCCACCGACAGAGGAACAAAAGCTGATTGTTGACTCAAATATCAAACTGGCCACTGCACCCACTTCAATGAAACTCATAACAAATCTCCATGGAATTTGATTTCGACATGATACAAAACTGTATAACCCTTGACTCCATCCTTAATATTCTGCTTCAACACCCAAATTGTAACCCGACACAATGTTATCATACACTATGCGCATCATTTTCATCTTTGTTAGTCTATGTTGACTTCCAAAGGGTTTGCATGTATATAAAAATACATTTAGGTTGCTGTCATTTACAATTCTGAATGAGCACAATAATAAAGGTTTCGTCACAATAATCGCAACACAGAATTTTCGTATCTGAGACGATCAACAGTTTTTCCTGTTGCAAAAATGTCTTTGCGACAAGAAAATCTATTTGCAACAGTTTACAACCTTTTGGGAACCCTAACTAAATTCCAGCATTATCTACATGCGTACATGAGGCTCAGCCAGATAAGGCCTTAAGAGGTTTGGCACATCTCTGATGATGTAATCAATAACAATAAACTTACCACATCCATCCTCTTTGCTAGAAAATGTGCTGAAAGTAGGAAAAATGTCAACCCAAAGCAAATGGGATGACTGTACTAGCACAGGTGTACAAGAAATACAATATATGTTTGAACTGTGACGCTAGCTTCAAGAAAAAAAATTATCCCTAAATGTATCCCTCTTGAATGATAGAAGTAGAAGTATTTGACCAGCGCAAAGTAAACATGATTAGCCATTAGGAAAACAGGCCTATCTTTCAGAGCAAACAAATGGACTGCTGCTGCTTGGAGCTTGTGCCAGTACCTGTTTGTTTTCACTGCCAGCTCGTACCCTGCTGCCTCAAATCCTTCTACATTTACAACCTCCTTCAATATTCTTCACTGAGCACATGTAAAGTGAATCATCCCTTGACAGCTTAACATAAACCAAATGACAAGATAAAATCTACCCCTCTTTATTTTTTAATGTGTTTTTCACATGAGAGGTAGCTTGCTGGTGCTGGTTAGAACCCATTCCTGTTTGTTTACATTGAACATATTTTCACATTAGAGACAGACCGAGTTGGTAAGCACAGTAAAAAGCAAGTTTTCTCTGGTCATAAATGTCATTTGGACAAAATCCAGTGATACATATGTTCACAAATGTCATTACGTCCCACTATTCTGTAATAAGCATATCACTTGTGGCTCTTCCATCCCGAAATCATACAGCTATAGCGTTTTTCAACATACATGGTATTGCAGTGGTTAGGGTTAGGGCGCAGAAGAAAATGGCATAAGATTTGAGTCATCTTTCCTCTGCCAAGGAGGTAATGCTCCTGGTGTCAAGTTTAGTTTTTAGGGTGTTCAGAGTGTCTGTGGCTACCAGACTTTTTAATATACCGTATTTTCCGCACTATAAGACGCAGCGGATTATAAAGCGCATCTTCAATGAATGGCCCATTTTAAAACTTTGTCCATATATAAGGCGCACCAGATTATAAGGCGCACCTTCAATGAACGGCCCATTTTGAAACTTTGTCCATATATAAGATATATACATTTGGCCGGTGGGCCGGACTTTGGACGCGCCTGCTGTAGTGGCTCAATATGGCACCGATATTGGTCCATATATAAGGGGCACCTGATTATAAGGCGCACTGTCGGTCGGCTTTTGAGAAAATTGGAGGTTTGTAGGTGCGCCTTATAGTGCTGAAAATACGGTATATTAAAAAGTCTGGTAGCCACAGACACCCTGAACATCACATCTTAAATCAACAAATGATGAAAAACACTGATATTATAATCATTAAAAGTGGTTACATACTAAGTCTTAAGTGATGCACATAGACTGACCTGTGTGTACAAACAGTGATTGTAATCTCCAAGTTAGCCGGTGCATAAAACGAATAAAGTACATTTCATGCACCAGAGACCTTGTTGGAGAATCACAGACGTATATTGATCTCGCTGTCGTCTGATGTTATGAGTCATAAAAGACATTTAAAACAGGTATTTGGTGCCAGTCACCAGTCTGGCAGGCACAGCCAATTATGTTTGCAGCACCAAAAAGAAGAGCAAGCGTGTGCACTGGCATCATGATTTTCTCCTGAAGGGTGTGTTTGTAGATGCACTTTGAACTACACTCTGGAACATTCAGAAGCTCAAAGCATTGTTGGAATGTAATTGAACACTCACAGACTCAGATCAGACTTAGGGCGTCAGATTGCATATCCAAATCCACCCTTTGTGCTCTTGAGTGTACACGGCTTCGCAACATTAGTAAATGAGTGGGGGGGGAGAAAATTAAAACGTCAAACCAAACAGTTAGGATGGTTTTCAATAACAGATGCTCCTCCAGTTGTCAAAGACAATAAACAATGACTTGGCTGTCTTTTTTTTAAGTAAGAGATATTTAATCTACTAGAAATCCTTCCAGGTTAAAAAAAAGTTTTTTTTTGTTCAACAGTGATATTGGATAATTACTCATGTTAAAAATATTGCGTTGATGCTAACATTATTTCCAAAGGTAACAACTGTGAAACACCAAATTTGTCATATTTCTTGGCTCTTCACCATGATGATAAAACAGCTGCAAGGCATTTTACCACAGAACCTCTCCAAGTATGTATATTGGGAGTTCCTTCCGTAACAGTGTTAGAGCGTTGCTAATTATTGATACAGATCAGTCATTGCCGGGCCAAGCTTTTCCCAGTTTCTCAAATGAACACACACCAGCCAAGTGCACACAGGATGAGAGCAAATCAACAATGGCAGTGAAGAACAAGAAAAGTAAGTTATGATTGTGAGTGCAGCATAACCGGTTCGTCTTACGCTTCATCTAGACTTAGAAGCAAATGTGATACTTTAGCAGGCTCGTAACATCTCCGATGAGTAAACAGTGTGGAAAAATGTAAAATAACTTAAAATAACTAATAATACCTGATGACTGGGAGAGCCATGATACCTGATTTGATTTGACTCTATTTAAGATGTGGAACAATCTAGATAAAATACTTCATTTTCAATATACACGATTAGTCATACATGGAAATGTTACTGCCAGGATTAGTAGACTAGCCACGATTACGCCCTATTACGAACTTACTTGGATGAACTGATGTGCAGCACCACCTATTTTTGGACTGTGTTCTAATTTTGACATCATTTTGAAGGAAATGTTCTTTTTTTTTTATTTAAATACCTTGATACATGAAGACACGGCCTGATAAAAATGTTGTAAATGTTGCAGCAGCGAAAATATAAGCTGTATATGTCACTGAAGTTTAACTGATAGCCTATTCAAACTAGTAGCTCTTGTATATAAATAAACAAAATACCCTGAGGTAGAAGATTTGCTTCATTGATTATTGCCCTTCTGGTTTATATATGACCTAAAATCCAAATTATTTTGGTCATACATTGGTTCAACTTCAAGAAATGTTTTTAACTCAAAAAGACTAAGAATAAAATTCCTTAAATTAATGCATGAAGAGCACAAATTCACCTGGCTGATATCAATTGTCATTTCTTTCTTGCACTCCATAAATATGTATTTCTTGGTATTCCACTTCAGCACTTTTCTAAAACATTTACGCCCAAAACAAACATAAAACATCACTTTGCCATAAGAAAGAAAAAAAAAATCACAAATATATTGGTTTAGACTGAAATTGAGACCCAGGCAACCACGAAGATGCAAAGTTGAGCTCGGAGCAGGTGCCAACACGTTCATATACATATAGACCACATGTCAAGCAGCAGTTCTGCATTTGTGCAAGGGAGAGCTATTCAAGACAGGTGAGGGTGTGACATTGCTCATCCACTATGCCAAAGCTAAGCTCTGTGGTCAACGACAGAAAGAAGGTCAATCCAATTACATAGACCTAGAGACACAAATATAGGGCTTCTGTTCAATCTTGAGCCAATTCAAGGGAGGGAGGGAGGGAGGGAGGGAGGGAGGGAGGGAGGGAGGGAGGGAGGGAGGGAGGGAGGGAGGGAGGGAGGGAGGGAGGGAGGGAGGGAGGGAGGGAGGGAGGGAGGGAGGGAGGGAGGGAATCTAAAAGCTGTGTGTAAAGTGTAGGTATAGTTTCATGTGAATCTAGCATTTGTTCAGGAGGAAGGCAACTTCATCAGGGGCATCCTGCAGGATCTCATGAAATGGAAGACCGCCTACAGTTGTGTGTTCTATGCTCACAATGTGTCTCGCCAACTAGCTAAGAACAAGTAGACCGCATTACAAAGCAGAGTTTTTCTGAACGTTGACTTCACTGTGCACGAGTCGTCCAACTTGACAGGGCACACAAGTCGTGACCCTGTCATTGTGTGGTTAAAGGCTTTTAAGTTCCTTAGTGATTAAAGTATGAGGTCAATGTTTACTAAGTAGATGCAGTAACGTCTAAAAGCTAGTGGTTGTAAAATTGTCAATGGAAACCAAATCACCACACCTATAAAATGCACGGAAGTTGGCGTAAAGTGTGCGTACAAACATTCTCACATGAAGTAAACCACTCACCAGCAAAAAGAATTGGAAGGCCAGATTGGACTTTGCAAAGACGTTCAAAGTTTAGGCACAAGTTCTGCAACAAAGTTTTATAGAGTGGCAAGATCACGTTTAATTACCTTCCACTAAAGTGATGGAAAGACCAAAGTATGGAGAAAGAATCTGCTTGTGATCCAAAACACACAAGCTGCTCAATCAGCAGACCTTCACCAAATAGAGCATGCATTTCACCTCCTGAAGAGGAAACAGAAGGGAGAAAGCCCAAGAAATAAAAAGCAAGTGAAAGGCTGCAGAAAAGGCACGCAAAAGCATCTCAAACAGAGAAAGCAACAGTTTGGTAGAGTCAATGGGTCGAAGGCTTAATGCAGTAAGTGCAAGACTGGTTTTGCCACCAAATATTAAATCTTTTTCACTTCAAGATAATTTAATGTCTGTTGCAATATTTTGCTCACTTGGTAAGTGGATGACTTCCAACAAAGGTTGCTCTGCGCTGAGTCATTTAACACATCTAAATGTAAATCACACAAAGTTTGGCTCATTTTCATCTTTTGATCTGAAACCCAGACGTCTTCAATATACAACAAAAACAACAGAACCTTGCCGTTCCAATATTTTTGAAAGGGACTGTATATGGGATCATAACTTCAAAATTCTAATGTTTTTCATTTTAAGGTATATTCATTGCAGAGTTCCTCATGAGGGAAATTTTTGATCTTTTTTTTTGCAGTATCTCTTTTTTCAAAGATTTACAACCTATTTTAAAAAATGTTGTAGTCAGTTGGTTATCGGAAGTACTCTGTAGTTAACCTAAGTAATGATAATGACCCCCCCACCCCCACCACCACCCATTGACAAATGGTTGCTGCTGGTCTTCGAAAAGCATATACTTGTTTAAACCGGTTTGAAATGGTTGGGGACCACTGGTGTCAGGAATATCCTGGAAAAGAATTTTAGAAGTGTCATTTGTTCTTTTCAGTCAATCTGAAAGCAACCTAACTGACGTCACAAAATTGAATTGATTGTAGATGGATTTGACGCAACAACCACAGCATAGAAGAACCAAGCCGTCATTGTCCATCCAGTTTTTGTTTGACGTACTGCTACAGGTGTAGTCCGGCAGATGGTCAAGTTTGAGATTCAGTTCAGATTGCAGTATGTGTGTGAATACATGTGAGGACGATTGCCGCGCATGTGTGTGCACGTGTGCGTGCGTGTGTGTGTGTGTGTGCACCTGCGAACTCTGGTATGCTGGAGTATAAATACAGTGTCTGTGAGTGCACACAAACAGCCACATTGTCAAGTTACTTGGCCACAGCAGTGGAAAGAGTTGCACACAAGCTGAAGGAGCTATACGTCTATCTTTTAAAAGAATCAGACAACTCCAATCCTGATTAGATTTTGCCTTTTTTACTGGAGAAAATGACTGCATCTTTTAGATGTCACAGAAACTAAAAAAATACTACAAAAAATATAACACTTGATGACAGCGTGGATAGGTTTTAATAGACACGTACTTATTCATACTATTGCTGCAAATAATTGTTTTTCTAATGGATTTAAGTGACTTAATTTTCCCATTCATTGATTATGATTGAGCTACTGCTGTCATTTGTAATGTGAAAGCAAATCTCATACTTTGATTCAACACTGGAGCTTATCATTCTGCTTTAATGAAGGATCAAATCAGAGAATGTTTACTGTTAAGGAGGTGAAATAAGACCATAATGACCTTGATGATGGTCATGAAAAAAAAATGAAAGAAAACAATACCAACTGTATAACTGTTCTGAAGCCCAAAGACTGATAAGAGATGCACAAAATGAAGTGGCTAACAGTGATAATGTGCGCTGCAAAGTCATTCAGCAGCTCACAAAGATAGCATTTTCAGTACTGAGCAATTGTTTCTCATCATAAACACTGCCGAACTGACACTGAAGTTGCCTACAACAGACTTCTCTCCAGTTAGAACCAGTTCTGACAAATGTTCAACATCTTTTAACAGCCAGTGGTAAGAATAAAAAAATAAAAAATCTGTCACACATACAACATAAGGTAAAGCAGAAGTCGAACGTGTGGAGGAGTTACCGCATTCTTAAATGAACCAAAACATCGCACACATAAACAAGACATTTGTAGACATATTGTCACAAGAATGTAGGTTCATTCAATTCGATGTGACTAGAAGGTGAAAAATACCTTAAGGACCAAACATTAGCTTTCAGGTTTTCCCGATTAATTAATCAAGCCCTGATAACAACGATCAATAGCTCAAAAGAGGATTTTGGGAGTTCCAACAATATTTTAAAATCTATTTTGTCACCTTTGACCACAGCTTTATTCACTGAAGCACTTGAGTGACAAGGCTCATCAGGGTTTTAATACGCTGTATAGAATGAGGTCTTTTGGGTGACTTCCAATACCACATGTAGGAGATATTCTCCTTCAAGACAGGATTTAGGCTTCAGGCAGGTTTTGCCTGTAAGTCAAGGAAAGAGATTCTTGGAGCACAAAGACAACATTATCTTTAAAAATCCGATGATCAAGCTTTAGTAAACGATCCCTTTACATGGTACTAGTAAAAAAAAAATCCTCAAGAACAACATAGAAGTCAGTTAAGGTTTTCAGTATTGTCCAATTAATAAATTAGATTGTAACTATTTAAAATGAATGTACATACTATGCAGTACTGTATGTACTTTGGATGCACCACACAGAAAGCGTCTCGCCATGCTTCATGAATGAAGACCAATTATGACTGTACATCAACGAGGGTAATTTTGGCTGCCAGTACTCTTCCTTTTCTCTCTCTCTGCAGTAGCACCATATCTTGGTATCAATCGCCCCATGGGCAGATATACAATCCAACTGAGCAAACAACTTAAGGCAACTCCTCTGCAATCCAAACCCCTCAATCGTGTTGCCGTGCACCCGAGCATGCTTACACATTAACTCCAGAGACTCACCGGTGAATGGCATTTTTTTTTTCTAGTGTTTGCTGAACTGTGGACAATAAAAGAGGGAAGCTACCTGTGGCAAATATTTGTACCTTTGAACTTGTGTCGTTTGAACTCCTGTTTGCAACAAAAATGGCAATACAGAAACCCAAGTAACCCATCCAAGACCAAAGGGGTAGGTGTGAACGGGAGGGTAAAACTAGTTTGTTGACTAAGACCCCGGTCAATTTAAGTCTCCAAATTGTGATAAAATCAAAAGACTCAAACTATTTCCGCTCGACACTGAGAACATTTTTTCCATGCCTGGTTGTCAGATTAAGAAGAACCCTAAGGCATTGTCTGACTTTAGGAACGCTGCCATGTTATTTGGGGCTAAATCAAGTGTAAATAGCTGGTGGCCAGGTGACATGACGGTGACACTTGATAAAATTCAGCAACGCGTTTGACCATACCCGCAATGAATGTGCTTTTCTTTGCGCATGCAATTCCAGAGAGTGTTGCACAAGCTTCAAGAATTCAGCCGATGTTAAATATTATAGCGAGTGCTGAAGTGACGAGAAGAAAAAGTTATATGAGCGGAATGTTTTGAGAGATAATAAAACAACCAGTTTCCTTTACAACCTTTGGCTGTGCCTCTACCACAACTACCCTGAAACAGTCTTCATCTGTGCTGTAATCACAAACGCAAGAATCTACTAGTGTAACCGCTGACATCCACTGGTCGCCCACAGACAGAGCTCCTGTGTGCACTACATAATCCCCACACAGCTGGACTCGAGTGCAATAAACCTCTGTAAGGGGTTCACACAATTCAACAGCAAGTGAGCCAAGAGGCAGGTGGTGATAAGCATCGTTGTATAACTCTGTTTAAAAATCCACTTTGACTGAGCATTCACAGCAAAGCCGCTTGAAAACACAATAAAAAGTCTGGAAAAAGACAAAATGTAGAAACGGAGCAGCAAGCCTCTGTAAACGTTTGTAGAGTGTGATGTCACCAATCCATTTTTAGCAAGCCAATCAACTGAAAGAGCCAATCGACATAATTACTGA
This sequence comes from Syngnathus typhle, assembly GCF_033458585.1. Taxonomy (NCBI): domain Eukaryota; kingdom Metazoa; phylum Chordata; class Actinopteri; order Syngnathiformes; family Syngnathidae; genus Syngnathus; species Syngnathus typhle. The sequence continues at coordinate 10,523,431 of NC_083741.1, read as the reverse complement.
CAGAAAAGCCATGCCAAGACTGAACGAACACTTGCAAGTATTTTCAAGTCTTAAATCGGGTCTACTGATCAGGGTGATAATTACCAATACGCTAATGCCCAACCCCACTTACCTCTAATACTGGACCTGCCCCCAAGATTATCTGCTCCACTCCACTGGCAAAACCTTTCTGGCTGAGAGCAGTCAGATGATGAATGAGAAAGTTTGTACTTTGAGTCTTGCCGGAGCCACTTTCCCCAGATATGACAATGCATTGATTCCTCTGTCTCTGGAGCATTGCATGATAAGCAACATCAGCCACGGCATAGATGTGAGGCTCTAAATCTCCCAGTGAGTGATTATCATACATCTTCACATATTTGGGATTGTATATGGGCAGGAACTTGAAGGGGTTGATGACGATGAGGATACTCCCAACGTAGGTGTAAATCTTCTCCTGGCGGAAGCGTGAGCGCAGGTTGTCCAGCAGCGAGCGCTCATTGAGCTCCGGTAGGCGACATAAATCGGCATGGTCACCTTGAGATTCGGGCTGTGGCAGTAGTCCACGTTCCACCATGCGCCTGCGCTCTTCCGTGACCTGCAGCCACATCTGGATGCTGCCGTCATAGTGAATCGAACCATCCAGGTTCTTCAGCCGGAGAAGGAAGCGATAGTCTTCACCTCCAGATAGAGAGCGATGCTCTAGTGCCACACGGGGCCAGAGCATCATTCTCTGCACGGGGCAATCGCTGGGGTTGAGAATCCATTCTTCTCCGCCAAACTCTTTCACCTCTGCCAGAACATAACACTTGGTACGGTCCAGGTGGAGTCGGTCAATGACGCGTTCAATGGTCTCAGCAGCTGAGGTAGTCTTACGGGCACTGATCGGGCAGTAGATGGTGCCTTCAGCCAGGGTGCCTGGGTAGACGCGCACGGTGAAATCAGAGTTCTCAAAGCGCTGCCGCCGTCCCAGACTGCCCATGCCGGCAACGCCATCGCGAGCACTCATGGCGGAGGAGGAGTTCCCATTAGCAGCTGTCAGGCACGTCCTTCACTGGGCGGTAGAGGCCACCGACTTCAAGTCATCACTGTGAAGACAAGACAAGCAAGGACACTGGATGAATTCATTTCACAAGCTTACTTTCACAGTACTTTGACACAGTCTTCAAGGTGCACACTCCATTTATAGAAATAAAAATATGGGGGTGTCAGGACTGACGTCGTACGCAATGTGACTGCAATCCCCGAGCAGTGATGCTAGTGCAATCTGAAATTTGACGGATTATGACAAAAAGATGATGCTGTTATGTAATGTGGCCAAATTATTTTGCTAGAGCGCACATAGAGGATAAAGGCCAAGTCGCCAGGCTCTACAGGATTATCATTAACACACATCCTTACTCCCATGAGCACACATAAGCTCCCCCAAACACCAAGACGAGCAGCTGCCATCGTCTTTAATGAGAATACACTCACGCCATTCACAAGTTTCCTTTCCTTATAGCGGAGAGGACATGTGCAGGCAGCCACCTGCACACTGTTTTATGTGCGACAGAGCAAATATCGATGAAATTACAATGAGAAACCATCGTGCTTTTTGTTTCAAATCATATATATTTTCAGCCTGCTGTACTTGATGACCAACCATACCTCTTGCCCAAAGTCAGCTGAGGTCGGCTCAAGCGCACCAGTGACCCCGATGAGGACAAGCGGTGGACAGAATTGACGGGTATTTGCATTGATGACATTGGCCTCAGTCTTACACTCAAAAACGGATGTTCTGGAGAATGTCTTCTTAAAAGGAATAAACTAAAATGAGTGCTTGCTGGGTAAATGTCAGCCAATTCCTTAAACATCCCACTGACATTAACTCAGATCTCTAATCAGAATTTGTAACACACTTTCCGTTACCATTTCACACACTCGGCAGGGGGAAAAAATGAAGACAGGAAATGGATCAGGGTCATACAAAGTACAATTATTGTGGCCAATAAAAGCCTGCACCCTTGCCGGGTCCTTTCCTGTTGTCCTGCATCTGACCTTTCTAGCTCTGCAATGGTCTGGAGTCCTACAAAAAAAACACTTGACCATCATCCTCTTTGGCTTCCCGTACATAGCACGCTCAATCCATCCACAACGGCAAGGCTGGAGCCACACAAATATGACCTGAGGGGGCATGTGTGTGTCTACGTGAGCATGTGCGTGCATGCCTAAAACAGATGGTCAGCTTGCTGCTTAAAAGATGGGGGGGTATTTGGCCACATGGCCATGCTAGTGGCCACTGTGATGACCATCACATCTCATGGGCAAAGATACCATTGCATTAATAATTCAAATATGCAAAATAAATGATTCAGTTTTAGTTTGTAAACATTTTAAGAAAAATAATAATATGCCAACTTTCTTGCTCCAACTCAGTGTAAAGATATTGGGACAAATTCCCTCTAAATCATTTCAATCAGTATGTCAAAAAGTCAGGTCCAATACAAGAAAGATTATTAGTTCAAGATGGTTTGTTGTCTTCTGAAAACCAGAAACTCAAATCATAGTATAGCACTAAGAATAGATTTAATACCACACACTACTTGGAGCAGCAAATACTGTCAGCTGAGTGACGGAAAGGAGCAATACAGCAACAGATAATGGTGATTGAAATAGGCCCCAGGTATGTAAGCTGGAGGAAAGTGATGATGCGGGAGGTGCTTTGATGGCGAACCACTGAAGAGGCCTCCTGTTGTCTCTTTCCTTCACCTCCTCCAAATATGCACACAGATCTGGTTACACTGATTGAGCAGTTAGTCATTTGGAGTCAAACTCAAGTTATCTGACTGAAAATCTGTTTTGGACATACCACAGCACACTTCCCTCTGGCATGAGCAACCTCCACTCTAAGAAAGACATGATGTCATACGTCAAAGAGAACATTTTTCCTGTGAGCCTTTCTGCTATTTTCGAGTATAAAAATATAAATATGATCTGACAATATAGCAACCGTCTTAATGTTTGTTTTTGCTGAGGAGCTGGGTGGTCTTCAACCAGCTGTTATGAACAGAGATACAAATCTGATCACGTCTAGTTCGTTTTCTGATAAGTTTTAGATTCGTTTCCACGTACAACGAGAAAAAACTCCTCTCAAATATTTTGTCCCCTAGTTTGTTTTGAAATAAAAAAAAAAAAACGTGCCCTTAACCTCATTTGGTGGCATCTGCCGGCATGGGGAAGAAGATGCTAATTATGGCCACACATGACAGCACCGACCACAAGCAAAGAGGGCAAAGATAGTCATGATAGTTATGCAGCATAAACGCCACATACGCCCGTCTCACTCATTGTAATATCTAGGCTCTCTTCAAAAACACCCAACCCCCTTTCACTGCACAAGCAGAGGGAAATGTACTTCAAACAGAAAAACACATACGGTCCAACATGTCGTAAAAACAACTGTAAACTCACAAGCCGCGGCTTTCAAGAGAACGTGCTTTGATTTAACATATGGTGGATGAGGACTAAAATAAAACTTGCGCAAATACAGTGCACGTGGTCAAATGGAAAACAGGGCAGTATGTTAACAGGAAAAGGTACCACAAAGCATCTGTAAAGTCACTACAAATACATCTTATAATCTTTGAAAAGTAAAAACGTTAGCAACTCAATGTTCTTGTTGCTGCCTCTTCGTATTCGAGCTTTACAATGCAACCACAAGCAGGGGTGTGGCCCCGAGAATTCACCTGAGCGGTGACATTTTCACCTGAGCAGTGACATTTTTTTCAAGGCTTGTTCATTATTGCAGATGAAGGGGAATCGTTCTTTGATTGATGGGCGTAAGTTTAACTAATGTTTTGTCTGCCCCTGCCTCCCCTGTTGACAATATTTTTTAGGGTCATATTCATCAACAATGGCATGGTGAAGGGGCATTCACCCGGGGAAAGTTTCCACTCGCTGACCATCAATATCTCGCCCTAGCCTACCCACTCCTTTGGAAGATATATCTGCGGGGTCTTCAAAATTGGCCAGTTGCCCAAGTTTTGATTTGCATGCCACGGACCACAGTATCTTCAATAAATTAGTCAAAAAACGTGCAACATTTTGAAGCTAGGCACTTCTCAATAATAATATATAAATGGAATCATTTATCAATGTTGTGAAACAATCCTGTTAAGTTTGAAATATAGTACGACGTAATGATGCTAGGAGGAGGAGCCAAGCATTATTACGTGAAAACTGGAAAAAAAGAGTTCAACTTGAAAATTGTCACTATTACCAATAGCGTGATAAGAATGAAACTGTTAAATGACTTCCAATTACATGATTTGCCAATCCTGTCTTCTGTCTTTGTGTTGTCACAAAGACATGCAACGTATCAGATGTAAGGTGAATTAAATATGTATCGCTCTTTATCTGTATATGTTCACATCTTCAGCGCATTTTGCAATTGGTCTATTTCAGCAAAAACATCCACTCACAGTACACTGGAGCACCAAAACTTTGCAAGGTAGGTCATCTGACTGGTGAGATGACGCACAAGACATTCAACTAATGCACATGTGCACTTTTTTTCTGCACCAAATGTATCATTGTGTAACATAAAACTACAGTCACAGAAATATTTCACCTTAAGCCTAAAGGCAACACTGATGTTCTCAGACAGAGGCCTTGACCTTGTCAACTAAAGAGTTACAACTCCAACTTGTTCTGTTCTCTAAGTAAACTTTTTGAACATTATCATAGCTGCAAAAAAGCCGCGACCAAATTAAAAAAATAAATAAAAGGAAACTAAGACAATCGAGAGATACTATTGACAGATAACATCGATGCTGACTTTTAACTGTACGAAAGGAACCGACTTGCTGTGTTACCGTCGCAATTCAATCTGAATTTGTACGGTAATTTCTTTTACAATCTTCAAATCAATCCGCATCAGTAAAAATAGACTCCATATTTGTTTTCAATGGTTGATTCTTTCCCACACTACAAATTAACTTGAATATAACATGAGGATATGGCAGAGAAGCAACTCCTCCCTGTATTTAACCTCACTTGTTGAAGAAGTCAGTTTCAAACTTTTTGTTTTGGGTATGTTTTGTGAAAAAAGAAAAGTGCTCTTGATAAACTCAAGATCTGTTGTGCATTGTGAGCTCAGAGTTTCAGATTCTGTGGAAGCCAGCAAGGATAAACTGGACTGTGTTAGAAATCATGAATGTGGAAAACGAAAACCTCCTTACATTATTGAGCTAGATTACAAATACCTTATGGCTGGTAATCTAGTTGAGCTAGATTTTCCACTTTGCTGAAGCAAGAGAGAAGAATGAGTTTGGATGAACTCAAGGGAGTGGAGGTCAGGCTCTTTTTCACTGCCATTCCAACAAAGTACCTTCTTCTTACTGTTTCACCTTTGTCTGTAGTTTTACACAGTCACATTTTTGTACAAACAAAAACAGTAAAATGCTACAAATGGAAGATACTCATGGCTAAGTGCAAGTAGAACTGGAGGACTGATCAATACAACAAATAAGAAATTAGCTACCGTACTATTTTTTGAAAGAAGGATGAACCTATACACGAGGCGAATGATTTATTCTAGGTTCAAAATTGTAATCTCAGACAATGTCATTTTGAGATTTTCAAAGCTGCAGTTTTTAAAGTGGCCATTCCGATCATTGAGAGATCAAGCTAACCAATCAGCTCTATCGATACCCTTAATCCTACGCTTTTGTTGTGCTAGTTGGGAAAATAGAACCTAATGTGTCCAATTAAGAGCCAAAGTGCATGCTAGTGAAAAGAGCACTCAATTCTGCACTGCTGTCAACTACACCACTCCTTTGTTGTAGTCATACAAATCTACTTCCTGTGTCCACTCCCAGGAAAAAAAAAATCACAGAAATACAGCGGGAGACAGGAAGTATAACTTTGGAAACTTCAACTTATAACTTCAACATAACAACATGTTATTAATGTCTACATATTTAAAATAAATGACCGTTTTTGCAGGCTTTGTGTGAAGATTATGTGGTTACATAGAGGCAGTTTAAAGGCAAACAAGTCAAACCTCCAATATCTATTAGATATACTGTCGATGAAAACGTGTTGCATGGAAAGAAAACAGCTAATTCAACGTTTCTCACAATGAAACATACACAGCTGTGCTTTTTAGTCAATACCACATGTGGGATTTTGAGTCTTTAGGACATTTATGGAAACAGTAATGTTTGGCAGAAATGGAATTGGGAAACTATTTTGGCCAACTGGTTCCTGATACAGCTGCCAAAGAACATTTTGAATCTTCATGGCTTAAAGAATCCATTTTACCTTTCGAATCTTCACAGAACAAAGAAATGTTTCGCGTGTGTAAACTCAACAGGAAGGTCCTGTCAACATTCAAGATACCCATCACAAATTTCAGGACACACATTCAGGCATGTGCCGAAATTAAAGTAACAATGGCCATCTAAACTATAAGTTAGTCATCACAACATGCATTTGGAAATATGCGCCGAGCACACACTGGTTCACTCCAACCATTCAGGAACTCCAAGCATTGCTCAAATTCAACGCTCGGTTATTCAAAATGCAATCAAATCTAGTGCCAGTGTGCACACTAGGCCTTCTGACAAAAAAGTTTTTCTTTCAATAAAGAGCCTTCGATTGCTACATTTCTCTGATGTGTGACTTCAGGGTAGTGAAGCATTTTTATCTCCTGTAAAATACTTGTATCTTAGCTCACTACATTTTGAAGGTCGCTTGCCCATCACTAGAGGTAGCCTTGTTGCTTTCACAAGGTTGAAATAACAGCAACAATGACCTCCTCCTGACAGAAGTGGATTTTTCATTCCTTGTGGATGCAACAGTTTAGGAACATTGATGTCATGTCTAAAACAAGATGTGCTCTTGGACTACCCTCACATTTACTTTTATTGTTTTGGAGTGTGGATAATGTTTTCCATACAGACTCCATTTTAGTTCTGGAAATATCAATATGACGCTGCAGCAATTGGCCGGTGAAGCTGGAAAAGTACTCCACCCCACAATGAAATTGAGTTGGCGTACGAAAGTCACTTGAATGAAGTTAAAGCCTCTGATATCCACTTCTAATGATGTTTTCATTTTGAAAAAAGCAACAAGAGCACCAGATTTCTGTATGAATATGGGATGGCTAGATGTTTAAGTCAAACCATATAAAAATAGAACTGCAGACTTCAGAGAATTTGAAGTATGAAACACATTTGGCAACATTATCGGCACCCATATGTTGCAGCTAGAAAAAGAATCACACATATATGCCAAATAAAGCAACCGCGTGACACGTGTATGTTAAGAGCACGACTGGCATTTGATGACCGTGGTATGGAGATTCACTGTTCTGTTAAAAACCAGCTGATGAAAACAAACCGCAGCACTTCCCCTGATACAGACCACGAGACGAACCAGACTGGTCAATGGTCGTTTTACGATGATGATACAGTATGTTTTGCCAATAAGGCAACTCTCCTCTTGTTTTTGCAATAATCACAGCAAAAAATATGATTTCAGTGTACTAGGAATTGTATTAAGGATTTAAAACAGCAATGTCATGTCAATGGGATGATATATTTTAAAGGGAGGCACAGGACCCACCTTTATATTTTAATTTCTAACCAATTGTGACTACCTTTTTATATTTCCGTTTAGCTCATTTGATGACTGATATAAACTGAACTCCAACTATGGAGCCTGGGGAAGATAAGTCAAGTCAGTCACTGCCATGAAGAACTTCAAAATAAGGGTGCACCAAGGCACTGGTATCCATAAATTATTTGTTAAGCTTTTATTCAAAAATTGGTCTTCTCACCGCATTGGAGTCGTGCTACGATTGTGCAAAGCAATAACAACTGTTGTTGCAACTAGTCTTTCCAAAGTGCACACCAAAAAAAACTGGTACCTGATGCAGAAGAAATTACTCGAGGACTTGCACATTGACAGATATTTTTGTCTACTTTATCCAATGCTGTCTGTTAAAGACAATGTTACCATTTGATGCACTGAAAAAAAGGTCATGGGACAGTTGAATCCATTACAAACCGCCTCAACCCGACCTGCACCAGTTTTATTGTAATGGCAGGTCATCAATGTTAAACATTCGGGTCTGAACGTTCAGCATTATTTGGAGCACATCTGTTTAGAGGATTAGAAAAGAAAAAACATGACCTGTAATGACAGGGAAACGTTACTGAGGCTCTCACTGTTTCTTCTGAGGAAGGGGCCCGGCCCCAGAGGTTGTCTATCTGCCTGGAGCAGACTGCAGTCTTTTTGAAATCTGAGCTTGATCCTGCAGTCGACAGAGAAACGGCAAAAGCTACTGTTTGATCAGGAGGCAGAATGAGCTATAGACGTCAAGAACATGGCAAAGATATTCTGGAGAGATCATGTAAATATGACATGATCAAACTTTAATATACATGAGCTACCACTTCAATGAATGTTCATGTTTGAGAGAGCCTTGCAGCATGGGACAATGGGATCATTTACATGCAAACTTAACTCCAATATGGCACTTCTAACTCTTCTTTCTTTAGTTGATCATTCCTGGGGAGCCATGAACAGAATGCATGCATGCTCTCCTAAGTACAGGCTTCATCAGTAATAAATAAAAGTTCCCTGACCAAGAGTAACTAAAGTTGTTTCGACAGGAGAGGATCAGTCTGAAGTTTTACGTGTGTAAATCATATATGGCCAAACAGTTTTGGATTTTCTTGAAATGCATAACCAGAATAAAAAAAAAAAAATGTAAACATTTATTTTTCAATGTTAATCATAATACGTACGTTGCTACAGGTTTAATTCTAATTGTGACTGTGAGTCCTTGTAGAAAAAACGCATAAGACACAGCATATGAATGGAAATCCCAAATTGAAAACAAATGATAATACGTAAAACTTTATCCAGAGAGACAGAATTGCACCAGAGTTTTCAAAAATGAAACTATTTAGTGCCGAGCAATAAAGCATTCTCAAATGACAAGACCAAAACAGATAAAGAGTCTCACAACCTCAAAAGACTAATTCAGGAAACCTTGTTATAGGATACAATCAAGTGGACATCCAAACCTCAAAGAGCCCAATATGACAAGAGGGACAAAGCTATGCTGTTAAGGGGAATCCTTCCGTTTAAGTATATGGCTTCCTGAAGCCAATTCAGCATATAATTATTGTTAGGATGTCTAACTTCAGTTATTAAACAAATCCATCAAGTCAATGAAGTGGATGTCTGTTGTTAAGGGCATCAGAGGGTATTCAGGACGGGCGCTGGGAGCTAGCCTGGCAAGCAAGACCCAATGCTGAATCAGTGATTGGGTCTGGTGGTGAGGGCCATTTACCACCACTTGGCTAATCTCCAAATGAACCAACAAATCAAACTTGTTTACTTGTTGTGACGTATCTTTGATGCGCGCGAGAGAGACGGTAGCTGGTTTCATTCAGCATTAAACTCAGTTTGAAATAGCTAGAGTCACAGATTCGTTAAAACCCCAGCAACCGATGGCGTTCCTAAAGACGCCGTGGATTTTTGTTTTTTCGCTGATTGGTTCATTTGAACTGTCGGTTTGCTCAGAAATCTGCATCAATGTGACTCCCCACCACCAGACCAATCACTGGTAAACATTGGGTCTGGTAGTTGACAACACAGCAAGAAGGCCTGGACAATGCGGCATGCTGGGTGTTTAATTGAGCTTATCAAAAACTAATAATTGGGGCTGAGCATCTTTGTGAAGCTGGCGATACAATACATACCTCGATATACAGGTCACGATACAATATGTACCTCGATTTGATTTAGTACAATTTTATATGATACGATTTATACAGCATGGCCTTACTGCTCCTTAGTTTATTTTGAACACATCCATGTTCTCAAGAAAGTAGAAATGTGCATATATTATCAATTTATTAAAAAAAAAACAATAATAAAATGTTTTTCTCATTCAGATGCTTCCTTCTCATGTGAGTCGCTGGCATCGCTGCACCCCCTAGTGTCAGGGAGGAGTATCAATACTCAGAACCAAAATATTGATTATGGTATCGATTCTATCAATATCGGTACGTATCTCAATAGCGATATTTTACGCACACCCCTAATATTATTCGTAGATTTTATTTGTAATGCACTTCAAATTTCAAAGACATCGAGTGCTACAGCATTTTAAAAAAAAGCAACATTTAACTTTTAAGAAACTAAAAGGTTGCAGCAGACAATTGATTAAATAAAATAACATTTACATCTTGCTTAACCAACGCCTTCCTGTACATTCGAGTTATGAGTCAGATTTAAGACTAATCTTTGGGAAGTCTATATCATCCAGACATTTACTACATTGATAAAGCAGATTAGGCAAGAGAAGCACTCAGCAACCAGAGCCCATCGTTGGCTGCATTTCAAATCAACCTTATCACAGCCTGTTTGTTGTCAGTCTCAACTATCTTTGCTTTTCCTCCCCTCTTGCCTCTTTCTGACAGTGCCCAGACTACTGTAAACTGTCAGAATTGCTCACGCAGATAAGCGCTGCAGCAGAGACTAAACTCTTGCGGTCCTCTGGATTATCTTGAGCTGTAAACCACCGCAAGGTGTTGCGTACATTTTGAAATCAAGAAAGTCACATTTTTGGCTGAGAGCGATGTGGTTTTACAGCCGAGTGAGTGGCAGTGCAGGCCCTGTAGTATTGTGCAGCATTACACAAGCGCACATGCCTGAGGATTAGTCACGGGCCCTGTCCTTTCTGTACTATAAGGCAGCAGAGGCCGCTTGCTATTGTCACAACTATGTCGCAATACTCCCAAAAATTCAGCAAATGTACAACTTTAGTTTCTAATTTTCATTGGCATCCAAAGGCACTTATTTAGTCAAACCTCTGAAGAAAAAAAGTTACCAACAAAAATATCAGAGCAATGACAAAGCAAAAATATCATGAGTGTGCTTTTCTGGAGCTGTTACAGGGTTTAACTTCAACAGAATCACTTAAAGCCACGCCATCAATACAAAAGAGAAAACGTTCTTCTCCCTCCAAAACAAGCTTCCAGCTCAATCAGAATTGCTTGTCTCTATTTCAAGGATTAATTACAAAAGACAATTGAAATTAATTTCACAGGAGCAAGATTGCGACAATCAAAACAAAGCATTTCTCTGCATCTCTTAGTCTGAGTTAATGATGGCAAATGCAAAATGCTGGGAAGTTGAGCTACCGAGGGCAAAGCCTCACTCGTGTAATGACCCACTGAAAAAGGGGGCTTTGTTCGGTCCGACACAAGCATGTTACTCTTATAATGACTTCATGTGCATGCCAATGTCTTTCCTCTAAATAATGCGACCATGACTCTTTCTGGGTCATCCCCATCATGTGAGCTACCAATGCATGACTTCAAATACTACAAGCGGGTGATTTGAAGACATAAAACGGGGGTGTCGGTGGATCAGAAGTAGGCTATAGGACCTTAAGATAAAATCCAGGGTAAACTATTCTGAACCAATTATGACATTTTAATCAATCATCAAATAACATGGAAAAGGTGAAACTTGGCACTACAGCAGTTTCCAGAGAGTCTGAACAAACAACAGAACCACTTAGCCCATCTGAGTGTATAAGACTCACTGTAGTGTAAATTTACTTTGGGTGACTTACTCATGATTTGAGTGTGCTCAGCTCGTCCTCATAGTTAGATATCTGTTTAAGTCTATTAACTGCATCATGTGATTAAAAAGCAGCTAAATGGTTAAACATGGCATTTATCACGAGTTGGACTCGGCTCTGAAGATGGCAACAAGATCCACGCGTCGGTGACATCGCATCACAAAGCGCACGCTTCAGCTTTCTGCAATTTCAAGCCACACGCGATGAATTAAAAGTACGAGACCACTTTGGTATTTATAAATGGGTGAACTGTGAATTGACTTGTGTGCGTGTGCGTGTGCGTGTGCGTGCGTGCGTGCGAGAATTTGGTTTTGTTTTGGTCAATATACCACGGTTTGTATTTTTGCAATGCTGGGAGACATGCTGGCAAACAGTACTTTCTATTAATATACCTGTTCATTTCTGTTTTCATGGAAAATAATGGACATGTTTTAACAGGGTAATTTATTTGTCAATTTTATCATGGAAAAATGCTTTTTTACAAGCGGTGAATTCATATAGAAAAAGAACAATCTGCAATGAAATTGAATAGTGCTGCTAGAACTGAATCACATTATACTGTAGTCCTGCATACATTTCTAAAATCAGGAATAAAATAATTATTTCTTAACCCGAGTTGAACTGCTCACTTTTATAGCCATATAAAAAGTTCCCAAGTTGAGACAGGAAAAAAACAAAAGACACATTTGATATCAGATTGAGATTGTGCATCAGCAGTTACTAATAAAACAAATAACTGACTTGGATGCAAAAAAATGTGATTGGTACGCTCTATTACAAAAGCAGCATCACAGGAGCAAAGGTTGAGCTTTCGAGGCACAGCCAAGTGAAATGAAGCGCTACTGCTGCTGCTGCTGCTGCTGCTGCTGCTATCAACAGACAAGAGCTGACGTGATAAACTGAGGCCAGTTTTTACAAATAGCAGACAGAGATTTTGCCGGGTGTCGGATGTCGACAGAGCCCAGTTGCTGGTGTCTCCGCCCGGGCTGCCTCTCATACTACAGCAGCTGCGTCTTCTCAGACCTCACATTCCCGCAGGACAGGCCCACTTTACTCTCATCACCTGTGCACAGCCCAGGGCTTGACAAGCTCCTGTGGGGAGCAAAGTCATTCTCCTCAAACCACTAGCAAAGGATGCTTATCTGAAACAAGAATGCAAAAGCCTGTACTTAACCAAAGAAAGAATGAACAGGTCTTGCTCTCATGACCACACAAGGGCAGCTCTCAAATGACGACATCTAAATCGTTTTATGCACAATACATGTTGCCTTTTGGTTCGCATTCTGTATCTGGCCAAGTTCTGAGGTTCTGAATTCAACTCTCAGCTTGGGCCTCTTCTTGAGTGGAGTTGGCATGTTCTCGCTGTGCCTCCTCACACATTCCAAACACATTTCATTATTACGTATCTCATTGAGCCGCGAGTGGTTGCGCGCATAGCAAATGTTAGTATTTCGTTGGGGTTCCTAAAAGGTTGCAAAGGGTCGCAAAGCGCTTTTTCTCTCGCAAAGAAATTTTGAACATGTTCAAAATGTTATGGGGACAATAAAAACTGTTTGCAGTCATTAAAACGGTTTAAGAATCTCTGGCAAACATCTTTGCAACTGTCTGGAACATTCAACAAACCCTGACAAAAACACAACATTTGCAATATGCGTAAATCTTCCCTGCTTATTGAGATACGGGATTTAGGTTAACAGATGTCTAAATTGCTTTTACTAAATGTGAATGTGAGAGTGAATAATTGTTTATCTATATGTGCCCTGCAATTGGCTTGAGACCAGTCCAGGGGTGTATCCCACGTCTGGCCCAAAGACTGCTCTGGCTCATTGGCTGACCCTAATGAGGTCAAACTATCCCTGCTCCATTCTTCTGCCATCCAACCAAGTAGAAAAAAACAAAACCCTCAGCTCCATGACGTGGGAATTTTTCACACATCATATGGAGATGCTTAAGGACATGCATCAGCAACTTTCAGTTCAACTTGGACTTTCTTTGCACTCCGTTTTCTTCACTGTCAAATATTACGTGGAAACGCACAAGGGCTCAAATACGCACGCTGGTTCAAACACCTCACCTCAACACACGTAAGACCCATGTTGAGTTTGTATTTGAAAAGCATCGCAAAGCAACAAGTCATTGGAAGAGTCGCATGCATGACCGTCCCTCCACAAACGCGCCGTGGTTGAGCTTGTCATCGAGCCCACACGCACACCAACATCCAAGTCTCGGCAACGATCGTGCAATGGATCGCGCCCAGAAGAAAGCTGCCCGAACAAGAAATGACTTGTGAACGTCTATGAGTTAAAGAACTCTTACCTCCAAGCGAGGACGCCCAAAGTCAGTTATAGCAGCTGAAGTTCAAATCTGGAGCTTTCCTCCGTCACCAGCACTGAAATCTTATTATTTAATTCCCTGCATTTTCACGCCATCCCAACGTCTTTTTTCTTCTCAGTCCCTCACCTCTGAATAACTCCCTGCAGGTCAAATCTGCGCCGTGGAAGTAGACATTATTTATCCGTGCATGTCATCTGTTTGCTGGGATTGAGAGACGCTCGTGACTGACGTTGAACCTCCCAACTCTTCTCTGAGCAGCTAATCAGCGCGGCCCCGTTTACAAGCGCGTTCACGAGGTTGAGCGACATAACAGGAAGCCGACGCAAGACGGCGACGTTCTTTCACATACCGCTATTTTTTTATTATTATTATTAGACTTTATGTAAACATATACAATATCCGTATGGAACATGTCTATTTCCAATGCTAAAATAAATTCTGAACAACACGCAATAAACTTTTCCTCTTCTTAACTTTTCCTCCCACTGTCGCAAATTGGATTGTTTACTCGACGTGGTTTACGGCAGCCGGTGTAAGGAATGAGGTTGGAGCTTCGTACCCCTCTTCAGTCGAATGCTTCTTTTTCAGGTACTGATAGAAAAACAACCATTCTGATTGGGCTAGTAAAACTAGTTTAATGAGCCACGGGATGTATATGCGGTTAAATTGTTTTTAATGCTTCTTGTGACGTTGAGAAAGCTGATATGCATGCTCATGCTAACGCCGCATTGTGCTATGATCAGTAACATGACACGCCACCGTACCATATCATATCAAGAGTAATTATTTCCTTTACATATACCAGTTACGTGTTTATGCCTTCATAGCATGTTAGTTTATTTTTGTCCCACGGATGAAGACGCTTTTTAACGGCAGAAGCAGTCCTTGGAAAATTTATCAGGTAGCAGGTGAGTTTAAGTGCACCGGGTCTGATTCACAAATCTGGAAGTGGTAGAAGAGGATTATTAATAATTTCAAAATGAATATATTCAAAGTGCTGACACTTAAGTGTTTGTTTGAAGGATGGATCATGTCGTGCTGAGCTACCAGGACAGTCTACTTCGACGCTCTGATGTGTCCCTTCTCGAAGGAAACCACTGGCTGAACGACCAAATCATCGGATTTACCTTTGAGTACTTTGCCAGTGAGCGTTTTCGACTCCTGGGGGAGAGTGTCGTCTTCGTCAGTCCCCAGGTCACTCAGTTTATCAAGTGCGCTTCCTGCCCGGAGGAGTTGGCCGTGTTTCTTGACCCTCTGGATCTGGCGTCACGTCATCGCATCTTTTTGGCTGTGAATGACAACGAGGACGAGAGCGCTGGCGGGTCACACTGGAGCCTTCTGGTGTACCATCATAAATCCAACCACTTTGCTCACTATGACTCTCAAAATGGCAGCAACTCTCAGCATGCCCAGCGCATTGCTAACAAACTAGAACCCATTTTGGGTGCAGGAACAAAAGCCTTGTTTGCAGAGGAGCCCACTCCTGCACAAGAGAACTTATATGACTGTGGCATGTATGTTATTTCTATAGCTGAGGCCTTGTGTGAGAAGCCACACCGGGCTTTGCAAACTCTCACCCCAGCCTTTATTAAGCAGAAGAGAGCAGAATGGTGCAAAATTATCCAGAGTCTCACTCAGAGTGAACTCTGATGCACTCTGATGGCCACTGTATGCAAAGTTGCATGTACATGAGTGGATTAAAACTTTGGTACGGCTCTCAGTGAAAGAAAGATTCTCAATAATTGTTACTGAAATAAACAATACTATTGAATGCAATTTCAAACTTTGGTCAGTTTCAAGTAGTTTCAGTGGTCATTATAGACTACCAACAAGTTTGCCTGTGTATCCTCTATACAGCTATATAGCACTCCTAATAAAACTAATCATATTTCAATAACAGTCTGCAATGGAAGAAATTGACACTATTTTGACTCTTTTATGATTCATTCAACCAGCACTGTCATGTTTATCTCTAATGTAAGCACTGCAACATGAGATGCGTAAACCCACGAACACCAGCGTGCCTATAAAAGGCATGTTGTCGGTTATACGTTTTAAGTGAGGACGGACGGAGGCAGCATAATCTGTCGCTTTGCTCCATTGTATGAGTTTGGGGCCAGACTCACATGGACTCGAATTGACAGAATGTGACTTGGATGCCATAACTGTAGTCTTGGTTCTCGTCACGCTGGAATTTGAAAAGTGGTCTGTCTGCAACATTGTTGGGTTAAATCCTCTTTTAGATTATTTTAATAAAATCAGTTTTATCCTAAGATTATCTTTTGTCATAAATTCATTTCGATTGACCCACACTCAAATGTTACAAGATCAAACTTTTAAAGCATCTGTCCGACATTCCCACATAGAGCTTGTCCTCATGAGTGAGCATCAGCTTATCCCCTCTTTATTGGTCACTGTCCTTTAGTCCTCTATAAACAATTTTCAATCTTCCAAACTCCTACTGCAATGCAGTTAGAGATAAAATAAAACAATACAATTTCTTTTCAACCTATATCAAGACAACATATTGAACATTTTGAAAATATTCTCTTATTTTGAGTTTGATGCCAGCAACACCTCCCAAAACAAAGATAATCATTTTGGCTCAAAAGTAAGAACGTCTTGTTTGCATTTGTAAAGCCAATTATTACTCAACCATTTATTTCAAGGTAGGGTGGACCAGCCTCGCCTTGCCTAATTACTCAGTCAAACAAAGATATGCCATGCCATGAGCAATCGCCACCTTGGCAGCCAACATACATATGTGCTCAACATTACAAAGTAAGAATAAACACACTGTGTTGTGTTGAAGGATGTGAAATGAGCTGAATGATGCACGTCGTCACGTGACACTGTCAGAAACACAAACAATACCTAAATGTGAACCACTATCAAAATGAAGTGACGGGACAGGTGCATGACTCCACACCAGTGACGTGCGCTTGGGTGTGTTGCAAAAAGCTAAGAGCTGCCAAGAATTTCCACAATCTTCAGCATCTCTTAAAAGCCTAACAAGGAGGCTACAAAGAGGCTACAAAAGAAGGATGGAATGATGCCAAACATTTCGATGCTTACACACTGTTAAAATAGTCGCCGTGGCACAAGGTGAGGAGTTGCGTAAAGCGAGTTACCTCCATGTAAGTAGCACACGTCAAGCATGAAACGAGTAAACTGACATACATAGGAGTCGAGTTTCTCTTCTGTGTTTATAAGCTGTCGCTAAAATGTTGAAGTACCAGCCAGGCTT
The DNA here is from genome assembly GCF_033458585.1 of Syngnathus typhle. NCBI lineage: Eukaryota > Metazoa > Chordata > Actinopteri > Syngnathiformes > Syngnathidae > Syngnathus > Syngnathus typhle. The sequence continues at coordinate 10,506,218 of NC_083741.1, read as the reverse complement.
GTCCATTTCTCTTGCCCAAGCTGCTGTCGGTCAATTGTAGAGTGAAATCAGAAAGCAGTTTAATAATATAATAACAGATGACTAGTGTTTGTCTTTACTAGCTCGGATTCAAAGTATTGATTTTACACAAAAGAACAGTTAAATGCAACAGTTTTGTTTTTGCTCCCATTTTCTCTTTATGGAAGTAAGAGCTTAAGATTTCTTATCTGCCAACAACTTGAAATGATTTTACTCAAATATCAACACTTCACTTGAACTCATTAATCCACTTGTCAGGTTCTGTGACCTTACAACCTACAAAGTCAAAGGCCCCAAGTCAAGTTTGAGGGTGAACCAAAACTTGGAAACCTTAACTTTCAACTGACTTGAATTAGTCAGTACTGAAAGAAACATGGCTTGAAAAGCCGAGGGAGCTAATGAAGTGCAGATGCCGACTCGGGGAAACAAACAAAAAAAAAAGTTCCCGCAATGTCGATCACTCTTGCCTTTTCTTTATTATCAGGACTCCAGTCAAACCTATGATAATGTTTTAAATTTCAAAGTCATCCACTGAAGAGAAGCAGATACAAGGGAAACACTATTAACTGTGATTTCTAGGTGTCATGGGCGTCATTTATTGTTTTGGTTCATTGCACCGATTTTGTAGAATGACAGCTAGCTCTCCAGAGAGTGGGCGGAAACACAATGGGCTTATGAAACTATTAATATCTCTGGCTATACAATGTGTTACGCCTGCCTAAAGCAATTGTACTCAAATATTTGTCTTTTCTTTTTTTGTTAGTTGCACAGTAAATTTCGGATTGGTACATTTTATTTTAAAATTACTTTATTTGGTCCCCCTCCGAACACAGAGTAAAAGATTAACACTTGGAAGACAATAAAATGTTCAATGTGTTCAATTTACACTGAAACAAATTTCAAATGATATTTACTTAGAAAAAAGATTCCTTTTTTTTTTTCACACAGAAATTGTAGGTAAATTGAGACACACCGCCTGCATAAAATTCAGGTGGATAAACACTACACCTTTGCTAATATTCTAATAATAATATATTACAGTGATATAGAATGTATGGCTAATCATTAGCAGGTAAGCTATATTTTTATGATATGCTTCCATGCACCCACCCATGCAGAAGCACCCGCTGACAGTCTAAGTGACAATTACTGAAGCGTTGCACTGCCTCTGTGGAGGATTTATGAGAGCTGGGGGAAATGTGTAGCCTGAATGTTTGACCCTGAAGAAAGCGGGTCATTTTGGGGTTCAAGTGATACTTTTAGATCAACTCCTGCGTTTCAATTCATGATGTTTTTATCTACAGTGATTTCCATGGACTCTCAATTGCAATGCACACGCAGGACATATATAAACGAAACAATTTACACACACACGTGGACAATTTAGAGTTTTAAATCAACGTAACATGCCTGTTGTCTCAGATCTTTTGTTTCTTAAAATTGAACTGGGAATATAATAATCCACTAATCCTATATCAACAGTATTCTGCTTTCGTAGAAGATTTAACAAGGTCCAATAGATTTTAGGAAACATAAATAAAGATGTGTGTTCAAGCCGCACCTCTCACTTTGTTCCCTGATAAATAGTCATGCATGTCCACGGTGCACATCTGTGTTCAAGGCCCTCCGAGCAAGCACCGACTGTGTGCTGATGATCTTCGCGTGTGTAATGCAAACCATTACCGTGACGTTACAGTCAGTGTTCTCAATCACAGCCGAGGGGTTAAAGGTCATCTGGGGAGCATTCCTGGACAGACGATATGACTCCCTGGGGGCAGCAGCCCGTCTGGCCATCTGTCCTAACTTGTCTAACACAACCACAGAAAATAATCACTGAAACTGAAATATATGTATTTGATAGTGACTGATAATAGTGGAGTGATTTTTTTTGATACTAGTGGTAGAGTGTCCGCCCTGAGACTGGAAGGTTGTGGGTTCAAACCCCGGCCGGGTCATACCAACGACTATGGGACCCATTGCCGCCCTGCTTGGCACTCAGCATTAAGGTTTGGAATTGGGGGGATGGATCACCAAATGATTCCCGAGCGCGGCACCGCTGCTGCTCACTGCCCCCTCTCCCCCCCTCTCCCCCAGGGGATGGATTAAAATCACATGGGGATGGGTTAAATGCAGAGGACAAATTTCACCACACCCAGATGTGTGTGTGACGATCATTGGGACTTTAACTTTAATAACATTTGCACCCCAAAAGACAAATGAGTACAGTAATCCATGACAATATTGTTAAATTCCCTGCTTGTCCCAATGAATAATCTGTCTCAAAAAGACAAAGGTCACTTAATATTGAGAATATATTTGACCACACACTTCCATTTTAAATCCAGGGTTTCTTTGGAATAAATGGGGGAATTCCTGTTTTTTGTATGATCCTGATGTCTTCCTTCCAGTTTGCTCCCGCTGTACTGCAGTTATGCTAATCACTTTTAGATTCTTAGATATCAGGGTAGTCTTTTGTGTTATAATATCCTGGCTATACCTCAGTTGCCAACCTGTAGTCACGTACATAAATGAACGAAAATACGGTGAAAGTCCGCCCTCTAGTGGATGTGAGGATTAATGCTCTCCGCCTTTTTTTTTTTTGCGATGCACGGCATGAGCGTTACGAACAAACCATTTATTCATTCTCCTGCAATGAACGTTTGGCTTGCTGTTAGTCAGATATAAATATCTATTTTTCGCGGGTGTATGTTTTCAAAGTTTTTATATAGAGGAAATTTGTGAATTTATAGGTGCATCTTTTCTCATGAAATTAGAAAGTTTTTATTTCAGAAGTTCAATTTAAAAATTAAAGTCCATCTGCAGTTTCATTAATTTCAGAAGGCCAATACATAATCTCTATTTTAAATTTGATTTGTTTTGTGTGTAAATTATTGATGTTACTACCATTTGTTTGATGTTTAAGTATTTAAACAAATTATAGAAATGACACACAAAGCTTCCTGGTCTGGTCTGTCGTAATTTTAATCAACATACTATCCTTCAACAAAGTCAAGATAACATTTACGCTCATCAGTAGTATGAGTGAGCACTTCATTTGAGATTTATAAAATAAACTACTCTTTGAGAACAGATTAATACATCTATAAATAGACATTATGTTACTAAATTATGAAATTGCATTCACATTGTAATTAACACACAAAGTGTTATTGCTTCATCATATTAGTTTAAAGATCTTTTCAGTCAGTCAAGTGCTGCAACCTCCGTTGCATAAATACCTTTAAAGGTGACAGCTCAGTACCTCCATTCAAGAATCATCCATCCATCCATCCATCCATCCATCCATCCATCCATCCATCCATCCATCCATCCATCCATCCATCCATCCATCCATCCATCCATCCATCCATCCATCCATCCATCCATCCATCCATCCATCCATCCATCCATCCATCCATCCATCCATCCATCCATCCAACCATCCAACCATCCAACCATCCAACCATTCATTCATCCATCCATCCATCCATCCATCCATCCATCCATCCATCCATCCATCCATCCATCCATCCATCCATCCATCCATCCATCCATCCATCCATCCATCCATCCATCCATCCATCCAACCATCCAACCATCCAACCATCCAACCATCCAACCATTCATTCATCCATCCATCCATCCATCCATCCATCCATCCATCCATCCATCCATCCATCCATCCATCCATCCATCCATCCATCCATCCATCCATCCATCCATCCATCCATCCATCCATCCATCCATCCATCCAACCCATCCACCCACCCAAACACCCAAGGACAATTTAGAGTTATCAATGAACCTAACGTGCTTGTTTTTAGGAAGAAGCCACTCAAGCATGGGGAGAACATGCAAACATCAGAGCTGAAATTCGAACCCCTGAACTGTGAGGCACGTTTTAACCACTGTGCAACAACGATACATACATTTATAAATGCTTTGAAAATTAGGATGACATGTATTTCTTTTTTTAAAAGTGCAGAAGTCAAGACCGTTGTAAGGTCGACAGGTTGTAAGTTGGCAGAACCACAAATGAAATGCCTCTATTTTGAGTCTTTTCAAGTAATTACTGAGCTGAATGATTACTTCGGGGTGATTACAGGACACAAATAAAAAGTCTGTGTGCATAGTCAAAGTGATCACTAGTCCCACAGAGAGATGTCTGGGGTCGTTGCTTTGTCACTTGATGAAGTGGAGAGCCGGAAATGACTGTGGATCTTTACGTGACAGGCTTGACCAGCAGCCAAACCAAAGGCCCATCCAGGGGAGCCGAGGTTACCTGGACAACGAGAAAGTAAAACAGGTTGATGGAACCTCTGGGCAATGACTCTCCTCCTCCTCTATTGATTCACACAGAGTAAGTATGCGTGTCTATTCAGGAGGATATTAGGAGTTTGATTGAGAATAGTCACCTCTCCCTGAGGGGCAAATGTGGGTTACTGAGGAAGGAGAGCTGCTGCTCCAGACTGCAGACACGGAATGCCAAGTAGCATGAAGACAGGATGAGGAGAATGATCCTGCCAAGAGAACACAAACATGACACACATATTGACACATTTTGTATGTGTTCTATGGTCTATATATCGATATGGTCTGTTTCATTATTGTTATGTTCTGTAAAGCTCTTTGATAGCGCTTTAGCTGTTGCAATAATAATAATAATTCATTCAATTTATATAGCACAAGACCCAAAGACATTGTGAAAGTGGGTTTGTGTGTTTTTTGTTTACGCTAAATGCTACATGACAGGACAAGGTGACTATTTATTATTATATTATTATTTGTTACTTGTTATGTTCAGTGTGGACCTGCGTGTCAGCTGTTATTAATGTGTATAAATGTGTTCCTGTCCATGTTCCATACTCACAGCAGGGTAAAGAACTTGAGCAGCTGGTATTCCATCTGGCCCAACTCTGCCACTGGCTCCGATAAAAGGCCTCTGTCTGTCTCCAGGGCTCCCTCTGTGATACAAACAAATCATAAGAAATTATAATGGTTTCAGATTTAATGTTCCACCAGGCAATTTTCTTTTTTTCTTTCTTCACAAGTTTTCCAAAGCTGAGCCGCAACTGGTTGCAACCTGAGACCTGGCAATTGGGATTTCATTTTCAGTCTACTGAAAGTGGCAAAATGGTCACCACGCCCCCCAAGATGGATAAAAATAAGAATATTTCACTTATATTCCACAAATGCAATATTAATCAGAATGCCATGTATAGACTAGTGGGGGCACATTAGAATATTGTGAAATAAAAAAAATGTCTGAGAGTGTCAATAAAAAAGTACCCCAACTGTTTAAGAGCAAAAACTCTAATGGTGGATAACTGTAAACAACAAAACCAAAACAAAATAGCGTGAGTGCCGATTTCCAATCCCAAACCTATCGGTCTGAAAGCATCTAAACTATTCTCTGTTATCACATACTTTTTGGGATTATCTGGATTTAATCCGCGTTCGCTCCAGCATTTTAATACAACCCCTTCTTGACACGCCATTTGAATCGTGACATCCTGTTGCGTAACAGACAAATCGCTCTCCAATGCAAAGTATTTTGCACTTTCACTCACATACAGCCATGAATAATCGAAATACTTTAGATATTAAAACTACAGTTTGCATTTCATACAAATTATTTTGATCTCAGTGTCAGACCTTCTAAAGGCTGCTCTGACTTGAAGGGTGTGTTTGCAACACTCAGACTGCTGCTGGAGTTCCCCAGCAGGTCAGGAAGGGAGGAGGACACAGACACCACTGAGGCCTTCCTTCTCCACTTTAACACTGACGGGAATTCATCCACCACTGGAAACCCGTCAGGGGTTGGGAATTCATCCTGCAGTAGACGACAACACATAACAAACCAGTTACATAAACCAGTTGAACATATTCGCACATACCTGAACTTGAGGTGCTTTGGCGCACCCTTATAAACAAGCAAAGATCTTTTACAAATTATCATTATACCCAACTATTGCTTTATTTTAAGTTGATCATTTGAGTGATTTGCACAAAAACCCATGTTCTCCTCCTAGCAAGTCAAACCCTAGTATATCATGAATGTTTTTTTTTTTAAAGCTGCTGTCACTCACCAGTGACAAGGTGGGTTCCTCCATGTACTGCTTCAAACTCAGACTCTTCCCATTGACCTGTAGAGGGACATGACATCACATCTTTGGTGGCACACTGGTGGTGTGTATGCAGTGCGCCGTACCTGTAGGTGTGTGCAGATCCTACGAAGGACGTCATACACACTGTCTCTTGATAGAAGCGACACAAATACATACTGAGAAAATAAAAACATAATGTCAACATACAAGGTGTTTCACTGATTGCTGTGATGAGGCCACAGGACATCTGAAGGAACCCATGTGCAATTTGTAAAAAGGTTTTGCATTGGTCCAAAATAAGAACACTATTGGAGATTAAAACGATTTAATCTAGGGCACAAAGAGGATATAGTGATTTCAATCCCATTTGTATTTCGAGAAATAACCAAAAGTACAGTTGTGATGTACAAAGAGGACTCTACGTGTATTGTATAATCCCCCAGACACATAGTGCGTGATTACAGAGAATGAGTCATGCATGTATGACACTTTGCAAGGACAAACCTTATCTACTTCAAAAAGATCTCCAGCTCATATCAGAAATGCTGTGTTGGCAGGTGAATCTTAATCAGTGCTCTTATATTCACTGACATACAATAATGAAACATCTTGCTAGCGATTCCACCTGCTTCGGTCACATTTTTGCCGATTACACAACTGACTTTGGGCGAGAGGCGGCGTACACCCGGGACTGATCGCCGACCAATCGGACAATGAACATCTCTTTCCGGAACGTGGGAGGAAGCTGAAGTACCAGCAGCGATTGAGCAGAGATTTGAACCTTTCGCCTTTTGGTAGTCCAACCCCTATCGCTTGCATCATGCTGGCTGTGCATGATTTGCGTGTCATACTGAGATTCTCAGAATGTGGTGTCGGAAAAATAGCCTCCACTTGAGCACGCTTCCGGGCCGCTGCTATCTATAGCACTGCTCTTCCCGTCACACCTCGCCTCAGACAACACAGACAGCCTGCGCTAATCAGTGCAAGCATTTGAACTCAAAGTGAGTGTGACGGGATTGTTTACCTTCTGGTTAGTGTCTGTGGTGATAGCCAAGCCATTGGGCACCAGGCCTGCTGTTTTGTGCTTTTTCACCAACCGCACTGAGACAACAGGGATGGGCACCTAGAAGCGGAGGAGAATTATTTTTTTTAGTGTCTAAATACTGCATGTGGGCAGTGGAAGCAAAAGCAGTCGTGAAAGTGGCCAAGAGACATTTCTTATTTAAGTCAGTATGCAAGGAATGCCGCCGTAATACGAAGCTTATTGTCTCTCAAATGTCAGGAGAGGTTGAGTTTCAAGGAAATGAGAAAGAAAAAGAACAATGTGTAGCATGAAAGAAAAAAAGACATGGCTGCTTCAGGTGGAGTTTCCCAGCGCGCATATTCTCCTTGAAAATATTTCAAGCCCGTTGCATTCAAACTAGAAGTCAAGTTTCATCTGTACGGGTACCTTAATGTCCTTGCCGAAGAGGTTGGCATAGAAACAGAGCCAATTTCTAGAGATGTAAAGCCTGCCTTGGAGCAGGATATCTCTGAGAAGAGCACAGGAATACACTGACGAAACAAGAGACAAACACATTTTTAAGCTTTAGATTTCATATTTACATTAGGCGGAGTATTGATTTTGTTTTGTGCAGCTGTGTCAGTCAGTTTCTCGTTTATATTATGGGCAGCAGCAAAATGGACGGTGAAGCGGTCGGAGCTACGCAAACAAATAGGTATTATGAAGTTATCCGAACATATTTACTGATCTTGGATGAATTACATCATCAACATCAGACACCGTGGTTCAGCCCTTTCACATAAGACGATAAGAGCATTCTGATACACCATGAGCCCGAATTTTCTGCTCAGCACATGGGTGTAGTTTTTTTTTTTTTTTTTTTTGGTGACTGAAAATCACATCTGCTCAGACAACTACCGATCACAGTTCAGCTTGCGAACATCACATGACCCATATGGTTCAGTAATAACACGCAGCGCGATATACAGTCACTATCAAAACATCAAATAATGTGACAAAAGTTGATCAAGTTACAGTTGGCACAGGTACCTTTCATAAGGAGCTCATCCTTGGGCACACACTGGAACAGTTTGTGGTACTGCGAGTTGTACTTGCTGACAGTCTGTGCAGAGGGACAGGGCAGAGTCATGAGTAGCTCCTTGGCGGACCGGCCCGCCTGCACGGCACCGGAACCCCCTCTCCAGCCGCCGGCCGCTCCGACCCGGCTCACCGCCGACACCACCCGCTCCCTCAGAGGCGGCGAGCTCTGCACCAGGCTCAGCACATTGGCACCGTACACACACACACACTCATCCATGGCCTGAAGCAAGTCACTGCAAGACACACACTGTTCCCCTGTGGCGTGTCAGTATGGGCGACAGGCTGCTCTACGAGAAAAACACATCTGGCTACGGGGTACACAGACTAGATGCACACGACTACACTTGAGCCATCCTCAAACTCAAGGCTTCCCTGTCTCAACTTCTTCATCAGTGACTGACTCCACACTCAGTATACGCCCCTTCTCCATGCACACACTTGTACACACTGCCCATCATCGAGCTAGAAAGACGCACACACACTGCCCAGGACAGGTGACCCCTTTCCTTTTCAGTACATCCTTGCGTCTGTCAGTGACACCTTCCAAAGTCCAAACCATCCTGTATGCGAATACGTGAGTGGTCTCAAAAATTTCCTGTTCACTTCCAGCATTCTCCTACCCATTTTTCTTTGCTCTCTCTCTCTCTCTCTCTCTCTCTCTCTCTCTCTCTCTCTCTCTCTCTCTCTCTCTCTCTCTCTCTCTCTCTCTCTCTCTCTCTCTCTCTCTCTCTCTCTCTCTCTCTCTCTCTCTCTCTCTCTCTCTCTCTCTCTCGCTCTCGCTCTCGCTCTCGCTCTCTCTCTCGCTCTCTCTCTCTCTCTCTCTCTCGCTCTCTCTCTCTCGCTCTGTCTCCCTCTTTCACTCTCACGCTCCCCTCCTCCCCAGCTCACTCATTGTCCTTCTATTAATAGTTAAAGGCAGTTCCTCTACACAGGAAAGTGGACCTAAATGGAGGTCACAGTAAAACAGACTGATGGTGGTGGTTGGGCTCCTCATTATTGACTTGGAATTCTGATTCGGAAATTAATTAATTCACGGACAACTTAATTTATGATTTCTTATTATCACAATAGAATACTTGCAATTTTTGCTACGTGTGTGACGTCTGGTGCATACAGTATGTGACTTTGCCCTCCTCATTCAACAATGTATGAATGCTGTAAGTGTACCGTGCAATTTAAGTGCAACTAAACGGTTCATTTGCATTTTATAATGGTCACAGTTTGACGCCGCCACACATGAAGTCAAGGCTGCTACATTACAAGAAGTAAAGATGACATATTTTTCAAATGATTCTTGGAATACATCAAAGTTTAACTGAACAGCCACAAAAATGCATGGCTGAAAATATTTTGTTTTGTTTTTTTAATACGTATTTTGTCACCGTTACTTCTGTTCGTGTGTTAACGATGCACTGGGGAACTGTCCCAATTCAGGGAGCTAACACAGACAACAGAAAATGATGACACTCACCGAGCCACGGTAACATTTTTTTACATCCTCGTAGGACAGCTCTTCAATCAGATGAAACCTGGAATAGAATTAAAAGGCAGACTTGTGATGAACCAACAAAACAAAATGGATGCTACCTCCCATTAATCATGAAATCACTGCAAACACTGTAAATCATTTGCAAACATGATTATTAGTTGTGCATTTGAGTGTTCTTTGCGCTCATGAAGTCAAGGTGTTGGCAGCCTGACAAATGCTGGTGAGCATGTGTTTTCATGCGTGTGCACCACATGACAATCCCCGCCGGCAGCATGCCTCAGCACGACACGTAATCAGTGCGTGAGTGTGTCATTGCAGGATGCAGGTGAACTCTATCACATCCAGCACAATCAAAGAGGTATATTACGTTGTTTGTATGCAAATAGTGGCAATGCCCTGGAGATCATTCAGTGGTTTACTGTTTTGTTTATTGTCAAATAACATGAACGCACACCGGCATCATAGACTCTCTCCTGCCTCAGAAGGGCTGATGTAATGCGATGCTTCGTCTACCAGCAGATAAAATTCGAAATAATCCCCTCTGGAGGAGAATAAATATTGGAGGTGAAACTCAAGACTAAAGAGAAAAATGACTTTCTTTTTAAGCATTAGCTGTCAGAGAAGTGATTGACAGTGCAAAGCGATGGCAAACACTACTGTTCACTAACATAGTGAAAGATTATGGATCACTTCTCAAGACCAAACATTCTTTCATTTGATTTGCCCATCCCTTTAAAAATGATCAAGTATTAATTCAATCCATATTCCATGAATCAGTTAGTAAAACGAGTTTCCACGCTGAAATGCATATCCTAAAGATATGTAATATGGTTAACATGCCAGCCAAAATGATATTAAACCAAAAATAGAAAAGCAACACTTTTGCTAGGATATCTTGAATCTTTCTGTCAGATATTGTTCACAAATCTGTGGAAGCACTTCTGTGCCAAGTTAATCCATTCACCTCACAGCGCAATGCCACATATGTCGTAAGTTTGGAGGGAAAGAGGAATGCCCACTTGATCGGCATCGTCACCTCTGAACTGCGAGATAAGACATTGCTCCACCATTCCGCCAAGCTTCCCTGATCTGCTGCCATGGTTTATACACTAGACAGCCTCAGCCGTCACTGAGCCACTTCCTCTGGAGAAGGATAATAGTCTCTGAGACAAAAAGATCTAAACACTGTTTAGGTGTCAAAAACCAGATGCTGTGCCTATGCCAAAATGTGTGTGTGTGGGTCTGTGCATGTGGCGTAAGATCAGGATGTTGTTTACAGCATGATGGTGCAGCTGTGACAGCACGGCCTGCTGGGCCAGATGTGCTCAACATCACTCCCAGTTTTAATCCCAACTTTGACATATAATCAAACATTTTTTTGTTTTGTTTTGTTGGCTAAATACATTTGGATAAAAGGTCTGGTCTATATGTTTGTTTGGTAAATACAAATAGTGGTTTGCCGTATTTGCTCACATGACACGGGGCCCGAATTGGGACACAGCTATACAGGCGGCCCTCAATGTTACGAATTAGAATTCAAACGAGTTTACAACCAAAATCAACAACTGAATTAAGCAAAAAGACAAAACTGGTGACTTAAGCACATCCAATTTCATAATGAACAGCTTCCACCGGTTTATCCTTGTTTAGTAATTGTGTGCGCTTGCTGCTCTGACTGCTTGCAGCCTATAAATAGTTTCTGCAGTAGCCGCCAGTGCCAAAGTGGGGATGGGTGAGTGATTATTAAAAAATATAGGCGTCGGCCCCTGCAGGGACTCACCATGTGTTTTCTCTCCGCTCACCTTCCATCTGCCGCACATGAAAATAATCTTCATGACTAATACTGCCGGTACAAAGAGAAAGTGAGGTCTGAAGGGACCTGTGCTATGATTACATTTGCAATGTCAAAGTAAAGCAGATTTTACAGGGTCACACTGGGATGGGCAGTTGTAAAAGACAAATAACTCTGGTCCTTTATTTTTGGATTTCAGTCAACCTTTTTGAACATGCTAAAGGATGCACACGCTCAAATGAAAATGCACGTGTCTTGAGCACAATTCAGAACTCCACGTAGAGAACGGCAATGGAATGTTTTAATGTAAACTAAACATTGTATGCTTTTTTCTGTAAGCAGCAATAAACTGCCTTCATGCGCCCGCTTTGTGCCGCAGGCTGTGAAGCAGAATACTGAGACTAATTACCAACTCTAAGGCTCTAAAATTGAATCTTAAATTAGAAAGGGAACACTTCCCACCGGCAGCAGGTGTAGCTGTGGACTCCCGCGTAATAATTGAGCTGCAAGAGGAAGGGAAATTAACAGCGTGAGCTTGGAGACAAGTGGAAAGACTCAGACCTTGTAAAGATTTTTACTAGATAAGACATAATGTGGAAAGTTAACAGGGCCTTTTCACATGAGACACTTTCAATTTAGCTCCGTGGTAAATTAGCGCAGAAGCATAAACGTAGAGGTTGGAACTAACTCAAAGAAGTCATCATTGCTGGTATGCAGTCCATGTTATGACACCACAATATATAAAAAGGTAATACATTCGGGTGAGGAATTATTTCGGCATATTTTCTCACTAGAAAATCCATCTAGTTGTCATCTGAAGAAGAGGAGGTCCTACGATGGTCTCTTTGTTAAAGTCTCGAGTATAAAAAGACAAAAGCTGCATGTTTGATGTTTGTTATAATGAACGGAGCCAAAAACAAACACTCTAGTTGTTCTATATCGATAGTCTCGACAACTATCTCCCAAGAAGGCAGCATACAAGCTAACCCATCCAGTGTTTTCTAGGACAAATTTGATTTATCACTATTTTGCAATACTGACGTGTGGAATAACCGACCCCAATTTAATGCAGTACTGTAGTTTGGTTTTCTTTAGAAACACATTGACTGTGTCTGGCAGCAGGTAAACAGGAAGTGTTCAGGTTCCTGCCTTCCACTTGAATCCAACATATGACACGCTTCTGTGCTCAAGTCCAGAGTCGATTCTCCAGGATTACACGACTCCCGCCGGCAATCCTTTTTATATAAACACAAACAGCCTCTCTGTTGGTAACGCACACTAACACGATCGCTTTGCTTTCAGACCATTTGACTGGCAAAGCAGCAACACACAGCATTTACATAACGTAACCACATGTTTAGCAGACATTTGATTGCTACACAACTGCTGGTGGCATCCAATACCAATATCCACAATTCAGAAACGTTTCTTTCATATATCAATTAAATTGATGTGGCGCTGTCAGCAAGTTAATAAAGACATGTATACAACAACTGTTGTCACTGTTACTATTTTCATGGTAGTGGTCTGCATTTGAATTCATGAAATTTAGGAATTTACAGATAGTAGGATTGGAAAAGTTTGGTGAAGGTTGTATGTACGTATATATCTTTAATCTTCAAGGTATCACCAAGTCCTGTAAATTTACTATATTTTATGCTAATAAAACGGTATGAACCTCACAATATTTACATACTCAGGGCCACCATTTTGGATGAGCTTTCTTTTGCTTGAGGCTCAATTGCATAGATTTTTGAGACACATTCTTTTCCTTACACTGTACCAGCTTTGTATGAAATGGAAAAAAAGAAGAAGAAATAATTCAAAAAAGACAATATCAGAAACAGCTCTGTGTCACGGAATGCAGTACTAAAACATTGCAGACTCCAACTGCAGTAATAAACATTGTTCAATAAAATATCTGATATTGCATCCAGCAAGCTAAACATTATTATCTCACATAGAATTTGCAGGGGCCTTACAGCATGTTATGGCTGGTGAGTGTCTATCATCTCAATGAGACGTCAAGTCTAAAGATGTTTTGTGTGCGCGTGTTTTACTATTGTTTGACACCAAGTAAATGTTAAAAAAAGGACAATGAAAAGAAATCTCCTGCAGCTGTAGCTCATGAGTGCACACGCGCACAAACACACAGGAAGCGGATGATGTGTTATAAAATGAGTCTGTGTTTGCAGACCATTGTGTGTCAGTGAGTGTGTGCATGCGCGCACGTGTGTGTGTGTGTGTGTGTGTGTGTGTGTGTGAGAGAGAGGAATTTGCCTGAGGTGTCCATGCGCGTCTTCGTCCTTGGAGGCATCCAGGTCCTGTGTGGTCAGCAGGCCTGTTTCTTCAGAGTGTTCCTGCTGCTCAGTCATGCTCCTGGCCCTGAACCCACAAACACACACACAAATGAGTGCACAGCGGCCATCCACTTTGCTCTGATCTCATCCCTGCTGTCGTGTTTGTTTTCTGTCTGCAGGTACACTTTTTGCAGTATGGAATGAAAGGTTTTTGGGGATAACACATGGACTCTGCCTTTAAAATCAACATGGCAGTGATGCAACTTGAGCTAGAATCACATCCTCAACTCAACAAAATAAAAAACAGGTTAAATGGGTCAGTGAAGTTAAAAACAAACATTGGGGGGGAAATGTATGAAACTCAGGCGTAACTTCATTTACAAATAGGGCCAGACAATTCAAATATTTGGCAGAGTAAAATTCAGATAACCAATTAATCAGCTGATTTTCTAAAAAATTCACAAACATTGAATAAAATAGGGATGGAACGACACCAGTATTTAGAACATGCCAATAAAGTCACTGGCCAAGTCTATTTCTTTGTCGCTTATGTTATAGTGTAAAAACCCCCAGCATATTGTGCCTTTTCTTTCAATATCACTAGTATTTCCTTTTTACAATATTGTGAGTTTTTATACAGTATTGAGAGCTTTTTTTAATTGAAAATCTCTACAAAATATCATGATAATTATTTTATCGTGATATTTTGTAGAGATTATAGATATAGATATAGATAGAGATAGAGATAATATAGTATTTTTGATATTGTGACATCCCTAGAAAAAAAATAATATATATATTGGCAGAATATTTCACTGTTACATGACTTTGTGCTTAAGTAGTTGGCTTAACTTTACAACAGAGAAGAAAAACTGGCACAAATCAGCTGATTGGGGGGGTTAGAATGTCAGAGGTTTTTGTCTCGTGTTGTGTTAATCAGTAAAAAAAAAAAGGTTTTTGCCAATTTGTTTTAATAAAAACTGGCCAATTAAATTGGTTGGGCCCTATTTACGAGTGCCCCAATGTTCAGCCCTTAATTGAGATGAACTAAAAAAAAAAAACGTGCCCCTTAAAGCACACATCCTCAACAAAAATACTACTGCGCAGTACGTACATACAGCAAATAATTAAACTATCGTTATACTAATTACACTGCACACCATTTCTTTTACAGTGTGATCGTTTAGAAGTTTTCACCCAGCTATGGTTTAAATAAACCTGTTATTAGATTGCAGTTGACCCCCGCACACACACGTACACACACACACACACACACACAGGCAAAAACATCGCCACCCGCATTGTACCATAATTCCCCGTGGGAGAGGGAAGGCTGTAAGCACCTGCCCTGAATAATTACAGGTGCTGATGGAAAGATACTCACACGTATGCACTTTCCTATGGATTATCTCTAATTGGCCAGAAGCTTCACGTCAGACGCTGGCTTGTTCAAACAACTTAGCTTCCTGTGTGGAACGGGTCCAACTGACTAGTTATCTGTGATCACAAAGAGGCTCACAAGATGGCCTGGTAATTAGAAAAGAGAAACGCTTGTGGATATTTCAAGCTGCTGCCCCCGCGACCCGACCCCGGATAAGTGGAAGATGGATGGATGGATGGATGGATAAATGGATGGATGAATGGATGGATGAAACTGCGTAGTGCCGAGACACAGCTTTCTTTGACATCAACGTCAGGCATGACGTCACGCATGATAGCAGAAAATTTATGACTCCTCCGTTCAGCCAGCACCAGATGCACTCTGCATGGGCATGTTTCGCTTTCTTTGTTGATTGAATTAACCTAACACGACAGTTCAAACATTTGTCTAATTATTAATCCTTTTTCAAACATTTGAATATTTCTTTCCTTGGATGATTTGTGGACAAACGAACGGCAGAATCAGCAAGTCAGGTTTGTAGCGTAGAGAATAAACATGACAGGGCACAACATTGTGCTGCATTTCCCCACAAACCAAGTGAACTCTCATCAGTTCATAAACAATCAATAATAATGTACACCTACACTTTCCTACGAGAAATTTTGAAACGGCCAAACAAACTTTTTTTTTTTTTTTTACAAAAAACACAATCCCGTCTTATTTTTAAGAACATATTCAAGCAGTTAGTTACAGTGTGAATATTTCCCTATAAGTGCCGAGCAATGCATTTTGCATTGCGCCAAAGTCCGCTGGGATGGGCTCCGTCTTGCACAAAAGAATATGGATGAATGGAATAGTCATCAAGTCCATGACTCTTGAAGGCCACGTTACTTCCTGGTTACCAGTCCATGTAAAATCGGAGGAAAAATGCCATGTCCTAATTTTCCATGCAACACCAGCTCGTTTTCTTTTCCGGGCATTCATGTAATGACAGCCAACATTGTGTCAAATGGCCTATTGAGTTCTAAATGCCATTCTGCGCAGTTAAACATGTTTGACAGTAATGTTCTGTGAAAGGTTTCCACCTCTCTTCATTGTCTGCGTAGACAAACACTGTGTGCTGTCACAAGACATCCTTCAATCCAGTTAACTGTAATCTCATTAATGCTGCTGGCCACTGACATACTTGACAAGAGAAATCTCTCCGGATTCCTTCGAAGAGTCACAGAAATACTCCCGGTATTTATATGGCCTCTCCATCAACAAGTTTGTGTGTTCACCGTGTGCTTGTCTGGCCAAATAAACACTAGGAACGTTCAGTAAACATTAACAATCTGCATTTAAAATGTGTGGGATTTTATTTTTGAACTCATTGAAAGCAGCGCGAGTTTGTTTGCGTTGGGTGTGTGGACCTCTGGATACTTTTGTTTGTCCCAAAAGCTGAAGTGCAAAAACTGTTTAGTCATTTCAAAATGTTTTTTCCCTGACTGCGCTTTAAATTTGAAATATGATTGCAGAGTCATATTTCAACCTATATTTGTATTATTAATAGCAGTGATCAGCTGGTGCTCATGCAGTTACAATGACTGTTTACAATGCAGTTTATTATTCTTCATTTCACAGATGAGTGTTCAGCCTTTTGAGTCAGAGAAATGTGCACAGCTTGAGACCTCCTGAAATAACCTCCCCATTGTGCAAGCACCTCAAAACAAACCTTGATAAGCACTGGTCAGTACTCTAACCCACATGTTATTCAATATCAAATAACGGCGTATATGCATGCAGTCAAATAAATGATTTTAAAGGTAGGCGATTGTACAAGTGTTGTACTAACAAACGCATTACTGCATAGTTGCATCTAAAGTATGCAACAAACTATGTTCGCTGACATGTTTTGTTGTTGTTGTGATATTCATTGTCCGTCAAATATTAAGAGAATTTCGCTTAACGCGACGGTACACAATACATAATTTGTGCAACGTGCACATATAAATAAGGCACTTGTCTTCAATAGTGGTGCGTTTTCCATTGCTAGACAGTGTTAAGTTTACCAGTGAAAGATAGACTGCTGTCAAAACACGGTCACTTGGTCTTCAAAATAAAACTACTGGGGGTTGCTACAAATAAAAACACATCACCTTTCCTTAGAACTATACGGTAAAGTGTGCATATAATATACAGAGAAAATATTTGCTTACACCAACCAACAAGTGAGATTTGCAAGCGAAACCCTTTCCACAGCTATAAACCAAGCGTACATATTTTATTTTGACAAAGTACCGGAAATGATCTATTTAAATGTAGCGAGCTTACCAGCCCTCGACGTCCCCTACCTGTAGCTCACAAACTGGTTGCGACGTCTTTTTTAGGCTGTGTCCTAACTTTGTCGACTTCCAAAAGGTCTTCAGGAGTGCGTCTCATTCCTCCATGCAGACATCGTCTTGTCTTTGTGTGCGAACAAACCCGACAATCTTTACGACTGTCACAAAATCCAACAAGCTAACGCTAGCAGAACGCGCGCTATGTGCACTTTCAAGCTCCTCTCAAGTGCGTCGTTGTGGCGAGGGGGTGGGCTGAGCTGAGCTTACCTATAGCCCAGTGTGGGCTCGCTGGGCTATGCGCTCTCTGCAAGGGGATTACATGCGCCGATTTCTATTTACACGCAACGGATGCCCGGAATAATACCCTTGATTCACGGCTGCACGATCTCACATGGTGTAAACACAATCTTAGGAACACGTTTGTACCGTAATTACACAAATGCATCCGTTTGTTCGGTATTAAACAATCTGCATAATTTATTTTTCTAATATTTTGAGGTCCACAAGGTACAAACATGCTGACGATCAGGAGGGATTTGAGAGGGTTTTACAGAGTGCAGCACTGCAGGTTGTTGAAAGTGATTTCACAACCTGTTCGGAAAATAGTATTAAGTGGATTATAAACATATTATAAACAACTTGGCCCAGAAAGTTGATTCTGATGATAAATGGAAACAATTTGATCCGGATTATCAGATATCTCTAAAATATTTCCTCTTGATTGATTGTCCTGTGTGACTTGTGATTTTTCCTCACCGACCTGCTTGGATAATGGTGAGAATGGTGCAATAGGACTGCTTTTTTTTCTCATCGATCTGCTCGTGAAATATTTGTGGCCCATGTTTGTCCATTTTAAGTCGAATAATTAAGAAAAACCTAGAAAATTCACAGGCCTGATTATCAGATGTCTCTAAATGGTTATACTGACTAGCATGCTTGTGATGTGTGTTATTCTTCCAAATAAAATCACACAAATCACAAATTCATATGTGTGTAACAGCCTATCATTATTTACTGTTTTGTCGTTTTCATCAGTCTGGATGCCCATCACAGGTCAGTCTTGGTTCTTGGTGCAGATGTTTGTGGCATGTTGTGTCAGTCACCTGGAGTACACCATACTCCAGTGATGAGAGTGACATTTTCGGAAGCTTCCCTAATGTACATATGTTTAAAATCTGCCGTTTTTCTAGAACATCAGGGTTTCATCATAATTATAACAGCAATATAATATAGAGTAATGTATCTAGTGAGATTTTTTTTTTTTCCAATGAAACATAAATAAGAATGCATGATAAAATCAGTACAATACAAGCTTTTACAGGTCAAACTCCAAAACAAAAAATCAAAGCATCTCAATAACCGAATGCGAGAAAAACAAAGTCAGTCTTTTTTGGAATATATGTCAACAATATGTTGAGCAACACATACAGCCATCTCTGAATGAAATTTGTTGGTGACCATGGATTACATAAATATTTTGCTGTTCATGATGAATATGTCAAATTCATTCCCATGAGATCACAATTTTTCATTATTAATTAGCACCCTTCAGTAAATAGATTGCATTATTTATGTATGTAGTCATCATAAATGGTGGAAGATGAGCCCTCAAGTAAGAAAAAAGCTTACCTGCAGTCGAATGTGATGCACTTCCTGTGTGTGGCTCACCTGTCTGCTATCCTCTGACTGCAGTTCCCATGAAGGTGGCGGTAATACGCGTCCTGACCCGCTGGCTCGTCTGCAGGCTGGGCCTTAGGGCTGGTTGCGTAGATAGTGCATCCCATGAACAGCTCCTTGGGACACGGCCTCCGCGTTCAGCGAGGTATCCTTCCTCGGGGCGGCCCGTCTCGTTCTGATGGCGGCCAGCTGCTTTGTGGGAAAAGCCATTGGCTCAGCACGTTGGTTTCTTAACCCCTCCTCTTCTTCCCTCTCGGGCGACCCCTCCCTCTCTTGAGCCCAGAGCACAACAGCGGATAATCACATCCCCCGTTTAAACTGCACAAAATCATGGCCACACTAATAGCTCTCTGTCACTGATGTCGCATTACGCTAATGCACGCAGCTTACTCCCGCCACTGGGGGCGGCTACAAATCATGTACTCTGTGCAAACACACAGCGACAGCTGGCAATACTTGGACAAACACAACACAACTCTAGGGTATAAATATAATCAGTGAAGTAATGGTGATCTTGTCTCGGTGTGAAATCCCGGCCTGTAGTTGAATGCAATAAAATAATACTGTTGCAAGAATGGCAGTGCCACTGACAGAGATGAACAAAGGTCAATCAAAGTTCATCAGGGTGCACATACCGTATTTTCCGGACTCTAAGTCGTTTTTTCATATTTTGGCCGGGGTGCGACTTATACTCAGGAGCGACTTGTGTGTCAAATGTTGTTATTTTCACACCGAAACACAAGAGGGCGCTCTAGGCCGGTGTCAGGATTTAGAAAGGCTGGAAAATTGGAACATCTGGTTACATCGCCACTAACGCAACAATAAGTATGCAAAATGAAAAGATCAGAGATGAAAATGCGAAATTCCGTCATGCCATTGCCATGTCTTAACTATCAATGCATTTCCTACATTAAGAAATTAAATTGAAAAATGTATTCACTTTGAAAGGATCCAGAGCTGGGGGTGCTGCATTAAAGCCTCTGGAGGTACAGAATGCTCGTCAGCAGTTTCAGCTCTGGAAAAGGGCAAGACAGTTGACATCACATATACGGTGCAGTGACAATGTAGTTGTCCCCTTGTCAGTCTTTTTCTTTCGTTTCTTGCACATTTCTCCTACTAAATGGTAATATCAGTCATATACCACCAAAGTAAAAATAATATGGAGGCTTTAAAGAGGTTAACCTGCAAATTTTCTTTGTAATAATATGTTCTGTGTTGTGCTTGTTCCGTTGGGGGAATGTGAAATAAACAAAACAAATCTACTATTTAAGTAGTGCAGTTACTTCTGTAGATCAGTCAGAATCTCATTGTTCAAATTCACCCAAATCGGCTCCTGCAGGCAGTTTAGTCGACTGCTTTCAGCCACTAAATTGTCAGGTGCACTGAAAGCATGTCAAAGAAAAACCCCTCAGTATGCCGGGTGTGTTACAACTCCCCAATCCTCTCCTCAGCCTCCCTGGTAATGTCTATTCATGGTTTCTACTGTCCGTGGGGAAGTCAAATCTCAGATTCAGGAGTAGTAGTGTGCTTTTCCTCCTTGCCGTGGGACAGGGGACCAGCTGTACACCCTCAACAGTCAGTCGGATTCAATTCCAGACTTTAGACTGCTCAAAAATCTATTTATTCTGCTTATTTTAGCCATTTGGAAGTCAATATGTGTGTGTTTTGGATCATAGTCCTGCTGCAGAACCCAAGTGCTCTTCAATTTGAAGTCACAATTTGATGGCCAAACATTCTCCTTAAGGATTTAATGTTTGACAGCAGAATTAACGATTCCATTACATCACAGGAAGTCATCCAGGTCCTGAATTAGCAAGGCAGCCCCAGACCAAAACACTCGTTTGACTGTATTATATACTTCTCCGGTAAATGGTAGCACGTGTGGGCGTTTTGACTTTGGAGGTTCCACTGCGTTGGCTACTACAAATAAAGTCAAGAAAGTTGAAGCAAGGGAGCAGTTATCAGGACAGATTGTCTCATAAAAAGATTTATTTTTCCAGCCCAAATTTACAAAGGCAAGTTACAGAGTATTGTATAAAAAAAAAAAAAAAGAACCATGGTAATGTACACTTTTCACAAACTCCTGAAGGGAGGGAGAGAAAGGAGAGGAGGTGGGGGAGGAGGAGAGAGACGGTTCTAAATGTCTTACACAGAAGAAGACGCTGTAAACATCCTTGCAAGCACCTCTGCGGGTACTTTGAGGGGGGTGCTGGGTGAGGGGGTGGGGTGTCTGTACGACACAAATTGGGTCAGGGAGGGACAAACGAGTGAGTGTCTCTGTGTTTCCACACAAGAATGTTCAACTAGGCACCAACTGCTGGCCAATAAATATACTCTGCACCATTGAAACAAAACACAAGAGCCAAGCACTTTCCATTATGTTGAAAGCAAACATGAACTTTTCTGGCTTTTCATACACTTTTAGAATATAGTTTCGATTTTTCACTGGGCATTGCTGACTACCGAGATAAAAGTACTACTCTGTGAGCAAACAAATGCACTTGTCACAACCATTGTTTGATAAAACTATATGTACTGTATATGTATGAAGTCTGCTGGTACTAAAACCTCACTGACTTGAATGACAACATCACAGCTGCCTAGATTACCCTTACAGATTAAATACTAATCGAACACCACCACATTCACCCGATTCAGCCATTCGTCATCTTTAAAAAGCACAGACGTCAAGGAGATGCCGTTTTGATAAATGGTCGAGGGGTGTACTGGCGAAGACCAACAACATGTAGGACCTGCTAGCTGCTGGCTGGGCAACAATGCTAACAAATGCAAATGACTGCAAAAAACAAAAGAAAAAAATAACATCTATTTGGTGTCAACTCCATCCCAGACATGTTCTTCCCACCCACCCGACTGCTCAAAGAAACAGACATTTGAAAGCTGAGGTTTTGGGCGTGACTTGGTTACACCGCAGCACCACTTAAGTGAAACTCAAATACATGAATTGAGAGGACATTGCGGATATATTTAGTATTTACTCATCTTCTCACAATTAGGAGTATGTAAATCAATGTGCCAGAAGTTACATCCCAAATAGCAAATAACCAAAATATCAAGTTTGGACTTGAAGAAACAATAATTTAAAAGAGAATGATAAAGAGATGAATGTGTTCAAGAGTGAAGCCATATCAGTCATAGATGGACACATTGAACGGCAAATCCGCGTCAGAGGGGTTCCGGATATTGATAGAGGATTCAGGTGCCTGCACAAATTCTGGGACTCGTTTTACGTTTATCCGTGGACGGTTGATATTACAGCAGAACATAAAGTTTATGAGGCAAAGTAAACTCGGAGTACCCCGACAAGTGTCGCCATAACTGATGTGGCTTGACTGTGAGGCGAAGCAGCGTTGACACCGGCATTCAAGACATTCAAAGATGACCGTCGCGATTGAAATTTAGTCAGTTGACGAAAGCAAGCATTTATCACGTTTTTTTTGTTTGTTTTGTTTTGTTTCTTTTTAATTAATCTCGGTTGAGGTGTATGAGGTCCCTTCGCAAAAACACGGTGACATCGGTCCCTGAAACATGAACTGAGGATTTGACATGTGGGAAATAATGGTGACGGTGAGGATGAAAACTTCAGTCTCAGGCTTCTAAGTCTCTGAAGAAAGCAAGCAGCAGTTGCCATATTCCCCTTTCCCCAATCAAATAGAACCAAACATTTGTCAAGTTTAGGATATATTGTTGCGTCATGGCATCAAAACGCCAGCGACATAAAGTTGAACGCATCTCAATAAAATTTTCTCTGCAAGTCTTTAATTTAATTCAACTCCCCTTTGCCATCAGTCACCCGACTCCCCCTCCGGATCCTCCACTAGATTCTTCTGTATACGACACACAAAAATAATGTAGTCAAAACAAAATCTTAAAAAGTCCAATAGTCCATTTTTGCATTGTATTTGTTGACAGTGCAAAGACTAGATCATCAGAGGGGAGGCATTTTTTTTTCCCCTGCATGAAGGAGTAGAGTGATGGCTTTGAACTTGGATTAGATCAGCTTTGAGATTCTTTCGACGGGGAAGAAAGACGTCAACAAGCTGCCGACACTCGGGCAGATCGACTAAACACACAGAAACACCATTGAACTGATGTCTTAAAGGAAACACCCGGGAAATCCTTTTCTCATGTGAGCCAGTCACATGAATCTTTGCAGGGTTGAGGTGTGGCGGTCTGGTTTGCCTGTTGAAGACAAACAGCAAAACTCCCATTAATTGGCACATTCATGGCAATGGTCCTGATTTGCTTTTGCAAACATTCAAGGTGGGTTTTGCAGCTGTCCTTCCAAAGCCCATCCACTAGGTGTCAGTGCAGCCTGCCATCTTTTCAGGCTCATTCTTCAACTCTGATACCGTCACCACTGTGATCCACTTGTCCTTAGAAGACCTACTTAAAATGGATGAGCTGAGGGGCTGCACTGAATATTGAATACTCGACAGCAGCAGAGCATAGCAAAGAGTACCAGCAATGAGTCCATTTTCTTTGAGACAAATCCAGGACAAAGAACAAATCTGACAACAGCGTTTCATCAACTGGAAGCCTGATACTCGAGGCTGTGTCAAGTTGTTAGATTTGAAAGAAGTCTGTTGTATTTGAGTCTTTACACGTCTATTTAGTGGTCCTTTCTTTATTTCCATCTTATTGTTCTCCCCTCCGAGAAGGTGAAGGAGGTTGATAAGGTTAGTTGATAAGGACCAACTTGCAGTGATTGAAGTGCTTGTTGCCATTTCGTCAATTCAGGTTTGCCCTTTGAAACCAAGTTGGCTGTCTGGTCTAATTTAACAGTCCGAAGCGGTGGCTTAACTGGTGGGATGGGCCTCAAAAGTGGGTCGCGAACAGCTAGTAAAAAATGAAAGGGGGTGTTTCTCAGTTTACGATGGTTACGGCCACACTGCATTTCAAGGTTACTAAAGAGGCTACGAAGCACAATAATGAATGCCCCATTAGCACCATAATTCATATTTTCATTGATGTGCATTTTACATTCTTGTATTTACTGTAATTAGGACCATAAGGCCACTATGGAAGGCGGATTCTGGCGTGAAATGAGCACCACCTGTACATTGAAACATTTAACATGCATCACACAGTGAAGCTCGTGGAAGTCCTGGATTGCAAAATACTATTAGCAAGACATCAAAACCATTTGAGAAGCAAAATACACAAAATTATTATATATATTACATGTGCACACACACGCACATATACATATATATACACACACACATATATATATATATATGTGCGTGTCTGTGCACATGTAATATCTATAATAATTTTGTATATGTGCGTATATAATTAATTATATGCATGCCTATAATTGAGGAAAGCTTCAGATAGCAAGATAGATCTCTAAACGGTTTTCAAAAGCCGTTCCACTCCTCGGGCATAAGAGTAGATGTGAGTGCCAACTTGCACACGGCAGCAATCAAGGTGACTTACAAAAGAGGGAACGAATGTTGATGACGTATGTAAGTAAACGTGCATATAAATCTGGGGGAAAAAATCATTGTGTCTACTTTTGTTCATTGAGTGTTAAGTTTATATACTAATTATCCACTGAAAGGCCTTGTCATGTAAATAATCGTCAAAGGAAGAAGAACGTGCAAGTGAGGACTGACTGACCTGTGGCGTAGGAAAGATCATACTGCCCTGAGAGCAGGGGGTATCCCAGGTGGTGGTGAGAGGGCATGATCCGCTGAGAAGGCGAGGAGCGCGGCCGATCGACATCTCTTTCGCGATCCCTTTCTCCGCCGGCTCCTCTGTCCTGCTCCCGCTCTCTATCAAGAGATTTGTCCCCTACTGTCGGAGATTTGCTTTTGTATTGGCTGGCGTGTTGATGGAGGATATCTAGAGCTTTGGGGTCTGTAGCCATTTTGTTGACAGTAGGGCTCATGCGGGATTTGTCGTTGGCCTCTTCAGCTCCGGCTATTTTAGTGCCGTATGGAGAGAAAGGATAACCTCCAGGAAGGTAAGAACCTAGATGAATAGGAAGATGGACAGGTTCATTTTGGATTTGCATTCTGCACCTCATCAAAACCTATTGAATAGCATTACAGAAACTCAACCATTGGCTCAAAAATATTCGCTTAGCCGGACGTATGCACACCCCTCAGGACACTTACTAAGGGTAGTGTCGGATGTCAAGGCTAATTCGACCGCGTCGGTTAGCTAGCAACATGTTTTGTCTGTGCAGAAAGAGTGACCTCTACTACACTCAAAGACGGTCGGGTCTGAACCTGACAAGAAACGTTGCCTTCGTGCCAGTGAATAAGCTACATGCCATGCTAAATGACCTAAGATTGACACAGCTAGTGGTTTTAGCATCAAAATGAAGTGCTTAGTGATTAGTGATTGAGCCTGTACCGCCTTAAAGCCGAAGCGTATCCAACTTTGCACAGCAAAGTAACGGACAAATTATTCAATGTCTGGACTGTGGAAGGAACCAGAAACTGCAAATGATTAACTGTACGCTACGCCCTTTGTTAGCCAGGAGTAGCCTTTAAGACTTATAATATCAGGAATGTTTATTTTAACAAGTTTTGATTATGACTGCTTAATAAATATTCTCTAAATTACATTACAATAGACGGATTTACAAAATCTGTACATTTTTTGGCACGCATATTCAATACAGTGTCCTGTAAACTGTAACCCAGCTCACGACTTGTCAGGTAGTGTTAATAATTTTCTCATGAATGTAATTGTCATACCTGGGTAGTTCTGCATCATGACCGAAGGCATGCCCCTGTAACCAGGGTGGTTGGGGTCATAACCTTGTCCATAGGGGTAACCATGCATGTACGGCATGTATCCTTGGTGCTGTACTAGTGGTGATGAAAACTGCAAGTGGGCATTGGTACGAGCGTCTTTGCTCAAGGTCCGATGTTCCTCAGAATGAATTCGAGGGTCAGTCATTTCTTTGCCGTCCTCCTTAGGCCCGCTTTGACAGTCCTTAGGCCTGCACCTTTCTTCCTTTGATTTGCGATCACGCTCCCGTTCTCTGTCCCGTTCATCTTTCCATCGAGATTGTTGTTGCTGGTGTTCAACTTCCGCTTGAGCCTTCTGACTCTCAGGGTATTGCTGGTGGTCAG